>NW_026652291.1:11956929-12335399 GCF_009828535.3 Hylobates moloch | reverse complement strand
TCTTGTGGTTTATTTTATTTCATTTATTCAAGAATCTGTAAACATTACACAAATAGGAAGTATTCATTGGAGAAAAGCAGAAACTTCATTTTAAAAAAGGTTAAAATTGCTCATAATTCTCTTACCCACAGATAACTGCTGTTAACGTTTCGGCATATGCTTCTCCAGACTTTTTTCCTTACCAATAATTTATATGTATTTGCCAATACAAAAATGAGATCGTTCCATAAATACTGTTGTACTCTGCTTTTTTCTTTTCTTTCTTTTTTTTTTTTTTGACATGGAGTTTCGCTCTTGTCGCCCAGGCTGGAGTGCAATGGCACAATCTCAGCTCACTGCAACCTCTGCTTCCCAGATTCAAGCGATTCTCCTGCCTCAGTCTTCCAAGTAGCTGGAATTACAGGTGCCTGCCACCACGCCCAGCTAATTTTATTTTTTTTAGAGGGGGTGGGTTTTCTTTTTTTTTTTTTTTGAGACGGAGTTCCGCTCTTATTGCCCAGGCTGGAGTGCAATGGCGCGATCTCGGCTCACGGCAACCTCTGCTTCCCAGGTTCAAGCGATTCTCCTGCCTCAACCTCCCTAGTAGCTAGGATTACAGGCATGTGCCACCACGCCCAGCTAATTTTGTATTTTTAGTAGAGATGGGGTTTCTCCATGTTGGTCTGGCTGGTCTCGAACTCCCGACCTCAGGTTATCCGCCTGTCTTGGCCTCCCAAAGTGCTGGGATTACAGACGTGAACCACCATGTTCGGCCGAGATGGGGTTTCACCATGTTAGTCAGGCTGGTCTCAAACTCCTGACCTCAGGTGATCCACCCACCTCAGCCTTCCAAAGTGCTGGGATTACAGGTGCGAGACACTGTACCTGGCCTTTTTTCACTTCATGGTAGGTTGTGAACCTATTTGTATGCAAAAAAAATCCTTCTGTTAGGTTGAAACATGAAATTATCCAAATACAAATAGTTTTGACCTACAAAAACAGCAACTGCAATACTTACAACTCAATGCAAGTTTTTTGTTTTTTAATGTAGAGATAGGATCTTGCTATATTGCCCAGGCTGGAGGGCAGTGGCTTGATCGCAGCTCACAGCAACCTTGACCTCCTAGGCTACAGCAATCCTCCCATCTCAACTTCCCGAGTAGCAGGGACCACAGATGCACACCACCACATCTGGCTAATTTTTTTTTTTTCATGGAGATGGGGGTCTCACTATGTTGCCCAGGCTAGTCTCCAACCCCTGGGCTCAAGCAATCCTTCCGCTCCAGCTTCCCAAAGTGCTGGATTACAGGCATGAGCCACCGTGCCCAGCCCTCGATACAAAATTTGTAATGGCTACTGAGTTTATAGTCCTTTGGACTTTGCATAATTTACTTAATCTATCAGTTATGATTGGACATTTATATGGTTTCTGATTTTTTCACAATTATAAAAAATATTGCAATGAAAAACGTTTTAGCCCATTCTTTGTAGACATCCTTATTTAGTTTCTTGGGATACATTTCTATAGAATATGTTAGATAAAAGGAATGCACACTTTAATAGCTTTTGTTGCTGGGTGTGGTGGCTCACGCTTATAAGCCTAAGGGAGGCTGAGGCAGGAGGATTGCTTTGAGCCCAAGAGTTCTAGACAAGCCTGGGCAACATGGCAAGACTCCATCGCTATAAAAGTAAAAATAAAAATGAAATGAAATGAAATGAAATGAAATAAAATAAAATAAAATAAAATAAAATAAAATAAAATAGCCAAGTGTGATGGCATGCACCTGTAGTCCCAGCTACTCAGGAAGCTGAGGTGGGAGGATCGCTTGAGCCTGGGAGGTCAATGCTGCAGTGAGCTGTGATCGTGCCACTGTACACCAGCCTGTGCAAAAGAGTGAGACAAAAGTAAAAAAATAAAAGCTTTTGTTAAATATTTAGGGTACAGTTGCTTAGAAACCAGAGGCTGGTTGGTACAAGGTAAGTCTTCTCCCCACTCTGAAAGAGGTGAGAGTGTCAGGAGCCAAGCAGGTTATTGCTTTTTTTTTTTTTTTTTTTTTTGTCCTGAGACAGAGTCTCTCTCTCTTGCCCAGGCTGGAGTGCAGTGGCGCAATCTTGGCTCACTGCAACCTCTGCCTCCTGGGTTCAAGTGATTCTCCTGCCTTAGCTTCCCAAGTAGCTGGGATTACAGGCACGCACCACCACCCCTGACTAGTTTTTGTATTTTTAGTAGAGACGGGGTTTCACCATATTGGCCAAGCTGGTCTCAAACTCCTGACCTCAGGTGATCCGCCCGCCTTGGCATCCCAAAGTGCTGGGATTACAGGTGTGAGCCACCACACCCGGCTTATTGCTTATTCTTAAAGGACACTCAGAGGGAGGGAAGTGAGATCAGGAGGGAATTGGGGAAGCCGAGAAGCAGCTGGACATTTACAGCTTGGAGTAGGGAAGATTTAGGAGGCACTTATGCTTGTACGCTAAAAAAGTGAACATATGCTGGCTGTTCACCAGTGAACCTCAAAGGCCTCAAATGGCCTTTAGAATGGACACAGGGCAATTCTGTGCTTACTACTCGGATACATGAAGGAATGGATGGAGGATTTTTTTCTCTTTTAACCTAGTTCTAATAGAGGAATTTTGTCATTTGTAGGTAAAATATAAAGTAGAAGTAACAAAAATATAGGCTTTTTCTCTGTGTAGGTAAAACTAACAGCTGTCAGCAGCAGCCTCTAAGACAGCCCCAGTGACTCCCACCTCCTGGAATCCACACCCATGTTTCTCTCCTCCCCTTGAGTATGGGCTGGATTACCGACTTGCTTCTAATGAATAGAATATGACACAGCAATGGGATGTCACTTTTGAGATAAGATGATTAAAAGACGGTGGCTTCCGTGTGGGTGTTCTCTCTCACTCTCTCCTGGATCACTTGTTTCCACGGGAAATCAGCTCTGTGTCATGAGGCAGCCCCGGTGGACAGGCCCACGTGGGTGAGTGTGAAAGATGGTCATCTAAGACATGGCTGCAGCCCCGGCTGGCTGCTCTGCTGCAGTCTCTGAGAGCCAGAACCACCCAGGTAAGCTGCTGCCAGATTCCTGATCCACGGAAACTGTGAGATAACAGCTATTAAACCATTGCTGCTTTCAGACACTAAGTTCTGGGTTAGTTTATGATGCAGCAGTAAACAGAGACAAGAGCTATCTACTGAGTATTCACTGTGCAGTGGCTGACAGCACTTTACAGGTACAGGTTCACTGGGTCCTCACAATGACCCCTGTGAATGAGTTTCATTACTATCCCCATTTTCAGTTGAGGAAACTGAGGCTCCAGCCAGGGTTAATAAACTTGCCCAAGGTCACAGAGTTAGAAAATGGTGAAGCTGGAATATTTTTGTTTTTGGAGATGGAGTCTTGCTCTGTCGCCCAGGCTAGAGTGCAGTGGCACGATCGTGGCTCACTGCAACCTCCACCTCCCAGGTTCAAGCAGTTATCCTGCCTCAGCCTCCCGAGTAGCTGGGATTATAGGTGTGCACCACCACACCTGACTAATGTTTTTGTATTTTTAATAGAGACAGGGTTTCACCATGTTGACCAGGCTGGTCTCGAACTTCTGACCTCAAGTGATCCACCTGCCTCGGCCTCCCAAAGTGCTGGTATTACAGGTGTGAACCACCACGCCCAGCCTGAAGCTGGAATCCGACCTGGGGCAATCTGGCACCAGAGTCTACGCTCCTATGAAGACAGGTTAAAAAATAGCTGCTCATATTTCACTGGCTAGACCTGAATTATTTGCCCACGCCTACAGCAAGCAGTTTGGCAAAGGATACCAAGTCATTTAAACTTATCAGATTTACCACTCTTTCAGGAGGCTGAGGCAGGAGGATCACTTGAGCCCAGGAGTCTGAGGCTGCAGTGACCTATGATTGCACCACGGCATTCCAGCAAGGGCTAGAGAGTGAGACCCAATCTCTAAAATAAACAAACAAAAACAACAACAACAAAAGATTTACCACCCACTCTTTCTATTAGGGCGAGAGAGAGGCTGAGCTTCCTCTGATATTAACAGTTCTGTAAAATGGGTGAACAAATCTTAATTACAAAAGAGGAAAAGGGTTAATAGTTGCTGTGCTGGGTGGTAGCGAACAGTATTGTCTCTTCTGTAGCATAAGTTATGCTGTGTTGTTATTATTGTTATTGGAGAGAGAGAAGAGAGGTAATGGATTGGGTTTAGGTCACAAGGTCAGAAACAGGTTCACCAATGATTATATTCATTTCCTGATACCTACTCTCGCTGAGGCGGGTGGATCTCTTGAACTCAAGAGTTTGAGACCAGCCTGGGCAACATGGTGAAACCCTGTCCCTACAGACAATGACAAAAAATTAGCTGGGCATGGTGGTGCCTGCCTGTGGTCCCAGCTACTCCGGAGGCTAAGGTGGTGGGAGGATTGTTTGGGCCCGGGAGGTCAAGGCTGCAGTGAAACATGATCGTGGCACTGCACTCCACCCTGGGTGACAGAGTGAGACTCCGTATCAAAAAAAAAAAAAAAAAAAAACCAAGAAATATTGATTGGCTGGGCATAGTGGTGTGTGTGTGTGTGTTCCCAGCTACTCAGGAGGCTGAAGTCAGAGGATTCCTTGAACCTAAGAGTTTGAGGTTTCAGTGGGCTGTGTTTGCACCATTGCACTCCAGCTTGGGCAACAGAGTAAAACCATGTCTCAAAAAAGAAAAGAGATATTGATTACCTTCCAAGTGTATTGGGCTTATCTAGGGATATGATACTCCTTGAAGAGGTTGAAAGGCACACTCATCAAAAGATATGCTGATAATATTTGGAAACGCATATTAAATGACAAATATTAAGAACTTAGAGTCAGTTTATAGCTTATTTATGTTTTTGAGACAGAGTCTCACTCTGTCGCCCAGGCTGGAGTGCAGTAGTGTAATCTTGGTTCCCTGCAACCTCTGCCTCCTGGGTTCAAGTGATTCTTCTGCCTCAGCCTCCTAAGTAGCTGGGATTACAGGCGCGCACGACCACGCCCAACTAATTTTTTGTATTTTTGGTAGAGATGGGGTTTCACCATGTTGGCCTGGCTGGTCTCAAACTCATGAGCTCAAGTGATCTGCCCACCTCAGCCTCCTAAAGTGCTGGGATTACAGGCGTGAGCCACTGCACCCGGCCCAGTTTATAGTTTAAAGATACTCAAAAGAATCCTCTGAGTACCAGAGTTTTAGAGCTAAAGAGAGCACAGATTTTGTAGGTAAATAAACTGAAGTCGAAGAGGAATTAAGCATCTCAGCTCAGGTCACAGAGCAAGACAGAAGCAGCCTCAGATTCGGGTTCCCTGTTGGGCCCCACCACTACTCAGCTCTGTGTCCTGGAGCAAAGCCTCTCACCCTCTCTGAGCCTCACATGCCTCATCTGTAGAATTCTACTATTGTAGACCCAACCTCTGACTCCCAACCCACCTTTTAGGGTGGTGACTTACAAGCCTACTTTACAGTGAATTAATGACTAATTATCAGTAAATCAGTGTACTGAATGACACTAATTTATTTAACATGCTTACCCAGTTTATATGGTAATATAAGAATAGGCCAGGTGCAGCGGCTCACGCCTGTAATCTCAACACTTTGGGAGGCCAAGGCGAGCAGATCACCTGTTGGAAATTTGAGACCAGCCTGACCAACATGGAGAAACTCCGTTTCTACTAAAAATACAAAATTAGCCAGGTGTGGTGGCACATGCCTGTTATCCCAGATACTCGGGAGGCTGAGGCAGGACAATCGCTTGAACCTGGGAGGTGGAGGTTGCAGTGAGCTGAGATCGCGCCATTGCACTCCAGCCTGGGCAACAAGAGCAAGACTCCAGTTCAAAAAAAAAAGAAAAGAAAAGGAAAAGAAAACTAGGCCAGGCATGGTGGCTCACGTCTGTAATCCCAGCACTTTGGGAGGCCGAGGCAGGCAGATCACCTGAGATCAGGGAGTTCAAGATCAGCCTGGCCAACATGGTGAAACCCCGTCTCTACAAAAATACAAAAAGTTAGCCAGCAATGACGGCAGGTGCCTGTAATCCCAGCTATTTGGGAGGCTGAGGGGGAAGAATTTCTTGAACCCAGGAGGCAGAGGTTGCAGTGAGCCGAGATCGCGTCACTGCATTCCAGCCTGGGTGACAGAGTGAGACTCAGTCTCAAAAAAACAAGACAAAACAAAAAACCAACACCTCTAAAAGCAGAGTGAGGCTGGCTGGCAGCAGCAGAAGGAGAGCATGTGGGAACCCACCATAGCTCCATAGTGCTTTGAACCTGAATTTCTTTCTTTTTTTTTGAGACAGTTTCACTCTTGTTGCCCAGGCTGGAGTGCAGTGGTGTAATCTCAGCTCACCACAACCTCTGCCTCCTGGGTTCAAGTAATTCTCCTGCCTCAGCCTCCCGAGTAGCTGGTATTACATGCATGCGCCACCACACCCGGCTAATTTTCGTGTTTTTTGTAGAGACGAGGTTTCTCCGTGTTGGTCAGGCTGGTCTCGAACTCCCGACCTCAGGTGATCACCTGCCTCGGCCTCCCAAAGTGCTGGGATTACAGGTGGGAGCCACCGCGCCTAGCCTAAACCTCAATTTCACTCTCTTTAAAATAAGTGACTTTCAGAAGTTGATCTGGTTTCTAATGTTGAGAGACGCTGTAGCTGGGAGTGAAGTGGAATCACGAAGAATGTTCTCACTTAAAGACTGGGATCAATCCATTTGGTGAGGCCAGGCCTCTCTGACCAGTGAATTAGAAGATTCTAGAATGTCATGGACCTAGAGAGAAGTCATTGTCCTAGACTGAGCACTAAAAAATATTTTTCTACATAAAAGCTTGAGAAATGTTCTAGTTTTCCAGGGTTAGATATAACCCTGTTTACATAAGAATCCCTTTCCCCTGCTTTAGCTTGGCTGGGGCCTGCCCTTCGTGCTAACCGCCACCTAGTGGTGTTTCAATGAATGAAATGACTTGTTTTACTAGTTGGCACCTCAGGTCATTTGTTATTCCCATGCATATGGTGTATATACTACATAGATTTTTTTTTTTTTTTGAGACAGGGTCTTGCTCTGTCACCCAGGCTGGAGTGCAGTGGCGTGCTCGGCTCACTGCAGCCTCGACTTCCCCAGGCTCAAGAGATCCTTCCACCTCAGCCTCCCAAGTAGCTGGGACCACAGGCATGCGCCATCACGTGTGGTTTTGTAGAGACAGGGTTTCACTATGTTGGTCAGGTCAGTCTTGAACTCCTGGGCTCAAACGATCAGCCTGCCCCAGCCTCCCAAAGTGCTGGGATTACAGGTGTGAGCCACCTCACCCAGCCCTTCTTTTTTTTATTATTTTTTACTTTGTGCTGAAACATCTAGGAACCCAAGATATGTGTGTGTTTCAATGGAAATTTTTTTATGGTAGTTTTAGGCTTACAGATAAGTTACAAAGAGTGCAGAGAGCTCCTGTATTCTCACCTACTTCCCCTATTGTTAACACTTTACATTTCCATGATACATTTGGCACTTCCAGGAAACTCACATTGGCACATTACTGTGACCTCTAACCTCCTAACTGTACTTGGATCCCACTTTTCCACTCATGCCCTTTATCTGTTCCAAGATCCCTTCCAGGACACATTACATTTAGTTCACCACCTCTCTCCTTAGTCTCTAGTCTGTGATCTGTGATGGTTTCTTTTCTTTTCTTTTTTTTTTTTTTTTTTTGAGGTGGAGCTCACTCTGTCGCCTAGGCTGGAGTGCAGTAGCACAAGCTCAGCTCACTGCAACCTCCACCTTTTGGGTTCAAGCAATTCTCTTGCCTCAGCCGCCCCAGTAGCTGGGATTACAGGCGCCCGCCACCACGCCCAGCTAATTTTCCTATTTTTAGTAGAGACAGGGTTTCACCATGTTGGCCAGGCTGGTCTCAAACTCCTGACCTCAGGTGATCCGTCCGCCTTGCCCTCCCAAAGTGCTGGGATTACAGGCATGAGCCACCACGCCCAGTTGAAACATAGCTATTTAAGGGGAGCATATTTTATATTACATGATTCCATAAACATAACTTAAACAAAAATTATGTGGTGTTTACCAGATACACGTCAGAACACCTTAAGAACAGCTTTCTGGAATCAGGCTATGAGCCCTTGCCCCTGGCATTGAATCTTTCTGATCCTCAAGCTTCTCATCTGTCAAATGGGGAAATAGTAGGTTTCTGAATAAGGCAGCATAGAATACATCAAGATGGAGAACTCTGGAAATGTCTGAGCCTACCACTCACTAGCTATGAAACCCTGGGCAAGTTACTTAGCTTCTCAGTCTTATCCGTAAAATGGGGAAAATCAAGGACTGAGCTCGCTGTGGGATCAAACGTGTTCACTGGTGCTCGGTATCTGCCGTTCAACGCCAGCTATCATCACTGACCCTGAATAGACCTCCAGGGCAGGGATTATAGTCTAAATCTAATGACACAATCTTAAGCCCTCAGCTCAGTGCCTCACATATGGACAGGTGCAACCTGTATTAACTAACACCCATGGGTGCACACACTCACCACGTCTGCTTCCCACTACTGAGGGGGCAAGTGAGTGGCCCGTGTCACAATGCCTTGTACACTCCAAATGACTACACAAATATAAACAAGATCAGAATTACACCTTCTAATCTCTTCAGAGTCCATATGTCATCTAATATTTATCTTTCCATCATAGAACTTATGGGAACTTAATCATGCCATTTAGTCATAACATAAACATTATACTATGCCTTTGAATCTAAAACCAAGGTGCACATCCCAAATTTGGGTACTTTTATGAAAGACTTTATCCTACCTTTCAGCAATTGTCAACCATGCTTCTTTTTTTTTTTTCTTTTTGGGTAAAAGATAACCCATGCCACCTGTTCAGGTCTTATAGCTTCTCATATTCTCCACTGCTACGTGTTTAATTTGCAGGATTCTGATTCAGAATAACGTGCAGCTGACTCCTGAGCAACAGGAGCTTGAACTACACAGGTCCACTTATCCACAGATTTTCTTCCGTCTCTGCCACCACTGAGACAGCAAGACCAACTCTCCCTTTCCCCCTCAGCCTGCTCAATGTGAAGATGACAACCAGGATGAAGGCCTTTATGATGATCCACTTCTTTAATGAATTGTAAATATAGTTTATCTTATGATTTTCTTCCTTTTTTTTTTTTTTTTTTGAGACACAGTCTCGCTCTGTTGTCCAGGCTGGAGTGCAGTGGTGCCATCTCAGCTCACTGCAACCTCCGCCTCCCAGGTTCAAGCAATACTCCTGCCTCAGCCTCCCAAGTAGCTGGGGTTACAGGTGCATGCCACCATACCCAGCTAATCTTTGTATTTTTAGGAGAGATGGGGTTTCACCATGTTGGCCAGGCTGGTCTCAAACTGCTAAACTCAAGTGATCCACCTGCCTTGACCTCCCAAAGTGCTGGGACTGCAGGTGTGAACCACTGCATATGGCCATATAATTTTAAGAGCATTTTTTCTTTAGCTTACTTTAATATAGTATATAACACAAATAACACACAACTATGTTAACCAACTTCCTGTTATTGGTAAGGCTTCCAGTCAGTAGTAGTAGTTAAGTTTTTGAGGAATCAAAAGTTATGTGCAGATTGTGCAGTGGGCTGGCTCCCCTAAGCCCCAAATTGTTCAAGGGTCAACTGTACTCCCCTCCAATGCACATAAGGTGGACACTTATGAAATGGAGCCAACGCCTGCCCTGCTTCCCTTGTGAGGCTATTGGGTATAGATACCCTGATGATTGTTTCTCTTTCTTGTTAGTAGAAAGAACACGGGCCTTGCAGAAAGACAAGAATTCTGGCCTAATCATCACTACACTTACTACAGAGGATAGAATTCTGGCCTAATCACTCGCTACACTTACTACAGAGGATAGAATTCTGGTCCAAGGATGTTTCACCTTGACCAAATTTCTTTTTTTTTTTGAGACAGTCTCGCTTTGCCCAGGCTGGAGTGCAGTGGCACTATCTTGGCTCACTGTAACCTCTGCCTCCTGGGTTCAAGTGATTCTCTTGCCTCAGCCTCCTAAGTAGCTGGGACTACACGTGCCCGCCCCCACGCCCAGCTAATTTTTTGTATTTTTAGTAGAGACGGAGTTTCACCCTGTTAGCCAGGATGGTCTCCATCTCCTGACCTCGTGATCCACCCGCCTCGGCCTCCCAAAGTGCTGGGATTACAGGCGTGAGCCACTGTGCCCGGCCCTTGACCAAATTTCTAACCTTTTGTGCCCATTTCCACAAGTGTGAAACTGAGTTTTCCTAGATTGTGCGTTTTTTTAAATTTATTTATTTATTTATTTATTTATTTATTTTAGACAGGGTCTTGCACTGTCACCCAGTTGGAGTGCCGCGCTACGATCATGGCTTGCTGCAGCCTTGACCTCCTGGCCTCAGGCGGTCCTCCAGCTTCAGCTTCCTGAGTAGCAGGGACTGCAGGCGCACACCACCATGCCTGGCTAGTTTTTAAAAGTGTTTTGTACTTACTATTGTGTCTGGAATTGGTGGGGTCTTGGTCTCACTGACTTCAAGAATGAAGCTGCCGACCCTCGCGGTGAGTGTTACAGCTCTTAAGGTGGCACGTCTGGAGTTTCTTCCTTCTGGTGGGTTCGTGGTCTCGTTGGCTCAGACGTGAAGCTGCAAACCTTCGCGGTGAGTGTTACAGTTCTTAAGGCGGGGCGTCTGGAGTTGTTTGTTCCTCCCGGTGGGCTCGTGGTCTCGTTGGCTTCAGGAGTGAAGCTACAGACCTTCGTGGTGAGTGTTACAGCTCATAACAGCAGTGTAGACCCAAAGAGTGAGCAGTAGCGAGATTTATTGCAAAGAACAAAGCTTCCACTGTGTGGAAGGGGACCCGAGCGGGTTGCCACTGCTGGCTCGGGCAGCCTGCTTTTATTCTCTTATCTGGCCCCACCCACGCCCTGCTGATTGGTAGAGCCGAGTGATCTGTTCTGACAGGGCACTGATTGGTGTGTTTACCATCCCTGAGCGAGACATAAAGGTTCTTCACGTCCCCATCAGATCAGTTAGATACAGAGTATCGACACAAAGGTTCTCCAAGGCCCCACCAGAGCAGCTAGATACAGAGTGTCGACTGGTGCACTCACAAACCCTGAGCTAGACACAGGGTGCTGATTGGTGTGTTTACAAACCTTGAGCTAGATACAGAGTGCCGATTGGTGTATTTACAATCCCTGAGCTAGACATAAAGGTTTTCCAAGGCCCCACCAGAGCAGCTAGACACAGAGTGTCGATTGGTGCACTCACAAAACTCGAGCTAGACACAGAGTGCTGATTGGTGTGTTTACAATCCCTGAGCTAGACATAAAGGTTCTCCACATCTCCACCAGACTCAGGAGCCCAGCTGGCTTCACCCAGTGGATCCCACACCGGGGCTGCAGGTGGAGCTGCCTGCCAGTCCCACGCCGTGCGCTCGCACTCCTCAGCCCTTGGGTGGTCAATGGGACTGGGCACCCTGGCGCAGGGGGTGGTGCTCGTTGGGGAGGCTCGGGCTGCACAGGAGCCCACGGAGGGGGTGGGAGGCTCAGGCATGGTGGGCTGCAGGTCCCGAGCCCTGCCCCGCGGGAAGGCAGCTAAGGCCGGTGAGAAATTGAGCGCAGCGCCGGTGGGCTGGCACTGCTGGGGGACCCAGTACACCCTCCGCAGCCGCTGTTCCGGGTGCTAAGCCCCTCATTGCCCGGGGCTGGCAGGGCCAGCCAGCTGCTCCGAGTGCGGGGCCCGCCAAGCCCACACCCACCCGGAACTCCAGCTGGCCCGCAAGCGGCACGTGCAGCCCTGGTTCCCGCTGGCGCCTCTCCCTCCACACCTCCCCGCAAGCCGAGGGAGCTGGCTCCCGCCTTGGCCAGCCCAGAAAGGGGCTCCCACAGTGCAGCGGTGGGCTGAAGGGCTCCTCAAGTGCCACCAAAGTGGGAGCCCAGGCAGAGGAGGCGCCGAGAGCGAGTGAGGGCTGTGAGGACTGCCAGCACGCTGTCACCTCTCACTATGTTGCCCAGGCTGTTCTCAAACTCCTGGGTTCAAGCAATCTTCCTGCCTTAGCCTCTCAAAGTGCAAGGATTACACTGCTCAACCTTTCTTCAAGAGGATTAAACGGGAAAGTACACGGAGAAACTTTTAGTCCAATCTTCCAAGCAGCAGCATGCAATGTTCATTTCTTTCTTTCTCCTTCCAAATTTGACACACTGATACATCTGCACTACTTGCACTAATTTGTGCACTGTCTTGTTTCATCCCATTGTTTTACTGCTTCGGTAGAAGGTCCCTTCACTTAGAAAACAGTTTCCTACCCCTGAGCACCAAGAGGAAAGAGTCCAAGGAACTAAGTCTGTGTAGGTTCAGTGGTTTGCAGATTCATGCTTTGGGAACTCTATTCACATGAAATCTCTCTTGGAACCGTGATACAAACAAAACAGACAAAGTCATTTTGTTAGCATTCCTTTATTTTAGAAGTTCACACCTATAATTTTATAACAATCGTGAAAATGTTACTCAGAACTAGATGTTTTGATGACATACATAGCAGAAATCTGTGGTTCAAGATGGTCATTGCAAACTTAACCAATCTCAGCATTCTATTCCGCCTTTTGTTTTGATTGCACAGAATCAATATAATTCTGATTCATACAGAAAACAACTTAATATCTTAACCTCCGCTCAGGATCTTCATCATAAATGTAGGTCAATACATACCTAAAAATTGTCAATGATCCAACATGGTCACATGTGACATGCTACACTTGCACCTAGTACCAAACAAGCTGATATTTCAATGAGATCTGGTCAGCATATCTCATTGATCACCATATCTCATTTGTCACCAAGCCTGGCCAACCTGGTGAAACCCCGTCTCTACTGATAATGCAAAACTTAGCTGGGCGTGGTGGCACACGCCTGTAGTCCCAGCTACTTGGGAGACTGAGGCAGGAGAATAGCTTAAACCTGGAAGGCGGAGGGTGCAGTAAGCCAAGATCGCACCACTGCACTCCAGCCTGGGTGACAGAACGAGACTGTCTCAACAACAACAAAGATATTCACAAGGATGAATTTAAATAGGTAAATAGCAGTGTAGAACTACATCCTTCCTAGTCAATTACACCTTTAGGAGACTTTAAATAGGCATAGAAACGACAAAGGGCTTATACTGAGAATTGCACAAAAATGAGTTACTTGGCAGCACAAGGTAGGGATTGTATGTGTCACAAGAGTATATAGACTGTTCTACCTTCATGCTCTACTCATTGCCATATCCCTTCGTGGTTCCCTGAGACTCAGGTGAAATTACCTTCCAATACTGCCTGGAGAAGAGCCTCCTCCTCCTCAGCTGCCTCATAATCCTTTATTAGTACCAATAACTGCAAGAAACCAGGGGCTGGGCCATCCTCTGGCAGATTAAGCTCTCTGCGAATTGTTTTGTGGACTGCTCCAGCAATGACTTGGTCTAGGCGGGCCTGATTCACAGCATCTCTCTCAATTGCTCCTCTCTGTACCAGCTTCTGTAACAAAGGCTCCAGCCTTAGTACATAAGCCGACAACTTTTCCTCATCCTTCTGGTAAGTGGTTAGATATTTGACCTGCAACTCCCTAGGATTATCTGTAACCCCAAATACCTCCTCAAGAGCCTGCAGGCATTCATCGACAGTAATTAAAGGATTGTTTATCTTGAGGACACGAATAACATCAAGTGCTGGGCCTCGAAGGCTCTCTAGCAATCGCCTTCTCTTCTCTACATCTGGCACCTGCCACGCCTTTATCATCTGAGTAGTATGAAACATCCAGCGTCCAAATTCTTCTTCTCCTGGTTCTGGAGACTCCCTGCCCGAGAACACTCTCAGCTTTTTATACTTCAAGCATTGCAGGGCAGGCTGAAGAGCCTCTAATGCCTGTGCCAACATAGGGGCCCACATTTCTGGGATCATGCCCTGCTCTGGGTCTAAGGAGCCATTTTCATGTCCAAGAGCTCTGGTCAACTCACCCACTGTCATGCCCTCTCCCGCTAAAAATTCATTTAATCTGCTTAAAAATGTATTATCTGGGTCAGGAGGCTTAAAGATCACTCTCCAGATACCCCCTTTTCCCGGTATCTCCTTAGGGACGAGTGCGTGACTAGTCTCCGCAGTAAGCCCTACTAAGGCTACTTTCCTGTTCTCATCCCTCCTGAACATCCTTCCAAGCAGTCTGTACTCCCCCAAGGGAGCTAAACCAGCCTGCAGAGCCTCCTCGATTTCTGCCACACTGCAGCTCTGGGAGATGCCAGCAATCAATAGCGCTTTCCGAGGGTTCATGTCCATCCCCCTGCACCAGTCTTCTAAAAGCCTCAAAGTCATGGTGCCCGAAATAATAGACTTAAGTCCTAAATATTCCAGACCACAGGCGGCCACCGAAATTCAAAGTAATCCTCCGCGGTATCCCAGAGAAATCTTGTCAACGTGCCGAGGTCCAGCAGCCTGCAAGACAGAGCAGACAGGTTAACTAAAGATGCCAACGTTCAGGGCACGCGTGCAGGCCCCAAACCCCGCGCGCCCTGCCCCCCGCGGCGACGCCAGGGCAGCCGCACTGCGGCGCGCGCCCCTCACCCCTCCCAGCCCTGGTGCCTGGCGGATGTCGGGCCTGCAGGGCCGCTTCGGGCCCGCTTCCACTCACCGGGATCTACTGCTCCGTGCCCGCGTCCGTGCGCCGGCGGCCGAGGTGCCTGGCCGGGCCACGACGAGGCGCGGGAGGGCGGGCTCCCCTAGGCTCTGACGGACACTCGGGGGCCAAAGCGACCGATGCCGGTACTCCAGGTGCCTGTGGTGCTGTCTGCAGCGAGAAGTGATGGGGCGATGAGAGGAGTCCCGAGCGGGCACCAGGGGGCAAGGCTGAGGAGCGCTGAGTCGCCAGACCCAGACAGCCACCCACCTGAAGGGACGTGCCGCCACCCGCGCCGCCGGACTTGCGGCTCCAGCCCAGATTCCAGCTGTTTTGGTCTTGCTCGGGGAAGCTGCGCGGCGGGCGGGGGCGATCTGACGTCACGAGGGGGCGGGCCTCGGGGGCGGGGCGCGCGCGCTTCCGGCCCGAGCCGGAAGCCCCGACTGCGGCGGCATCCGGGACGGCGGGCGGGCTGGCCTCCCCGGGACAGGAAGGTGAGATCCGGGACCTCAGCTTTGCAAGCAGGCTCCGCTGGCGACCGCTGACTGGCGCTGGGCTGGTGGCGCTGCAAGGCGGCGAGGCCCGGGCCTGGCGCCGCCTGCGCAACCTTGGTCGCGGTGTGCCGGCGCTGCAGCGCGGCAGGGGGCGGGGCCGGCCGCCGGGAGGCCCAAGTGGCGGGGACGCCTCTCTGCCGGGTCAGGTCCTCAGAGCGGGTCTCCGGCGGCGGCGACGGGGGCCGGACCGCGCGTGACCCGCCGCAGTCACGCCGTTCTTAATCACTAGTAGCTGGTGCTCCAGGCTGGCGGCGCTCACCTTTCTCCTGGCTGGGTGACCCAGGGGATTTATTTTATGGTGGCTTTCTCTGAAATGCCAAAGCCACCCGATTATTCAGAGCTGAGTGACTCTTTAACACTTGCCGTGGGAACAGGAAGATTTTCGGGAGCATTGTAAGTGCTTAGGAGTTACTGTCTTAACTTGGGGGCTTGACTTGTAGCACCCTGCGTTCACGTCTGAAGCAGTACTGTTAAGCCAGAAAGTGTTTCACCTGTCAAAGTGAAATGTGCTGTGAGAAACTAGTTTAATTCCAGTTTCTGGAGGGCGGGTATTATGGACCTGTTTAAGTAGGATGCAGTGATTTATTCTGAGGGATTCCCGTTAAAAAGCAGAACTCAATATATACTGAAATCAATGGTTTTTTGTTTTTTTGTGTGTGTTTTTTTACTTGATTGTAACTATTACACAAAACAACCTTAAGTTTTACATTTCTTAATAGGTGTTTAATTATTTTAAGTCTTAGGTGTGTTAGTGGGATACTTTAGAATTCTTTTTTTTTTTTTTTTTTTTTTTAGACGGAGTCTTGCTTTGTCGCCCAGGCTGGAGTGCGGTGGCGCGATCTTGGCTCACCGCAAGCTCTGCCTCCCGGGTTCACGCCATTCTCCTGCCTTAGCCTCCCGAGTAGCTGGGACTACAGGTGCCCGCCACCACGCCCGGCTAATTTTTTTGTATTTTTAGTGGAGACAGGATTTCCCATGTTAGCCAGGATGGTCTCTATCTCCTGATCTCGTGATCCACCCGCCTCAGCCTCTCAACGTGCTGGGATTACAGGCATGAGCCACCGCGCCCAGCCCAGAATTCTTGGAGATAAAGCAAGTACATTTGGAGTAGTTGCCGTGACAGCATTACTAGACCCTAATTGTATTTTCTTTTTTAATTTGAAGGCACAGAGCATGGAGAATGATGAACTTCCGTCAGCGGATGGGATGGATTGGAGTGGGATTGTATCTGTTAGCCAGTGCGGCAGCATTTTACTATGTTTTTGAAATCAATGAGACTTATAACAGGCTGGCCTTGGAACACATTCAACAGCACCCTGAGGAGCCCCTTGAAGGAACCACATGGACACACTCCTTGAAAGCTCAATTACTCTCCTTGCCTTTTTGGTTGTGGACAATTATTTTTCTGGTACCTTACTTACAGATGTTTTTGTTCCTATACTCTTGTACAAGAGCTGATCCCAAAACAGTGGGCTACTGTATCATCCCTATATGCTTGGCAGTTATTTGCAATCGCCACCAGGCATTTGTCAAGGCTTCTAATCAGATCAGCAGACTACAACTGATTGACACATAAAATCAGTCACCGTTTTTTCCCTACGATTACAAAACTGCCAGTCCTATATGGGGTCTGATCACAAGACTGCAGTTTCTTCACAGATCTCAGGAAGTTGTGGTGGGGCAGAGGCTTTTTAAAAACATGTGATTAGGGGGCTATCTTTATCTGAATAATAATGAATTTTTAGGTAAAACCTGAGGTAGAGTACTACAAAATCATGTTGATGACTTCAGATTTTGGAAGTTAAATCGTGTCTGTTATTTGCATTCTTTAGAAACTTGACTAAGTACCTGAATTCATATTTCTATTCTACTGTGCAACATAGTGATGATTCAGAAATTTTTCCTTTGGGGAAAAAAAATGAGTATGAACATTTCCATTATGTTAAATGTAAAAAGGTCCAGACGTGATCATAAAATTTAAATTTTATACAATTACTTGGCTTGCTTTAAAATTCTTCACACTTAAAACACCGATTCATTCTATCGCAGCTAAGCCAGCTGTTTATACTTGCTGTCAGCTTATGAGGCATTGCTAAAAAATTATTGAGGAAATGGCTGTCTTGATAAGCAGAATTTGTTCCTCTTGGTAATGGCTAAATTATTATTAATGCTTTTAATGGTTTTATTTTTTATATTTTTCTTTTTTGTGGAGAGTGGGGTCTCGCTATGTTGCCCAGGCAGGTCTCTAACTCCTGGGCTCAAGCTTTCCTCCCGTCTCTGGCTCCCTAACTGCTAGGATTACAGGTGTGAGTTACCATGCCCAGCTATTTTTAATTAAAAAAAATTTTTTTTCCATGACTTGTGACACAGTCTCAGGAGGCCCTGAGAACGTATGCCCCAATGACACTGGTTTAGAAAACTATCTGGGAAGAAACTAAGTGTTAAATGTTGAAAGTAGAAATAACTTACAAATAGAAGATGGAAACAATGTGTTCAATGAAAATCTAGCAGGTTATTTATTAATTTATTTATTTAAATTATTATTATTATTTTTGAGACAGAGCCTTGCCCTATCACCCAGGATGGAGTGCAGTGGTGCAGTCTTGGCTCACTGGAACCTTCGGCTCACTGCAACCTCTGCCTCTCGGGTTTAAGCGATTCTCTTGCCTCAGCCTCCTGAGTAGCTGGGATTACAGGTGACCACCACCACGCCTGGCTAATTTTTGTTATTTTAGTAGAGACAGGGTTGCAGCGTGTTGGCCAGGCTGGTCTCAAATTCCTCACCTAACTAAGGTAATCCACTTGCGTCAGCCTCCCAAAGGCCTGGGATTACAGGCATGAGCCACCATGCCCAGCTGTATTTATTTATTTTATTTATTTTGAGATGGAGTCTGACTCTGTAGCCCAGGCTGGTGTGCAGAAGTGCGATCTCAGCTCACTGCAACCTCCACCTCCCAGGTTCATGCTGTTCTCCTGCCTCAGCCTCCCGAGTAGCTGGGATTACAGGCACCCACACCATGCCCAGCTAATTTTTGTATTTTTTAGTAGAGACGGGGTTTTACCATGTTGGCCAGGCTGGCCCAGAACTCCTGACCTCAAGTGATCCGCCTCGGCCTCCCAAAGTACTAGGATAACAGGCATGAGCCACCATGCCCAGCCTATAGCAGGTAATTTAGTCCAGTCCTTATCAGACGCATGAGACCCCTCTAAAAGATGCTATCAAATCATAATCTTTCTGATTTTCTTTTCTGGCCCAAGGTCAGGTCATCAAGGCAGTAGGTTAATTACATGAAGATGTGTTCCTTGTACCTTCTCCTTTGCATTTGTACTACCTCACATCTGGTACTAATACAAATAACTAAAACATGGACACAGTAGAATTTCTTTTCTGTGTGAGATCAAGATATATTTTTATACAGTTATGTCATTAATACTGGAAAACATTTTATGCTTTTAATAATCTTAACACTTTTTAATGCTTATTCCGTTGGGCCCTATTCTAAGAGCTTTATGGAAATTAACTAGTGTAATCCAACAACCCTATAAGATGGCTATTATTATCCAGATTTCACAGATAAGGAAACTGAGGCAGAGAAGTCAAGTAACTTGCCAAAGGTCACAGCGAGTAGAAGAGCCAGGGTTATAACCAGGCATTCTCACGCCTTCGTTACTAACCACAGAGGCATAGTGCTTCTCACAATAGACAAATGTTTCAGCACTGGGTACTCTTTGCCCAGTCATGCCAAAGAATGGAAATGGTAATATTATTGACAAGTTTTTCTCCATTTGTCTACTAGAAATCTGAAAGTTTCCTAGCAACCTCATCTTTCCACTACATCTGACTGAACCCGAAAGGAAGGCTGAGTATTCCATAGGAAGCTTTTACTTAAAAGATGAAGCAGGTACCTTTGTGATGCAAAAGTAGCAGATCAGATCCTTCAGATAAATTAGTCTCATTTATCTCACTGCCTCCAAAGGTCTAGTTACTGACATATCTTTTGATACAACACATGGAATCCTCAAAGTAAGCAGCAGTTTGAAATACTTGTTTTTGTGAGGGTCAGATGACCAAATCACTTGCATCTTTTAAGTATTCAGTATGCATGTGACAGGCATTGTTTATGAGTAATTTACATTTATTCTTCACAACGGCCCTGGGAGGCAGGTATTGTACTGCTGCTAGTGTCATTTTACAGAAGAAACCTGAAACACATAGGAATAACTTGTCCACAGTCACGTAGCCAGTACGTGAAAGAGCCAATTTGAACCTAGGATGTTGGCTTCAGATCTCCAGCTTTTTTATCATTCTATACCGCTTCTCAAAAAGGAGAGTAATTTGAAGGAAATCATCGAGAGTTTCCAGTTTTATTAGTCTTGAGGCAGTGATTTAAGAAAATTATTTCAGTTTTGTTTTGTTTTATAAATGCTTTATGTAGGCTGGGCGTGGTTGCTCACATCTATAATCCCAGCACTTTGGGAGGCAGAGATGGGAGGATAGCCTGAGCCCAGGAGTTCATGACCAGCCTGGGCAACATGGCGAGACCCCATTTCTATTAAAAAGGGGTGGCTCATGCTACTCCCAGCACTTTGGGAGTCTGAGGCAGGCAGATCACTTGAGGCCAGGAGTTCAAGACCAGCCTGGCCAACATGGTGAAACCCTGTCTCTACTAAAAATACAAAAATTAGCCAGGGCTGGTGGTCCATGCCTGTAATCCCAGCTACTCAGGAGGCTGAGGGAGGAGAATCGCTTGAACCCAGGAGGGAGAGGTTGCAGTGAGCCAAGATCGCGCCACTGCACTCCAGCCCGGGCCACAAGAGCAAGATTCCATCTCAAAAAAAAAAAAAAAAAAGGTTACGTAATGCAAGGTTTGTGAGGTTGCCACTGGTATTGCGAAGTTTTCTTAATGAAGTCAATTCATCTCTTTTTATACTTCAAATTCTAGTATTTTGGGATTTGGTAAGCAAATGTTCAGTCCATCTCTGTCTTTCAAGATTATATTGCCTTTTGCCTTGATAGAAGAAATAGTGAAATAATTACAGTAGGATTAATGTAGTAAATTCAGTATTTCCAAATGTAATTACTGAATTTCAGATTGCAGGTTTAATCTGCTTTTTGATTAGCAGCTATTGAAGTTGTGGATTATTTCTAGTTTGTGGCTATTTAATGGTTCAAAGCATTTTTTAGGTAAGATAAAGAGGGAAAAGTGAAATATATTTTTTAATCTGTTGGCTCTTGGATTGAGGAAGAGGTTGAAATTGATGGTTAGGAGACCTGTGTGTGATAGCAGATCATCATTTTTTTTTTTTTTTTTTTTTTTTTTTGAGACAGAGTCTCGCTCTGTCGCCCAGGCTGACGTGGTCTCGGCTCCCTGCAACCACTGCCTCCTGGGTTCAAGTGATTTTCCTGCCTCAGTCTCCCAAGTAGCTGGGATTACAGGCACACGCCACCACACCTGGCTAATTTTTGTATTTTTAGTGGAGACGGCGTTTCGCCATGTTGGCCAGGCTGGTCTCAAACTCCTGACCTCAGGTGATCCACCCGCCTTGGCCTCCCAAAGTGCTGGGATTACAGGTGTGAGCCACTGTGCTCAGCCCATTTATTTCATGTTCACATCACAATACAAAAAGCAGTGAGTACAGGATTACTTAGTGAGATGAATGGCAAATATATTAAGTGCTTCAGGGATTTTAGGGAGTGGACAAACATTCTAGGATTCATAACTAGGAAACACTTGCTTCCAGAGATGAGAAAAATAGAGCTATATCCTACAATGATTTGATAGGTGATTTTATTTGCAACTATATGTGAAATGAAGTAATCCTGTTGAGACTTTTCACCAAAACATGCCAGATATTTTATTTTTTCAAAAGTGCCAGTATAGGGAACAGAAAACTGAATTACAGAATCATGTAATTCATGGAGCTTTAGTCCCCATGTAAATTTTCTGGTTTTAAAGATGCTGCCAGTTTTTAAGTTGTCTCGTTGTTTAGTATTAAATTGTTCATAATACCAGTTTTAAAGTAAAAGTTGTGATTCCCCAAAGGTTAGAATTTGGTTCTTTTTCAAAATTTGTATGGTTAACAGAAAGCTTTTCTTTGGGGAAGTGCAGCCATCAGATAACGTGCTTCTATGAGTAACTGTACCCACAAAGTCATGGAACCAGCATATTTGTTCATGGTGAGTAGGGTTAGTCTTTTCTTTTTTTTTTTTTAAAGATTATCAGCTGGGCGTGGTGGCTCATGCCTGTAATCCCAGCACTTTGCGAGGCCGAGGCAGGCAGATCACTTGAGGTCGGGAGTTCGAGACTAGCTTGATCAACATGGTGAAACCCCATCTCTACTAAAAATACAAAATTAGCCGGGCGTGGTGGTGCATGCCTGTAATCCCAGTTACTCGGGAGGCTGAGGCAGGAGAATTGCTTTAACCCGGGAGGTGGAGGTTGCGGTGAGCTGAGATAGTGCCATTGCACTTCAGCCTGGGCAACAAGAGCGAAACTCTGTCTCAAAAAAATAATAAAAATAATAAAAAAAGATTATCTAGTGTTGATTCCCATCTTGATGGATTTAACATTCTCAATCTCCAAAACACTGGCAGAAAAACTTACAATACCATGTCTCATCTTTGCAGCAAATATGTACCATCACTTAATAAATTTTCCAACATGAAAAGAAGTGCCATATAATTTTGGACCATGGTTGGGAATCATGATGCATTCGTATTTATGCTTTGCTCTAAGGCAGTGAATAGGTCTTAGACTGTGGCTGTATGTACATTAGAATTACCCAAAGAAAACTTCTTACATTTAAACAATGCCAGGGTCCCTTTCCAACCAGTTACATCTCTGGGATGGACCCCAAGCAATCTTCAAATGATTCTCTCAGGGTTGCAAATCACTGGTCCATGGGTTTTTATGTGCCATTTACCAAAAACTCAACTGTCATGAGAATTGTGCTTGTCTTTGGAACAGCTTCAACAAAATCGTTGCAGTTTAATTCACCCTAGCCATCCTAATTGCAAATCTTTAGAGTTGTCTCTTTTGATTTTGAGTCCTCTCCTCCAGTTTGTCCTGAAAATACTTCTATCAGGCTTTTGCCTCCCACTCTACCAAAACTGCTGTCCTGTCAGGAAGTTGCTGGTCACTTACACATAACTAAATCCAATGGTCAAGTCTCAGTCCTCAAATTACTATTACTATTAGTTTTTGACACTCCCTGTCCTTGAGATACTTTCTTCAGTTGTCTTCCTGACCAGCACTGTCCAATAGAACTTTAGCAATGCTGGTGATGTTCTGTATCTTTGCTGTCCAGATCAGTAGCCAATAGCTACCTGAAAGGGGCCCTTGAAATGTGGCTAACATGAGCCTGGCATGTGGCTCACACCTGTATGCCGACAACTTGGGAAGCTAAGGTGGAAAGATATCCTGAGCCCAGGAGTTCAAAGCTACGGTGAGCTATGATCGCACCACTGCACCCCAGCCTGGGCAACAGGGTGAGATCCTGTCTCTAAAAAAAAGAAATGCAGCTAATGTGACTGAGAAACTGAGTTTTAAATTCTAATTAAATAGCACATGTGCCACCATGTATTAGATGGTCCCATTCTAGATATTTAACTGGTTTGCCTTCTTCCTCACCAACTTTTTTTTTTTCCTTCTTTTTTTTGAGACAAGCTGTTGCTCTGTTGCTCAGACTGGAGTGAATGCAGTGGTGCGATCTTGGCTTACTGCAGCCTCCATCTCCCAGGTTCAAGCAATTCTCCCACCTCAGCCTCCCAAGTAGCTGGGACCACAGGTGCATGCCACCACACCCGGCTAATTTTTGTATTTTTAGTAGAGGTGGGGTTTCACTATGTTGGCCAGGCTGGTCTCCAACTCCTCACCTCAAGTGATCTGCCTACCTCGGCCTCCCAAAGTGCTGGGATTACAGGCATGAGCCACCACTCCTGGCCCTCAGCAGCTTCTTAAGTCTTTGCTAGATCCTTGTTGGAGATCTGCTCAACCTCTAAATGTTGGCGTGCCTCAGTTCTTTTTTCTGTGTGTACTACTTTGGACATCTCATCCGTGGCTTGTGGCTTTCAATATACGAATTTGCCAGGCATGATGGCTCACGCCTGTAATTCCAGCACTTTGGAAGGCCGAGGGGGGCAGATGACTTGAGGCCAGGAGTTTGAGACCAGCCTGGGCAACATGGCAAAACTCTGTCTCTACTAAAAATACAAAAATTAGGCGGGCGTGGTGGCACGTGTCTGTGATCCCAGCTACTTGGGAGGCAGATGTGGGAGGATCACTTGACCTGGGAGGTGGAGGTTGCAGTGAATGGAGATTGCACCACTGCACTCCAGCCTGGGCGACAGAGCAAGAGCTTGTCTCAAAATAAATAAATATACAAATTTATGTCACTAACTTGGATCCCTCTCCTGAGCTCCAGACTTGACTATCCAGTTGCCTGCTTGATAGGCCTTGACATGGTGCTTGGTAATATGTCTTACCAGGCACATGAAATTGAACCTATTCAAATCTAAGCTGCCAATCTCTCCACCCATCAAAATCTGTTCCTCGAGTTTCCTACGAGTCTGTTATTATCCCTGTGGCCAGGGGGATCCTTTTAAAATGTTACTACTCTCAAAAATCCTCCCATAGCTTCCCTGGTCAGGAGTTTGAGACCAGCTTGGCCAACATGGCCAAACCCCGTCTCTACTAAAAATAAAAAAATTAGCAGGGCATGGTGATGCATGCCTGTAATCTCAGATACTCAGGAGGCAGGAGGCAGGAGAATCACTTGAGCCCAGAAGACGGAGGTTGCAGTGAGCTGAGATCACGTCACTGCACTCCGGCCTGGGTGATAGACCAAGACTCTGTCTCAAAAAAAAAAACTAACATTTACTGTTAAATACATAGTACAGTCTGTCCCATCTTCTAGTTTGGTTGTTGCGCTCTTTCATATTTCAGCATGTAGGGGTATATTACCTTCAAGGCCAAGATTTAAAATGAGTATCTCAACTTATTTATTTATTTTAGATCCAGGGACGGACCAGAATTTTTTTTACCAACAGTTCTTGTAATATTGGTTGTCTTGGAATTTTCTTTTTGTTTTTATTTTTAGAGATGGGGTTTCACCACATTGCCAGACTGGTCTCAGAGTCCTGGGTTCAAGCGATCAGCCCACCTTGGCCACTCAAAGTGCTGGGATTACAGATGTGAACCACCACGCCTGGCCAATTTTCTTTACTGATGCAGAGAAAAACACATTCACTAATAAGGTTTAAGTGGTGGTTAGAGTCCCTGAGAAATTCTGAAGCGGCAATCATGAAGATAATGGTTTTTTAAACCACCTAACATGCAGCAAGTATCACAGCTCTTTTTTTTTTATTAAGAGATGGGGTCTTGCTATGTTGCCCAGGCTGGTTTCAAGCTCCTGGGGCTCAAGCAATCCTCCTGCCTCAGCCTCCCAAGGTGCTGGGATTACAGGTGTGAGCCACCATGCCTGGCCAAGTGTCACAACTCTTAGAGCTACAGCACACAATTCCAGTACTCTGGTGTTCAATATCTTGGACTCATAAAGAGCTCATTTAAACTACTGTTTCTAGACGTTACTTCTATCCCCAGTAGAATTTTTGGCATTGGAATAAATCTCTATTTAAAACTGCACCCTATGGCCTGTTACTATCCCAATGTTAGCTGCTACTTTTTAAAAGATTTAAATAGAAGCTTACTGTCTAACTTCAGTTTCCTGGGCCATGTCTTTAAATAGAGCAATTCTGATCGCAAAGGTCACCTGAGAAGTGGAGTACTTACAGCAACATTGTGAAACTCATTTTATACTTTGAAAATAACACACTGGCTATAGGGCCATTGTTTTCAAGGTTAGGCACGTAAGTTTCAGAAATACCTCTTCTCTTTTTTTACGGTATCTTATTTCTCAGCCTCCCAAGGTGCTGGGATTACAGGTGTGAGCCACTGTGCCTGGCCAAGGTGGCTCTTTTTTTATGGTATCTTATTTCATATTTAGCCCAGCTCTCCTACTCTCTGGAAGTTGCATTATCATTCTTTTTCTTGTTTTCTTTTTTGAAACAAGGTCTCACTCTGTTGTCCAGGCTTGTCTAGGACTCCTGGGCTCAAGGGATCCTCCCACCTCCCCCTCCCAAAATGCTAGGATTACCAGGGAGAGCCACCGTGCTGGGCTTTTCCTCCTCCTTCTGACAAAGTGGTTGGATGGGAAATGTGGATTTTTTTTGCTTTGCTTTTAAAGTCTGAACTGGTTATTTTTTGCCCTGAATTACTAACATGACAGTGTTTTAAACTGTTAATATGGCTGCTCTGTTCTTATTAAATCTAAAACATAACTTCGTAAAATTGAAAATTGAAACTTTTGGCTGGGTGAGGTGGCTCACACCTGTAATCCCAGCACTTTGGGAGGCAGAGGTGGGCAGATCATGAGGTCAGGAGATGGAGACCATCCTGGCTAACACGGTGAAACCCCATCTCTACTAAAAATACAAAAAAATTAGCCGGGCGTGGTGGTGGGCGCCTATAGTCTCAGCTACAAAAAATCTTTATAAGCAATTCCTTGTATGAACTATTGTGATTGGTAGTTGAGCACCACACAGTTCAAAACTATATCCATACTGGTGATGGGTGCAGATAAACATGTTTGGGGAAATTAATAACACTACAATGTAAAAATCCAGAAACCATAGTGAACAGTATTAGTAAAGGTGATTCATAATAAATAAAATTTCTGAACATTCTGTAAATATGGTCAAAATAAAAACAGGGAAAAAGTATTAAGTATTTTTAGCACAAATGACTAAGAACAAATTCTTTTATGTAGATCCCTTATATACTAGTCAGGAAAATATAACAGAAAAATAGGCAAAGGAAAGGAACCACAAGATCACAGAAGAAATACACATGGCTTTTCAGTGAAAAAAAAAAAAAGTGCACTTCAAATAAATTAACATTAAAACCACAATGCAATCCCATTTTTTTACTTTTCAGATGGAAAAATCAACAGTTTTGATGCAGTATTGAGCTGGAAAGGATGTGAGGTCTATAATATATTGATGGTGAGAGTGTAAATTGCTATAAGCTCTTAGAAAGTCAAGTTGACAATTCTGTTAAAATATTAGCCCAGGGGCGGTGGCTCACGCTTCTAATCCCAGCACTTTGGGAGGCTGAGGTGGGTGGATCACAAGGTCAGGTGATCGAGACCATCCTGGCTAACATGGTGACACCCCGACTCTACTAAAAATACAAAAAAACAAAAAAAACAAAATTAGCTGGGCACAGTTGCGGCCGCCTGTAGTCCAGGCTACTTGGGAGGCTGAGGAGGGAGAATGGTGTGAACCCAGGAGACAGAGCTTGCAGTGAGCCAGATGGCACCACTGCACTCCAGCCTGGGCGACAGAAGGATACTCCGTTTCAAAAAAAAAAAAAAAGTTTTGTCATAACACATAGAGGTTGATGACTGAGTTAAAAGCTTAGGTTTTCAGGTTGTCTTTTTTTTTTTTTGAGACGAAGTCTTTGCTCTGTCAGCCAGGCTGGAGTGCAGTGGCACAATCTCGGCTCACTGCAACCCACGCCTCCTGGGTTCAAGCAATTCTACTGCCTGTCTGCCTAGTAGCTGGGATTACAGCTGCACACCACCATGCCTAGCTAATTTTTTGTATTTTTAGTAGAGACAGGGTTTCACCATGTTGGCCACGCTGATCTCAAACTCCTGACCTCAGGTGATCTGCCAGTCTTGGCCTCCCAAAGTGCTGCAATTACAGGTGTGGGCCACCACGCTCAGCCTCAGGTTGTCTTATGTATGTATCTTATTGCAATATAAGAAATGATAGTCTATACTTATATTGATTGAACAATTTGAGAAACAGTTGCATCTTTAGGTTATATAGAAACTAGATAAAAGTACTACATAATAAACTGAGGGCCACAGACATCTCCAACTGATTTTCTCATTTGGAAGAAAACATAAACTTTATTTCCTTTAAAAGTACAGGCTTTTTCAATTAAAAAATTCAAAAGTTCTCCTGAAGCAAATGTTTAAACTGAAACCTAAAGGATAAGTAGATAGAGAAAGGAGGTCATTTGACCCAGGATTTGAAAGGCAACTAGTGGCGGAAGCATAAATCCTCTGAGTCTAAGCTGGGCATGGTGGCTCAGGCCTGTAATTCCAGCTCTTGGGGAGGCTGAGGCTGAAGAGGATCACTTGAGGCCAGGAGTTAGAAAACAGCCTAGGCAACGTAACTGAGACCTCCCCCGTCTCAAAAAAAAAAAAAAAAAAAACAGCCAAGCATGGTTGCGTGCACCTGTAGTCCTGGCTACTCTAGAGGCCAAGCGGGAAGATTGCTTGAGCCCTGAAAAATCTTGAGCTATTGAACTCAAGATTGCTGGAGCCCTTGCCTTCCAAATGAGTTTGAAGTTGCAGCGAGCTATGATCATGACACTGCACTCCAGCCTGCGTGACAGAGACCATCTCAAAAAAAAAAAAAAAAAAAATCCTCTGATTCTGAATGCCCATTTCTAAACGGAGAGGCGGGGGAATTGATTTCCTCACATACTTTTTTTTCCTATTTTTCCAAAGTAAGTTTTTCTTCCCAAAAAGGTTTAAATGTCTTAAAATTAATTTTGCACCAACCTAATACTATAGCCAAGCAACCACAACCTATTATAAAAGAGTAAAAGTTCTCGTCCTTGGCCACAGAATTCTATTATTAAAATAAACATTTCTTACTGTGACGCAAAAGGACTTACTTTTAGAAAACACATCTATCTTGCATAAATTCCATATGTTTCACATTTTAAAAGATTTATCTAAGTCTAATGTCAAGCTTATTTTTAGGTAGGATTGTGCGGTTGACTTTCCTGTTCAAAAGTAAAGTTGGAGCTGTTTCAAAGAGTAACTTTATTCTGCTTGCCTGTGGCTGTTTGTACCACAGAAGGCAGATTTGTCAGGTGTGGTGGCTCATGCCTGTAATCCTAGCACTTTGGGAGGCCAAGGCAGGAGGATCGCTTACAGCCAAAAGTTTTAAGACCACCCGAGGCTACAAAGCAAGCCCCCCATCTCTACAAAAAATTAAAAAATTAGCCTGGCAGCTGGGCACGGTGGTGCACACCTGTAATCCCAGCACTTTGGGAGGCCAAGGTGGGTGGATCACCTAAGGTCAGGAGTTCAAGACCAGCCTGGCCAACATGGTGAAACCCTGTCTCTACTAAAAATACAAAAATTAGCCAGGTGTGGTGGCAGGCACCTGTAATCCCAGCTACTTGGGAGGCTGAGGCATGAGAATCACTTGAACCTGGGAGGTGGATGTTACAGTGAGCCAAGACCATGCCATTTCACTCCAGCCCGGGCAAAAAGAGTGAAACTCCATCTCAAAAAAAAAAAAAAAATGGCCGGGTGCAGTGTCTGTCATCCCAGCACTTTGGAAGGCCGAGGTGGGTGGATTACCTGAGGTCGGGAGTTTGAGATCAGCCTAATCAACATGGAGAAACCCCATCTCTACTAAAAATACAAAATTAGCCTGGCCTGGTGGCGCATGCCGGTAGTCCCAGTTACTTGTGAGGCTGAGGCAGGAGAATCGCTTGAACCTGGGAGGTGGAAGAAGTTGTGGTGAGCCAAGATTGCACTATTGCACTCCAGCCTGGGCAACAAGAGCGAAATTCCGTCTCAAAAAAAAAAAAAAAAGGAAATAAGATGAAAAATAAATTAGCCTGGCATGGTGGCACACACCTAGTGCTTGGCTGCTTGGGAAGCTGTGGTGGGAGGATCACCTGAGCCCAGGAATTCCAGGCTGCAGTGAGCTGATTGTGCCACTGTACTCCAGCCTGAGTGACAGTGAGACCCAAGAGCAGCAGCAGATTAGACAACTTGGGAAAGCATTTCTTCTATACTGGTCCATCTTTGTCAAACATATGGCTGGGCGACACAGCGAGACTCTGTCTCAAAAAAAAAAACAAAACATGGCTTACTTATGAAGAAGACAGTATTAGAATTGAAATCAGTATTAAAATTAATTAAAAGATCTTATAAATCAGAACCTAGAAACACTGGGACACAAACACAAATATTATCTTGAAATTTCTTTTTTATAACCACATTTTCCAAAGGAGGAAACATAAAATGTTCAGAGAAAAGGTTCAGATATCAATTTAACAATGTGATCTCTTTTCAGTATACACAGGTAAGTTTTTTTCTTTTCTTTTTTGAGATGGAGTTTCGCTCTTGTTGCCCAGTCTGGTGTGCAATGGCACCATCGGCTCACTGCAACTTCTGCCTCCTGGGTTCAAGCTATTCTCCTGCCTCAGCCTCCCAAGTAGCTGGGAATACAGGCATGTGCCACCACACCAGGCAAATTTTATATTTTTAGTAGAGACGGGGTTTCTCCATGTTGGTCAGGCTGGTCTTGAACTCTCGACCTCAGGTGATCTGCCTACCTCGGCCTCCCAAAGTGCTGGGAATACAGCCATCAGCCACCGTGCCCAACCAGTTTTTTCTTTAATGATTGTATAGAGATAACAGTACTAAAATAAGTTAAATATTAGAAACATCAGTATAAACTAAACAAAGATAATTTCTGACCATCCATAACTTTTCCTAGTTGGCATTGTTTTGATTGCCCAAGAGTACTTAGTGGAAGGCTGCTGTTCTAAGTAAAACAATATTTCAAGGATATGAAAAAGTATGTAAATTGAGTTTCACTTAAATTATTTCACAATAAAAGTGATTCATAAAAGTTGATTAGGCCGGGCATGGTGGTTCACGCCTGTAATCCCAGCACTTTGGGAGGCTGAGGTGGGCAGATCCCTTGAGTCCAGGGATCTGGACAACGTGGTGAAACCATCTCTACAAATACAAAAAAATTAGCTGGGTGTGCTGGTGCATGCCTGTGGTCCCAGCTATTTGAGAGGTTGAGGTGGGAAGATCACCTAAGCCTGGGACTCGGAGGTTGCAGTGACAGTGAGCCGAGATCGTGCCACTGCACTCCAGGCTGGGTGACAGAGTGAAACCCTGTCTAAAAAAAAAAAAAAGAAAGAAAAAAAGCCAGGCGCGGTGGCTCACGCCTGTAATCCCAGCACTTTGGGAGGCTGAGGCAGGCGGATCACGAGGTCAGGAGTTCGAGACCAGCCTTACCAACATGGTGAAACCCCATCTCTACTAAAAATATAAAAATTAGTGGGGTGTGGTGGTGTGCACCTACAATCCCAGCTACTCAGGAGGCTGAAGCAGGACAATTGCTTGAACCTGGGAGGCGGAGGTTGCGGTGTGCCGAGATTGCACCATTGCACTCCAGCCTAGGCGACAGAGCGAGACTCCATCTGAAAAAAAAGTTGACCCTGGAAAAAAAAAAATTGACCTGGCGTGGTGGCTCATGCCTGTAATCCCAGCACTTTGGGAAGCCAAGGTGGGTCGATCACCTGAGGTCAGGAGTTCGAGACCAGCCTGACCAACATGGTGAAACCCCATCTCCACTAAAAGTACAAAATTAGCTGGGCATGGTGGCACATGCCTGTAATTTCAGCTACTTGGGAGGCTGAGGCAGGAGAATTGCTTGAACCCAGGAGGCAGAGGTTGCAGTGAGCCAAGATCGCACCACTGCACTCCAGCCTGGGCAACAAGAGTGAAACTCTGTCTCAAAAGAAAAAAGAAAAAAAGTTGATCTTCTCTCACCTTTTATCAGCTTAAAAAAAATCTAAAGGCTATTTATGTAACCCAGTTTGTCAATGGTTAGCTCTGTAATCTGAGGGCAAATACTTATCCTTAGATTTATCTCTGAAATAAATCACATAATTTGTAAAGTTACTTCCAACTCTAAAATTCCATGAGTATTTGTATTTTACTAGGTACATGCTACTTGATTTCTTTGCATTGAAGCTATCTAAATCAGGAAGGATGCACAGCAAATAAAAATGCCTTAGTCCCACTGACGAGCAGAAAAGAAACACACACACATACATATTTTAGGAATATATATTTTTAAAAGGATTCAGTAATCTTTTTAAAGCAAAATCAAAGTATGGCTACAGGAGGAGAGGAAATATCCAAATTGTAATCAATGCAGATTGTTTACTTAAGGCCTTATATTTGTACCTGTATACATACCATATCACAGCACAAAAACATACCCCATATGGCTCTCTTAAGGTACATGATAAATCAGATTAATGCACATTCATCAAGTGGCATCATCTCAGGATATCTGTATATTTGACGTGGGTATGAATTCAGGGTTTCCTTGGGTCTCTTTCAAGGACTCTCCTTTCTCTTCAGTATTTCTATTTCCTTATTTTCCTTCTATTTATGAAAAACTGTTACATTTAATGCCCAATTTTCACCACTTGTTCATGTCAGTTCTCTGAAATGTTACTGCCTATGAACCGTGACATGTACTCTTTATAACAGAACCAGAAGTTAAAAGATGTAGACATCACACAAATCAATGATTATTTTAAAAATAGAAAACAATGATAAAAATTCAGTTGCCAACTTAGAGGATTTTACACATTATGAAGTGTTCTATTTTCCTTCCAGGGTCTGAAATTTATTTCTCAAGAAAACAGATTTTATTTCTAAGCCTTTACTATGTTTGCTAGAAACAGAAAAACCAGTTTTCTCTTTGACAAAATTGTCCCAGGAGAACAACACAAATGCTTTTCCAAATTAGAGCGTAAGTCTTCCTTAAATGTCCTAGTGTGACAATAAGGATACAACAGCCATCTTTTAAATGTCATGAAGGCTATTGTTAAGACGGTGTTTTTGGCCATTTTGCAGATGGTCCATCGAAGTTAGTTCTGTTATCAATGTTATTTTCATCTTCTGCATCATCTTCATCATCACCTTTTAAAATAAATATTTGTTGTATGACAATACGTTCTATGGTTGAAAGAAATATATATAGCTAAAGTGGTTGATAACGAGACCATTTCACTTTAGGGATTAATAAAAACATGCACAGTTTAGATTAAAATGATTTTGAGAATTTCAGTGTTTAAAATCTTTATTTTCTATCACTTTCCTCTTTGGAAATATTAGTTCATTCAACATAAAATCCACTCTTTTTTTTTTGAGGTAGAGTCTTGCTCTGTTGCTAGGCTGGAGTGCAGTGGCGCGATCTCAGCTTACTGCAACCTCCACCTCCGGGGTTCAAGCGATTCCTCTGTCTCAGCCTCCCAAGTAGCTGGGATTACAGGCACGCGCTACCACACCCGGCTAATTTTTTGTATTTTAGTAGAGACGGGTTTTCACCATGTTGGCCAAGATGGTCTCGTTTTCCTGACCTCGTGATCCGCCCGTCTCGGCCTCCCAAAGTGCTGGGATTACAGGAGTGAACCACTGGAGCCGGCCAAAATCCACTCTTTTAAAGTGTACGGCCTAGTGGTTTTTAGTATATTCACTAGCTTGTGCAACCATCACCTAGAACACTTTCATCACTCCAAAGAGAAATGATATTCCCATTAGCAGTTGCTTTCCATTCCCCTCAGCCTTCAGCAACCACTAATCTACTTTTTTCCCCCTTATTAGCGATAGGGTCTTGCTATGTTGCCCAGCTAGACTCAAACTCCCAGGTTCAAGTGATCCTCCTGTCTCAGCCTCTAGAGTAGCTGGAACTACAGGTGCCCACCACTGTACCTGGCTCACTAGTCTACTCTATCTCTATGGATTTGCCTATTCTGTACATTCATATAAACAAAATCATGTAACATGTACCCTTTTGTGTCTGGCTGTCACTTAGCATAATGTTTTCAAGGTTCATTCATGTCGTAGCACATGTTAATACTTCATTACTTTTTATTGCTAGTAATATTCCATTGTATGGATATACCACATTTTGTTAATGCACTCATCAGTTGATGGATATTTGCATTATTTCTATTTTTTAAAATTATCATTCTTAGAGATGAAGAGATGAGGCCTCACTCTGTCCTCCAGGCTGGAGTGCAGTGGAGCAAGCAGCCCACTGCAGCTTCAAACTCTTGGGTTCACGTGATCCTCCCGCCTCCTAAAGGTGCAACACCAAGCCCAGACAATTGTTGTTTCCACATTTTAGCTACTATAAATACTGCTGTTATGAACATTCATGTGTAAGTTTTTGTGTGAACATACGTTTCCAGTCCTCTTGGGAGGACTACCAGTGGAACTGCTGGGTCATATGGTAACTTCTTGTCAACTTTTTGAGGAGCTACCAAACTCTTTTTCCCAGTGGTTACACTGTTTTACATTTCCACCAACAATGTACAAGGTCTCCAATTTCTTCACATTCCAGCCAACACTCGTTGTTGTTCTTTTTGATTATAGCCAACATCCATATTCCATCCAAGATGGAAGGAAAGTACAGTTTAAGCCCTTCTTACAGAATTGTAAATCCTGACTCTAATATTTAGTTCTTGGGTTTTTCAGCTCAGGACGGTTAAAATGTACCTGCCTGGCCGGGTGTGGTAGCTCAAACTTGTAATCCTAGCACTTTGGGAGGCTGAGGTGGGTGGATCACGAGGTCAGGAGTTCAGGACCAGCTTGGCCAACACAGTGAAACGCTGTCTCTACTAAAGTGGTGGGGGCCTGTAATCCCAGTGTAGGAGGTGAGGAGATCGTTGACCGGGGGCAGAGTTGCAGTGACCAAGTTGTGATGATCCAGCCTGGGCAACAGAGGATCCATCTCAAAAAAAAAAAAAAAAAAAAAAGTACCTGCCTATTTCTGCATTCCAGGCAATTTTTTAAAAATAATGCAGTTAAACTTCATGTTTCTACTTTCTTTTTTTTTTGAGACGGAGTCTCGCTCTGTCGCCCAGGCTGGAGTGCAGTGGCGCAATCTCGGCTCACTGCAAGCTCCGCCTCCCGGGTTCACGCCATTCTCCTGCCTCAGCCTCTCCGAGTAGCTGGGACTACAGGCGCCCGCCACCACGCCCGGCTAATTTTTTTTTTGTATTTTTAGTAGAGACGGGGTTTCACCGTGGTCTCGATCTCCTGACCTCGTGATCCGCCAGCCTCGGCCTCCCAAAGTGCTGGGATTACAAGCGTGAGCCACCGCGCCCGGCCCATGTTTCTACTTTCAAACTGCACCTACAAAACTGGAAAGGCAAGGGAGTCTCTGGGAGTTAATACGTGATAAAATTAAGTCTGTCTCAGTCTTTGGAACCCATTCCTACTCTGCGATAGATTGTACTCTTCCAAATATGTCTGTAGTTTGACACCTGATAAAACTCCTTTTTATTCAACACCCAGCTCAAAAGTCTTATCCTTTCTGAAGCCTTCCTAGGGTCTCTGGGTTTGCACAACAGTTACAGGGGGCCATAGAACCACTTTTTTTTTTTTTTTTTTGAGACGGAGTCTCGTTCTGTCGCCGAGGCCAGAGTGCAGTGGGGCAATCTCGGCTCACTGCACCCTCTGCCTCCAGGGTTCAAGCGATTCTTCTGCCTCAGCCTCCCGAGTAGCTGGGACTACAGGGGCGCGCCACCACGCTCAGTTAATTTTTGTATTTTTAGTAGAGGCAGGGTTTCGCCATATTGGCCAGGCTGGTCTCGAACTCCTGACCCCATGATCCGCCCGCCTCAGTCTCCCAAAGTGCAGGGATTACAGGCGTGAGCCACCAGCCCGGCCCACTTTCACTTTTAATAAGAGTGTCTTCCTGTCTAATCCCCTTGTGTTTCACAAGGGCAGGAACTGAGTCGCATTCACCTCATTCATTCTTCCTCCAGGGCTCAGCTCAGGGTTTGGCACATAATAGTAGGCATTCGACACTTTTTTTGTGAAATAAATTAAATAGTGATGAGTTGTGGAAACGCTTGAGTAGAAGCAGCCCAAATAAATATGGTGATAAATGCCAACAATTTTTATTTTTTAAATTATTTTAAAAATAATAATAGAAACGGGGTCTCGATATGTTGCCCTGGCTGTTCTGGAACTCCTGACCTCAAGTGATCCTCCTGCCTCGCCCTCCCAAAGTGTTGGGATTACAGGCGTGAGCCCCACTTCGCCTAGCCCGCCAAAAATTTTTGGATGCAATTCTTCTTTCCTCAAGGCTCACTTTGTCCAAGTCTGCCACTCTACACGGGCTCCCCAAGCCAATTTCCCCTGGGCGCCCGCCCCGTCCTCCGGTCGCTGCAGCACCGTCTCAGAGCTCACCGTCCAAGGCCTCGTCTGGAGCCGCCGCCACCCGGTGCTGCACTTCCCCCTGTACCAGGGGGTCGAATAATTCCGTTACCAGGTCCTTCATCTGGGCCACGCCAGACAACAGGCCCTGGAAAGGGTCGCCGTCACCCGGCGCCTCACAGGACACCCGCAGCTTCTGCGGCTTCCCTTCCTGCCCGACGTACTCTCCCAGCAGCTCCATGGTGACCGCTAAGCTTCCAGAACACGACACCGGGAAGCGCCACCCGGAGACGGAAATCAGCCCGCGGCCGGCGCAGGCGGGAGAAGGGAGAGGAGTGACATCCGTTTGTCGGAAGTCGCTCCTCCCCCTTCCTTCGCTTTTTTTCCTTGTCATTGGTTCCTGGCACTCGGGCCCCGCCTCCTCCGGCTACGCCCCTCGCGGCCGCTTTTCCCGCCTCCGCCGGGGCCGAGCCGCTGTTCGGCTGACAGTTGAGGATGGCCGGAGCCGAGGGCGCCGCTGGGCGGCAGTCGGAGCTGGAGCCCGTGGTATCGTTGGTCGACGTCCTTGAGGAGGACGAGGAGCTGGAGAATGAGGCGTGCGCTGTCCTGGGCGGCAGCGACTCCGAGAAGTGCTCCTACTCGCAGGTGGGCGCGCGGCCCGGGCCTCGTCTCTCCTGGCTCCCGCCGAACCTCCCCTTCCCGGCCCGGCTGTCCCTATTCCCGCCTGCCGCAGTCGTCTCCCCAGTGGTGGTCCGGGGCCGCCGTTAGTCTGCCGCTTCCTCACCCCAAGCCCACCCTTCCCTTTTATCCCCAACCTCCTGGGCCCCCTTCAGCCTGTGTCCAGCAGGGGCCCCCCTCTCCCCTCTCTCCAACTCTGTCCGGCCCGCCAGGAAGGGCCCTGGAGCAGCTGCTCTGTCCGTCCTCTCCAGCCTCTTCTTGGTGCACCACTGCTTTTCACGAAACCACCCCGCGACCTCTCAGATCCAGACATCTTTGTCCCTGCTTTTCCCATCCTAAGATTATTTATTTATTTATTTATTAGGGACCGAATGGGAGAGTCAGGTTAAAGAGATTTTCAAATCCATAGGGATTTGCGGTGAGCTCCTTGACAGCTAGTTCCTCTGCAGTTTAGTTGGAGAAGTGCTAGCTAGTACTTTTTCTTTCTTTCTTTTTTTGACAAAATGAAGCAAGTACCCATGTCTATCTGCAGTCTGCCCCCCTCCCCTGGAAATAGACCGGAAACAGAACAGCAAGTGGCTCTGGCAAGGGAGGGGAGAGAGGAGAAAAGGATCTGTTTGGCATTTGGAAGACGTTGTGAGTGAGCAAGTGTTTGAGGGGGTGTGATGTGGTGTTTAGTGACTCACCCTATACTTCGAGGTACAAAAATGGAAAAGGATGGGTAGGAAGAAGACTGACAAAGGATGAGAATTGGTAGGAAGAACGGTTACCTAGAAGAGGGGTGGATTGGAACACTGGGGAGATGAGGGAAGAGACTTGCATTCATTATGTGGTATGAACTGAGATCATAATACCAGTTCTCGTGGTTGACCAAGGTTAATTTACACTGCAAAGCGCTAGGTTGTTGAATAAACCTGGTATCCAGACATGGCCCCAGGTATTTTAAAACCTTTGGTCACCACTAAAACAATTTTTCCCCTGCTTTCCTTAAAAAAAAAAGGAAAAAAAGTTATAAGTCTATATGTAAACTATTTTTGAAGTGTAGTTACCTTTATAAAATGGATTCCTTAATATTTTCTTTTAATTGTGGTAAAAAAATATGGAAATTTGCACAAATCATGTACACAGATTGAAAAGAAAGTGTGCTTGTTCCCACAACCCAGATCAACAAATAGAACATTAGGAGTGCAAAAGGCTTACTGGAATAGAACTTTAAAAAAAAAGAAAAAGAAATAGAACCTTACTGGCATCCCGGAAGCCTCCTTCCTAGAGGAAGGTAACTATACCTATTATACATATTCACTTTTTTTTTTTTTTGAGATGGAATTTCACTCTTGCCACCCAGGCTGGAGTGCAATGTCATGATCTCCGCTCACTGCAACCTCCACCTCCTGGGTTCAAGCGATTCTCCTGTCTCAGCCTCCCGAGTAGCTGGGATAACAGGTGCCCGCCATCATGCCCAGCTAATTTTTGTATTTTTAGTAGATGGGGTGTTCTAGAGATGAGGTTTTCACCACGTTGACCAGGTTGGTCTTGAACTCCTGACCTCAGGTGATCTGCCCACCTTGGCCTCCCAAAGTGCTGGGATTACAGGCATGCGCCACCATGCCCAGCCTACATATTCACTTTTTAACATTTTGTCACATTTGTTTTATCTCCTTTTCTACTTAAAATTTGCTGTTTTAAAATTTTGAACTATTTAAAAATAAGTTGCAGACATGATGACACTATACCTCTAAATACTTCAGCATGCATCTCCTAACAATCAAAGGAATTCTTTGCATGTGTTGATTGTTTCTTTGGTGGATTTACAAACATTTTCCAGGATGAAAGTGTGATATTACTTACATAAACCTATACATATGCTCCTGTGTTTTCACATATTAAAATGATTAAACAGATCCATTTATTCACAGCTGATTGACAAATTCAGACTTCCTATCACTTAAAGAAAGAAGTGCTGCCTTGTGTCATGGCTAATGCTTGTAATCCCAGCACTTTGGAAGGCCAAGGCAGAGAATTGCTTGAGCCCAGGAGTTTGAGACCAGCCTGGGCAACATAGCAAGACCTCATCTCTGCAAAAAATAAATAAATTAGGAAGAAAGAAAAAAGTGCTTGCATGAAAAAAAGCACTAGTATAAAAATGAAACATGCAACGCAACTGTGTTTTGGTTGATGCTCTGTTGTGTAAACTTTTTAGTCTTAATGGTTTTTACAGAAAGATCTTGACCACAGATAATCTGATTTTAATTATTTTTCAGTTCCTAGTGTGGGTATTAGGTAAACCATGCTACTACATTAATTCTCTTTTCCATTTTGGGGGCTTTCAGGGCTCAGTAAAGAGACAAGCACTATATGCCTGTAGTACCTGCACCCCAGAGGGAGAAGAACCAGCAGGAATTTGTTTAGCTTGCAGTTATGAATGTCATGGAAGTCACAAACTATTTGAGCTATACACAAAAAGGTAAACATAGTCAGAGATTGTTACTAACTGCTTTTGAAGTATAGATTCTTTCCCATCTACACTTTTTCCTAATCTTGTTTTTTTCATGCAAAGCAGTTGTACACTAATGAAATTTATTTATTTTTTATTTTATTTTGTTGTTTTTTTTTTGAGATGGAGTCTTGCTCTGTCACCCAGGCTGGAGTGCAGTGATGTGATCTAGGCTCACTGCAAGCTCCGCCTCCTGGGTTCACGCCATTCTCCTGCCTCAGCCTCCCGAATAGCTGGGATTAAAGGCGCCCACCACCACGACCGGCTAATCTTTTGTATTTTTAGTAGAGATGGGGTTTCACCGTGTTAGCCAGGATGATCTCCATCTCCTGACCTCGTGATCCGCCCGCCTCGGCCTCCCAAAGTGCTGGGATTACAGGTGTGAGCCACCTCACCCAGCACTAATGAAATTTAACGTAATTATTTTATATAATTGGAGAGAGTTGTTTCTAGAGTCTTTAAAAACATAATATGGTACAAACTCAAACCACTTATCTTTCTCTGCCATCGTTTTACTTGTGTGTTTGTATGTGATATAAATATTTGCTTTTGTACCTATTAATTTCCAGAATTGTGAAGTCTTATTATGTGCTTGAATGCTTGAAAAAATTTTAAATTGGATTTTTGTAAAAAGAAAAATAAAATTGTTATTTCCTCCTTTTTTCAGAAATTTTCGTTGTGATTGTGGAAACAGCAAGTTTAAAAATTTGGAATGCAAATTACTTCCTGTAAGTAAGCACTGTAACTATAAATGCAGTTAGAGCAGCTGAGGTTAATGTTTGCCAGAGTGGGTAAAAAACAAATACCTGGTATTTTCCAAAAAAAGAAGTTCTTATGCCTATTCTTTGCAGATGGCTATTTCATTTTTTACTTTATTAGAAAAACTATATAAACTGTTGAGAGCCTACAAGATAGATGGTAATTAATATGAAAGGTTTGGGGGAGAGATGTACTTGAAAGTAATTCAGGTTTAATTATATTGGTTGTACTTATTCTCTGAGGCTTTTAAAGTAGCGGATATGACTTAAAAACAATAAATAGGGTGAAGAGATCGAGACCATCCTGGCCAACATGGTGAAACCCTGTCTCTACTAAAAATACAAAAATTAGCTGGGCATGGTGGCACCCAGTCACCTACTCGGTCAGCTACTTGGGAAGCTGAGACAGGAGAATTGCTTGAACCCAGGAGGTGGAGGTTGCAGTGAGCTGAGATTGCACCAATGCACTCCAGCTGGCAACAGAGCAAGACTCCATCTCAAAACAAACAAACAAAAACAATAAATAGGCTGGACACGGTGGCTCACACCTGTAATCCTAGCACTTTGGGAGGCTGAGGCGGGCGGATCACTTGAGGTCAGGAGTTCAAAACCAGCTTGGCCATCATGGTGAAACCCCCCCTCTACTAAAAATACAAAAAATTATCTGGGCATGGTGGTGCATGCCTGTAATCCCAGCTACTTGGGAGGCTGAGGCAGGAGAATTGCTTGAACCTAGGAGGCGGAGGTTGCAGTTACCTGAGATTGTGCCACCGCACTCCAGCCTGGGTGACAGAGCGAGACTCCATCTCAAAAAACAAAAAGAAAAAGAAAAAGAAAAAGAAAAACCAATAAATAAGCCCGGGCGTGGTGGCTCACACCTGTAATCCCAACACTTTGGGAGGCCTAGGTGGGAGAATGGCTTGAACCCAGACCAGCCTGGGCATCATAGTGAGTCCCCATCTCTATCAAAAAGAAAAAAGAAGTACCTTGAAATTCCAGGCCAATATCAGTTCACATAGGTTGATAATTAATATTTATGATTGACTTTTATCTCCATTTTATTGAATAGGTGTATTTAATTTCTCCTAATTACCACAAAAAAAAAAAATTTTTATTTTTTCCCTGTATCCTGAAAAAAGTATCCCTTTAGTAGTAGTGAGGTTTCTTTTTTCCTACTTTGAAAATTAAAGATCAGCCTCTTGGGGGAAATAATGTGGAAATGTATTAAATGCATAAATTTTATAATGTGTGAAATTATAGTTAAAATTAGACCATATTATTATTGAAATCAATATTATATTTCAGGACAAAGCAAAGGTAAATTCTGGCAATAAGTACAATGACAACTTTTTTGGATTGTACTGCATTTGCAAGAGACCTTATCCTGATCCTGAAGACGAGGTAAGAGAATTGGAAGTTAAACCTGGGAGTGTTTCCCCTCTAGCCTTGATTCCTCAACCGCTTGTCATATCCGAGCCTCTGGCTCTTCAAGAGGCAGTGTGGGATGGTGAAAGGGCTCTAGATTTATCTTTTCTTATGAATCTGGGTTGGATCTATAATTGGTGCACATCTCAACCATTCTTTTCATTTTTACATCATAAGAATGAAATATTGGGGAGGACTTTCCCAAAGCCAGAGCTTCTTCCCTTCTTCTCCTTCCCTGACTGCCTCCCCCAGCCCCCAAACACTTTCTAAGAAATGACCTTTGACTTCTTTTGTCTCTTTATGGAAAAAATGGGGTATACAAACAGCATCCTCTTAAAAACGTCAATAAGAAGTATATGCAAAATTCAAAACGAGTTCTTCCTCACTTCTGCACCTCTTACCTCCCAGGCATAACCACTGTTAACACTTTTGGTGTGTATATTTTTAGGCCTTTTTCTGTGCACAGAGAAGAGTTTGAGTGAATGTGTGTTTCAATGTGTAGTTTCCTTTCTATTAACAGAAGTGAAAATTCTGTACACTCACTTCTGCAGCTGGCTTTTCTCATTTACCAGTATATCATAGACATTCTTTCATGTCAACAAAACACTTACCCCGTTCTAACTGCTGCAGAGTATCCTATAACTTCATATGCTGTAAGTTAGTCAACCTAATTGTTATTCTACAGCAGAATGGCATTGTGTAATTTTTCAATATTATAAACCTAGAGTAAACATCCTTATACAGTAATACAACTGAGTATACTCCAAGTATTTATGTAGAATGGATCGGTAGAATTGAGGGATCAAAGTGTATTTGTGGCATTTAAAATTGTGATTGGCCGGGCACTGTGGCTTATGCCTGTAGTCCTGGCTACGCGGGAGGCTGAGACACAAGAATCACTTGAACCCATGGGGCAGAGGTTGCACTAAGCAGGGATTGCGGCACTGCACTCCAGCCTGGGTGACAGAGCGAGACCCTGTCTCAAAAAATAATAATCATAATAAATAAAATAAAATTGTGATCATATCTGCCAAAAAAGTTGTACCAGCAACAGTATATGATAGTGTTTTTTCCCCAACACTTTTGTCAACCCTGCATATTACCAGTTCTTGAAAATTTTGCCATTCTGATAAATGAAGAATAGTATCTTTTTTGTTTGTTTGTTTTTGGTTTTTTGTTTGTTTGTTTCTGAGACAGAGTCTCCCTCTGTCGCCCAGGCTGGAATGCAGTGGCGCGATCTCGGCTCACTGCAAGTTCCGCCTCCCGGGTTCATGCCATTCTCCTGCCTCAGCCTCCCGAGTAGCTGGGACTACAGGCGCCCGCCACTACGCCCGGCTAATTTTTTGTAATTTTAGTAGAGACAGCGTTTCACCATGTTAGCCAGGATGGTCTCGATCTCCTGACCTCATGATCCACCCGCCTCGGCCTCCCAAAGTGCTGGGATTACAGGCGTGAGCCACTGCGCCCAGCCGAAGAATAGTATCTTAAATTTTTTTTTCTTTCCCTGATGATAAGTGAGGTTATGCATCTTTTCATAAGTTCATTGGACATCCATAATAACCTTCTCTCTGAATTGTCTTTTCATATCCTCAGCCCATGTTTTGATTGGTTTGGTGTTTTTGTCTGGGTATTTACCGATTTGAAAGAGTACTTTTTGTCTTTGGAGATATTAGTCTTCTGCCTTCTTCCTTGCTTTCTAATTGCGTTGGAACTATAATTATTGAACCAAATTATATAGAGGGACAGATTGAAAGTCTCTTTGAGTTAACAAAAATAACACCTTAAAACTGGATTTTTGTTTTCTTTTTTTTTAAGACGGAGTCTCGCTCTGTCACCCAGGCTGAAGTACAGTAGCGCGATCTCAGCTCACTGCAACCTCTGTCTCCCGGGTTCAAGCGATTCTCCTGCCTCAGCCTCCTGAGTAGCTGGGATTACAGGCATTCGCCACCATGCCCGGCTAATTTGTGTATTTTTAGTAGATGGTCTCAAACTTCTGACCTCAGGCGATCTGCCTACCTTGGCCTTCCAAAGTGCTGGGATTACAGGCGTGAGCCACCACGCCCGGCCAAAACTGGGTATTTTAAGGCATGTGATAAAGTGTTACAGCTCCTCCTGTTCCACAATATGTGCTTTTTTTTTCCCTTTAAGAAGCCTACAATTGGAAAAGGACAGAACAACAATGGGATGTTAATTAACAGCTATGAGAGCCTGGGAATAAAAGAAAATCATCCCCAAAATGGTCTATGTCCTTTGGTATATTATTTTCCTAGGGCCAGCATTTAATTATTTAATTTATTCAAATTAGGGGAGTTATCTATCAAGAGGTTTTTCATAACATTTACTTTTCAGTGTACTTGGCAGGATGATTCTTCTGCAGCAGAAAGGCATTGTCTAATTTTTTAATATTATAAAGAAGGCTGGAGTGAACATCCTTATACAGTAATACAACTGAGTGTTGTATTAACGGATGGTGTGGTAAAAAGTCCCAGTTGTCACTGTCTGCATTGGTCCATTCACATTACTTGCCTGGACCTGAGTTTTGTATAAAATGGGAATGCCCTCCTTGTCTACACAGTTTTGTGAGAATCAGATATTAAGTAACTGATGTGAAGAGCCTTGAGATTGTTTATAAAGTGCTTATCTCATATGTAACCCTTTGGAACACCAGTTCATGTAGAACAAATATTTAGTATCTTATTTTACTGTGTGCCAGGTATTTCCATGTTCCCGAATTCAGTGTAATCCTTAAAAAACTGCTTTTCTCTGTTAGATTCCAGATGAGATGATCCAGTGCGTAGTCTGTGAAGACTGGTTCCATGGAAGGGTAAGGAAAATGTTCTACCTTTTGAAACCATTGTCATCACAAAAAGATAAAGGTTATATTTTACATTATAATTAGTCTTCTAAAAATAAATTCTAATGATATGATCAGTGTGTTATTACAGTATTTATAAAATAATGGGCATTTTGGACAATTTGGCAATCACAAGAAAATTTTTGGTGTTCTATATTCACAGCATCTTGGTGCCATTCCCCCTGAGAGTGGAGATTTTCAGGAGATGGTATGCCAGGCCTGCATGAAACGTTGTTCTTTTTTGTGGGCTTATGCTGCACAATTGGCAGGTAGGTATCTTTGTGAAGTTGGTGTGCCACAAACTTGTGCTTGTGAAATTTGTATGTTCAATTCAGAATTTTTAGCAACTATTTTTAATTGGGTTCTGTGGTTATAAAATAGTTATGTTCTGGCCGGGCATAGTGGCTCATGCCTGTAATCCCAGCACTTTGGGAGGCCAAGACAGGTGGATCACCTGAGGTCAGGAGTTCGAGACCAGCCTGGCCAACATGGCGAAACCCCATCTCTACTAAAAATACAAAAATTAGCCAGGCGTCATGGCACTTACCTATAATCCCAGCTACTCCAGAGGCTGAGGCAGGAGAATTGCTCAAACCCAGGAGGTAAAGGTTGCAGTGAGCCGAGATCATGCCACTGCACTCCAGCCTGGGCAACAGAACAAGACTCCATCCTCAAAAAAAAAAAAAAAAAAAAATAGTATGTGTTCTTTCTCCACAAGGTGCATAGATTTGTTGGGATACTACCAAAAACAAATTTATACTTAAATGATATGATGCAGAGTATTGATGAGACCAGAGTTAGAGAAAATGGAGGAGGCATTTTTTGAATGGGATTTTGAAAGATAAATAGAACTGAAATAAGTTGGTAATTATAACACATGGTATCGGTTGGAGAGGAGGTGGTGTCTTAGTCTGTCTGGGGTGCTAGAACAAAATACCTTAGGCTGGGTAATTTATAAACAATAGACATATTTCTCACAGTTCTGGAGACTGGGAAGTCCAAAATTCAGATGCGCAGAGTCGGTGTTTGGTTGAGGGCGCATTCCTCATAGACGGATTCTTCTATGTGTCTGTACCTGTTAAAAGGGGCAAACAAGCTCGCTTGGGCCTCTTTTATAAGTCAGAGCCCTCATGAATGGGATTAGTGCTCTTATAAAAATGAACTACAGGCACACACTACCATGCCCCGCTAATTTTGTATTTTCTATAGAGACAATGTTTCTCCATGTTGCCCAGGCTGGTCTTGAACTCCTGAGCTCAAGTGATCCACTCATTTTGGCTTCTGAGAGTGCTGGGATTACAGGCATGAGCCACCATGCCCAGCCTATCTGGTGCTTTTATTATACACTAAGAAATTAAATCAAAACAACTAATTAATGAACGGTCCTGAGGCATTAACTATCTTATTGGTAATGCTGTATATGTTTCTTAATTTATTTTTAAGGTGGCAGTTACTCGTAGTATCTGCTGCTTAGGCTGCATAATTTCTTGCCCTTCTCATCTTTAGAGACCAATTCAGCATACAAACCACGAGCAGCATAGCCATACCTCCGATCTCATCCTACACTTTAGATTTGCCTTAGAGTTCTTTTGTTTTTCTGTCTTTTTTTTTTTTTTGAGACAGAGTCTCACTGTGTTATCCAGGCTGGAGTACAGTGGTGCTATCTCGGCTCACCTCAACCTCGCCTCCTGGGTTCAAGTGATTCTTGTGACGCGGCTTCCAGAGTAGCTGGGACTACAAGCACATGCTACCACACCTGGCAAATTTTTGTATTTTTAGTAGAGACAAGGCTTTACCATGTTGGCCAGGCTGGTCTCAAACTCCTGATGTCAAGTGATCCGCCCGCCTCGGTCTCCCAAAGTGCTGGGATTACAGGCATGAGCCCACCACTCCCAGCCAGTTTGCCTCAGAGTTCTTAAGTGCTGCTCCCTTTCTGTTCATACCCTTTCCAGTGATCTCTCTCACTGTCCACAGATGCTGAACCTATCTATGTGTAGTTCTCATTCGTTGGGTTTTTTTTTTTTTAAAGACGGAATCTTGCTCTGTTGCCCAGGCTGGAGTGCAGTGGCACAATCTCTGCTCACTGTAACCTATGCCTCCTGGGTTCAGGCAGTTCTCCTGCCTCAGCCTCCCAAGTAGCTGGGATTACAGGCATGCGCCAGCATGCCTAGCGAATTCTTCTATTTTTAGTGGAGAAGGGGTTTCACCATGTTGGCCAGGCTGGTCTCAAACTCCTGACCTCAGGTGATCCACCCACCTTGGCCTCCTAGAGTGCTGTGATTACAGGTGTGAGCCACCATACCCAGCTTAATTGGGTTTTTTAAATTGATCTCCTGCCTCTCCGTTCATTTCCTCTCGCATCAGCAGATGGCTTCATCTCCTATTATGTTGAAATGCTGGCATCCAATGTGAGCTCCCCTATTGTTTCTCTTCTCTGTCTAAGAGTATATCTGCCACTACACCCATCATTTTTTTATTTCTTCCTCCCATAAAGAAAAGCTGTTTTTAAAAAATTACCCTTCTGTCTGTGTTTATGATTCAGTCTCTTCCTCCTGCTTCTTGTATTATTCTGTCTCTAACAAGTACAGTACAATATTTTCTCCTTTATGTGTAAAGTGCTTAAGCAGTGATTGATATTTTCAAATAAACTGTTTCATTATTTGAACTATTTGAGTTAGGCAGACATAACCTAAAGAAGTGTTGGTATTTTCTTTCTCAGTATTTCGGAGACTACGGTGGACTAATCTCTTTTTCCAGATTCTGAAATATTTTAATATCAGAAAAAGCGGTTTTAGGTCAGATGTGGTGGCTCACGCCTGTAATCCCAGCACTTTGGGAGGCCGAGGCAGGTGAATCACCTGAGGTCAGGAGTTCAAGACCAGCCTGACCAACATGGAGAAACCCTGTCTCTACTAAAAATAAAAAATAGCCAGGCATGGTGGCGCATGCCTGTAATCCCAGCTACTCAGGGGGCTGAGGCAGGAGAATTGCCTGAACCCAGGAGGTGGAGGTTGCAGTGAGCCAGGATCACACCATTGCACTCCAGCCTGGGCAACAAGAGCGAAACTCCATCTCAAAAAAAAAAAAAAAAAAAAAGCAAAAGCTATTTTATGCCTGATGTGGTGGCTCACACCTGTAATCCCAGCACTTTGGGAGGCTGAGGCAGGCAGATCGCCTGACATCAGGAGTTCGAGACCAGCCTGGCCAACATGGCAAAACCCCGTCTCTACTAAAAATACAAAAAATTAGCCAGTCATGGTGGCACACACCTGTAGTCCCAGCTACTTGGGTGGCTGAGGCATGAGAATTGCTTGAACCTGGGAGACAGAGGTTGCAGTGAGTCAAGACCACGCCACTGCACTCCAGCGTGGGCGACAGAGTGAGACTCTGTCTGTAAAAAAAAAATAATAATAATAATAGAATAAGTGATTTTATTGTCTGTTGGGATTTTATTGTCTGTTAGGTCAGTGGATATATGTGTGTGTGTTTTTCTTTTTCTTTGAACCCACAGTAACCAAAATATCCACTGAGGATGATGGATTGGTGCGGAACATTGATGGACTAGGTGATCAGGAAGTTATCAAACCTGAAAATGGAGAGCATCAAGATAGTACCCTCAAAGAGGATGTTCCAGAACAGGGAAAGGATGATGTTCGGGAGGTTAAAGTAGAGCAGAACAGTGAACCATGTGCCGGCTCTAGTTCTGAATCTGATCTCCAGGTAATGTGTGAAGTACGAGCCATCAAGAAATAAGACTGGGCCAGGCGCAGTGGCTCATGCCCGTAATCCCAGCACTTTGGGAGGCTGAGGTGGCAGATCATCTGAGGTCACGGGTTTGAGACCAGCCTTGGCAACATGGTTAAACCTCATCTCTACTAAAATTACAAAAACTAGCCGGGCATGGTGGCACGTGCCTGTAATCCCAGCTACTCAGGAGGCTGAGGCAGGAGAATTGCTTGAACCCGGGAGGCGGAGGTTACAGTGATCCGAGATCATGCCACTGCACTCTAGCCTGGGCGACAGAACGAGATTCCGTCTCAAAAAAAAAAAAAAGAAAACTGAAGCAGAATTAATTCTGTAAACTTATGGCTTTGGATTTCAATTTTATCCTTTGCCTAAATAAATCTCTTTACAAAATCTAAACTGCGAAAACTATGGTAGTTTAAAAAACATGCTTCAAAACTTAATTTTATTTCAGACAGTGTTTAAGAATGAAAGCCTCAACGCAGAATCAAAATCTGGCTGCAAACTTCAGGAGCTTAAAGCTAAGCAGTTTATAAAGAAAGACACTGCCACCTATTGGCCCCTGAACTGGCGTAGCAAGTTGTGTACCTGCCAAGACTGTATGGTAAAGTATCTGATTGAGTTCAGTGTTAGCATGTTTTGTGTACTGGTGCCCCAAAATAAGAACACCTGGGGAAAAAATTCAATTTTTATACCAGAGGAAGAAAGGAAAATAAAAAGAACACCTGAACAATATATTTACAGAATTAATGTTTAGGAGACCCTCAAAATTTTTACATTAAGCAAATTTATGACATAGTACTTACAGTTGGAATATTTGTGGAAGAAATGGATAATTATGCAGTATTTTAAATTTACTTATTTTGATTTTAGTTTACTTATCTTTGTTATATCAAAAAGTTGCTTGGAAACACTGGTTGAAAGTTACAGTCAATTGGCCAGGCGCTTTGGCTCACGCCTGTAATCCTAGCACTCTGGGAAGCCAAGTTAGGTGATCACCTGAGGTCAGGAGTTCGAGACCAGCCTGACCAACATGGTGAAATCTTGTCTGTACTAAAAATACAAAATTAGCTGGGCGTGGTAGCACATGCCTGTAATCCCGGCTCCTTGGGAGCCCAAGGCAGGAGAATCACTTGAACCTGGAAGGCGGAGGTTGCAATGAGTCGAGATCGTGCCATTGCAGTCCAGCCTGGGCAACAAGAGTGAAACTCCATCTCAAAAAAAAAAAAGAAAGTTACAGTAAATCAATAGTTTTTAAATAAAGATCCCATAGACCATATGACATCTGGGAAATTGGGAGATTTCTGAAAGAAATTTAGGCAAAAAGAATAAATCCTTCTAGCAATTCTGTGTTAAGAGGCTCCAGTTTTTCTAGGTCTTAATATTAAAAAATTACATTTTTAGTGATTCTCATGAAATTGACTTTCTGAGAGTGATAAACAGTTCTAATGGGGAAACTTTCTTTTTTTTTTTTTTTTCTTAAAGAAAATGTATGGAGATCTAGATGTCTTGTTCCTGACAGATGAATACGACACAGTTCTGGCTTATGAAAACAAAGGCAAGATTGCCCAGGCTACTGACAGGAGCGATCCCCTAATGGATACCCTTAGCAGCATGAATAGAGTCCAGCAAGTGGAACTCATTTGTGGTAAATACTGTGTGTGTGTGAAAATTCAGTTTCCTTCACTATGTAAAAAAATATAAAGGGGGCAGTAAACACATGTATTTTTAATCTAATACAAAAAATTAAAATTTTGAATTGTAAACCATTGCTTGATTTTCATATGGTGGGTATTCAGCTGCTTTTACCATTGAATCAGAGTTACATGCTAGAATAATTACATGCTTGAGAAACCACAACATATGCTATTCTGATTAAGGGTAGATGGATGAATGCAAATTTTCCATCCATTGAAACAATTTTTTGGACATTATGTGTCATGTTTTTGAGCAAGGCATGTCACCATTTTGACAGTTCTTGAGGTTGCTTCAGTGGTTCACAGGAAACCACTAGAGGAGAAAATACCCCTAAACCCTTGACTGAAGGCTTTTACATCCCCCCCCACCACCCAGATGCAGCAGGCCAAACATTTCAGTGGTTTCTATCCCAGCCATTTCCACTTGGATGCCACCACTTTTTTTTTTTTTTTTTTTTTTTGAGACGGAGTCTTGCTCTGTCCCCCAGGCTGGAGTGCAGTGGCGCGATCTCAGCTCACTGCAAGCTCCGCCTCCCGGGTTCACGCCATTCTCCTGCCTCAGCCTCCCGAGTAGCTGGGACTACAGGCGCCCGCCAACACATCCGGCTAATTTTTTGTATTTTTAGTAGAGACGGGGTTTCACCGTGTTAGCCAGGATGGTCTCGAACTCCTGACCTCGTGATCCACCCGCCTCGGCCTCCCAAAGTGCTGGGATTACAGGCTTGAGCCACCGCGCCCGGCCGCCACCACTTTTATGTGCCTTTTATGGCATCAGTCATTTCTGTCTTTTATTATTTATTTATTTATTTTGAGACAGGGTCTTGCTCTGTTGCCCAGGCTGGAGTGCAATGATGCATTCTCGGCTCACTGCAACCTCTGCTACCCAGGCTCAAGTGATTCTCCTGCCTCAGCCTCTCAAGTAGCTGCGACCACAGATGCATGCCACTGTGCCCCCCTAATTTTTTTTTTTTTGAGATGGAGTCTCACTCTGTCACCCAGGCTGGAGTGCAGTGGCGTGATCTCTGCTCACTGCAACCTCTGCCTCCCGGGTTCAAGTGATTCTCCTGCCTCAGCCTCCCAAGTAGCTGGGATTACAGGCACCCGCCACCATGCTTGGCTAATTTACTTTGTATTTTTAGTAGAGACAAGGTTTCACCATGTTGGCTAAGCTGGTTTCGAACTTCTGACCTCAGGTGATCTACCTGCCTTGGCCTCCCAAAGTACTGGGATTACAGGCATGAGCCACCATGCCTGGTCTCCACTAATTTTTGTATTTTTAGTAGAGTCAGAGTTTCACCATGTCACCCAGGCTGGTCTCGAACTGAGCTGAGGTGATCCACCTGCCTCAGCCTCCCAAAGTGCTGGGATTACAGGTGCAATCCACTGCACCTGGCCTTGTCTTTTATTTATAACTATTAATTTCTTTTTGCCTTTATTAGAGTAAAAACTTTTCAAGGATAGAGGATGCACCTAAAAGATATTTGTAGCCCTCAAGGTGCCTTGTACATAATATAAACTGTTAAGTGAGTCAGTTTGTTTGGGCTGGGCGCGATGGCTCACGCCTGTAATCCCAGCATTTTGGGAGGCCAAGGCAGGTGGATCACCTGAGGTCAGGAGTTCAAGACCAGCCTGGCTGACGTGGTGAAACCCTGTCTCTACTAAAAGTACAAAAAAGTAGCCAGGCATGGTGGCACGTGCCTGTAGTCCCAGCTACTCGGGAGGCGGAGGTTGCAGAGAGCCGAGATCGTGCCACTGTATTCCAGCCTGGGTGACAGAGTGAGACTCCATCTCAAAATATAAATTAAATTAAATTAAATATTCAACAAGTCCAAGATTATTTCAGCTACCAGAATTCCAGAGAAATAGGAAGCCCTTTTAAAAATTCTTAATCTTTATGGGATTAGGATATCTCTGCTTTTTGTGCTTTTTAAAAAATTTTGCTTTTTATTTTTTAATGAAAAAGGGTCTCTTATCAACATGGTGGAAGTACAGATAATTTGAGAATGAGCTTCTATGCAGCTTTCACTTAAAATTTTTATTTATACTACAGACTCAGGTGTCAATGGCAAAGAATATTTTGTTTTTGAAAGCAAATGGTTTATCTAAACTTAAATACTTTTGTGGTTTTGATTTAGAATACAATGATTTGAAGACTGAACTTAAAGACTATCTCAAGAGATTTGCTGATGAAGGCACGGTATGTTGAGTTAAAGAATTCTAATCATAGCCCTGTAAGTTTTGAATGAAGGGTTTATTTCCTTTGATGATTAAAAATGACTGTGATTGGCAGGGTGCGGTGGCTCACACCTGTAATCCCAGTACTTTGGGAGGCCGAGGTGGGTGGATCACAAGGTCAGGAGTTCAAGACCAGCCTGGCCAATATGGTGAAACCCCATCTCTACTAAAAATACAAAAATTAGCTGGGCGTGGTGACGGGCACCTGTAGTCCCAGCTACTCGGGAGGCTAAGGCAGGAGACTCACTCGAACCCAGGAGGCGGAGGTTGTACTGAGCCGAGATCGCACCACTGCACTCCAGCCTGGGCGACAGAGCAAGACCCTATCTCAAAAAAAAAAAAAATGACTGCGACTTAAGTGGGTACTTGAGAGTTGAATTCAGGGACTGTTTTGAGCAAATTGGCAGGCTAAGGGAAATGAATAAGAGGTAGTGAAACATCAGAGTTACATTGGGAGTCCTTGCCAACCCCAGCTAAGCCGGGAGGAATGATGGGAGGGCGCAGTCCCACAGCCTCTGAGAGAGTACTTGTAGCTTAGCAGAAGGTCATTGGAAGGAATCCGCAGTACTGATTCTGCTGATCCTGACCTTGAAGCATGGATCTTTGGGAGGGGGAGGGGAAAATGACTGGGCAGGAAAAATTAACACCAGACCCATTTCCTGGAATTCTAAGTTCCATAGTTTAGACTAGAAACTGGGCATGGTGGCCGGGTGCAGTGGCTCACGCCTTAATCCTAGCACTTTAGGAGGCTGAGGTCGGTGGATCACCTGAGGTCAGGAGTTCAAGACCAGCCTGGCCGACATGGTGAAACCTTGTCTCTACAAAAATACACAAATTAGCTGGGTATGAGGGCAGGTGCCTGTAATCCCAGCTACTCCGAGGCTGAGGCAGGAGAATCGCTTGAACCTGGATGGTGGAGGTTGCAGTGAGCCAAGATTGTGACGACATGATTAGGCACTCCAGCCTGGGTGAAGAGCAAGACTCCATCTCAAAAAAAAAAAAAAGAACTGGGCATGGTGGCTTGTACCTGTAGTTCCAGCTACTCGGGAGGCTGGCTTGAGCCCTGCTTTCTTAGATGTCATCTCTGTCTTCCTACTTTAGGTCGTTTTTTCCTTTTTTTCTTTTTTGGGGTGGGGGGCGTTCCTAAGTTTATTTGGGGCACACCCAGGCGAGGGCCCTGCCCCTAGAAGAAGGTTTTGGGCCTCTTGGTGGTGAAGCGTGGCTTGTGCTGATGGGCAGGACTCGGTGGGGCAGTGGGAAACTTGATCTTGGAGTCGTGGAACTGCTTGATGGCCAGCCGGCTGGCCGGCGGCACTTGCTGGCTGCGATCTCCTCCACCTTCAGGATCTCGATGGAATGGCCCGGGCGCCCGTAGATGTCTCAGTAGCACTGGGTAACAGCGCCCGTGGTGGTCAGGTCCTGGTATTCCCGGTATATGTTGTGGGTGTCGCTCCGGGAGTCATAGCTCAGCCAGATGCCAAAGTTCTTGACCCGCAGTGGGGACTTCTCAAACACCTGCCCACAGTAGACAATCTCCCCTGAAGATTTCTTCATCTTCTTTAACTGAGATAGGAAGTACCAGAAGCGGGATTTGGCGACGACATGATTAGGCGCAAAGATTCGCATGCGGTAGAGGGGCGGTGTGTGGTAGCAACCCACCACCTTGTACTCTCAGTGTGCCCGAGGCCTTCATGGAGTCCTCTCCACACTCGCCACCACCCGCAAAAGGCTAGGTCGTTTTTTTCTTTGTCATAAATGTGGGAAGAACATTTAACTGCCTGAATTTCTGGACAGGGTCACAGTGCTGCCTGCTGCCTTTCTGCAAAATGAATTGTAAGGTTAAAAGAGCCTTCTCCTAAATGGTTTTCTCAGTTTTTAGAGACTGTTCATCACTATCACTGGGAACAATTCCCACCTCCTTACAGTTCTTTTTATTTATTTTTTTTTTTTTTGAGACGGAGTCTTGCTCTGTCGCCTAGGTTGGAGGGCAGTGGCATGATCTCGGCTCACTGCAACCTCTGCCTCCCAGGTTCATGCCATTCTCCTGCCTCAGCCTCCCAAGTAGCTGGACTACAGGCGCCTGCCACCACGCCAGGCTAATTTTTTGTATTTTTAGTAGAGATGGGGTTTCACTGTGTTAGCCAGGATGGTCTCCATTTCCTGACCTCGTGATCCGCCAGCCTTGGCCTCCCAAAGTGCTGGGATTACAGGCATGAGCCACCACGCCTGGCCTTCCCTACAGTTCTTAAAACTTAATGTAGTTATTCTTGTTTCTGTTGCAGAGACTATCCTCTGGTTAATACAGACTCAAGCTTCTTTGGTGCTAGAACTAAGAATGTTCATGGGTGTAATGGGGCACTCTGCCTCAGTGTGGTAACCTCTGAACTGTCAATGGACATTCGAGGTGTTTCAAATAGTGTGCAGGCATGCCCTCTTGATGCTGGTGCTGTTGCACCTCCACTCTTTTGTGGTTGGTTTTCTTTATTAATTTTATCACAAACATATACTTAAAATTACATAAAAGAAAAAAGTTAGGCATGTTCTTTTTCATGCACATTGGAGACTTTTACTCAAAGTCTTCACAGGTCTCTTCAGCATCCGGGTCCTTGTTATCACTAGCGTCACTCATTAGGAGTCTTTAGGAGAGAATTTTTTATCTGACCAGATAATTTAAAAGGTCAGAAAAATGTGGTATTTTTGTTGTTTGTTCCATGACATTACTAACCAGATCTTCACAGAAAAAGAAACAAAACCTCAGGTTGCCATAAAGCTTATCTGCTTTGGTTGTATTTGTCCATAGGGATAATGTTAATAAGTTCTAGCTGTTCTTAGATGATGGACTGCCTTTTAATGTTTGTATCTAACAAAACAAAAACAAAAAACAAAAAAAAAAACCACTTAGATTGGGCGCAGTGTCTCATGCCTGGAATCCCAGCACTTTGGGAAGCTAAGGTGTGAGGATTGCTTGAGCCCAGGAATTCAAGACTAGCCTGGGCAAGATGATGAGACCCTGCCTCTACAAAAAAAAATTAGGCAGGCATGGTGACGTGTGCCTGTGGTCCCAGCTACTTGGGAGGCTGAGATCGGAGGATCGCTTGAGCCCAGGAATTTGAGGCTCCAATGAGTTATAATCACACTTCTGTACTCCAGCCTGGGTGACAGAGCGAGACCCTGTCTCTAAAAAGCAATAATAATTAATAAACTTAGAAACTATAAATTTTCTGAAATAAATTAAAAAACTGATTTGTTATTGAACCCAAGTGTTTATTCACTAGCATTTCTACTCTGCACGTTAGCTGTGACCATTTGAGGATACCCAGAAACCAAAAGCTGCACAGTCTCATTTGTGTGTTGTTAGGTCTCCTCCTGCAGTATCCTTGCTAGAGATACTTCCTTTTACTTACAGGCTTTCTGTGGCTAATGTTTGTAATCTAGGGTAGGGACAGATCCTTCATTTTGCAACTTGCAAGTATCCTATTTATTAGCATTTTGTTAAGTGTAAATTCCCGTGCCATTTAGCTAAGTATATTAGAATTTTGAGCTGCACTCATTTCAGGATGTGTTCAGCCTCTGCATCCTGAATCTGTTAGGGGTTCGGATTCCTCACCGGTTGAGCAGCAGTATTATTGTTGGTGCTTATAAAACTGGTGTATCAGCTACTGGTCTGAGAAAATTATTCCAAGTTAGCATTATTCCAAGTTGCTATTTTGAGTATGTTAGCTGCACTTACTAGGGAATGAGAGGGAAGTTTTCACTTTATACCCCTCTTTCTTACTTTCTCTTTATCTCTTTCCCTTTTTGCTCAAATTCATTCACGTGCTCTATTTTTCTTTCTCTTTCCTTCATTCTCCTTGTCTCACTGTCCTTCTTTCCTAACCATAAGCATGTGTTACCTTATTAAAAAATAAACATGCTGAGTGTCATGGCTCACACCTGTAATCCCAGCATTCTGGGAGGAAGCGGGAGGATCACTTGAGCTCAGAAGTTTCAGACCAGCATGGATAATATAGTGAGACCTCGTATCTACACAAAATTTAAAAATTAGCCAGGCATAGGCCGGGTGCGGTGGCTCACGCCTATAATCCCAGCACTTTGGGAGGCCGAGGCGGGTGGATCATGAAGTCAGGAGATTGAGACCATCCCGGCTAACGGTGAAACCCCGTCTCTACTAAAGATAGAAAAAAAAAAATTAGCCGGGCTTGGTGGCGGGCGCCTGTAGTCCCAGCTACTCAGGAGGCTGAGGCAGGAGAATGGTGTGAACCCGGGAGGTGGAGCTTGCAGTGAGCCGAGATCACGCCACTGCACTCCAGCCTGGGCGACAGAGCAAGACTCTGTCTCAAAAAAAAAAATTATCCAGGCATGGCGTGCACTCTGTAGTCCCAGCTCCTTGGGAGGCTGAGGCGGGAGGTTCGCTTGAGTCAAGGAGGTCGAGGCTGCAGTGAACTGTGATTGCACCACTCCACTCCAGTCTGGGTGGCAGAGGGAGACCCTGTCTCAAAAAATAAATAAACAAACCTGTTTCTGTGATGGCATTAGACAGCTTTCGATTGGATCCATTGGTGCAGACTCGCTGTTGGGGTGGGCAGGGACTGTCAGGTTGTCCAGTTGGCTTTTTGTTTTGTTTTGTTTTGTTTTGTTTTGTTTTGTTTTGTTTTGTTTTGTTTGAGATGGAGTCTCACTCTGTCGCCCAGGCTGGAGTGTAGTGGCACGATCTCGGCTCACTGCGGCCTCCGCCTCCCGGGTACAACAATTCTCCTGCCTCAACCTCCTGAGTAGCAGGGATTACAGGCCCCTGCCACCATGCCCTGCTGATTTTTGTGTTTTTAATAGAGACGGGGTATCGCCATGTTGTCCAGGCTGGTTCTTGAACTCCTGGCCCCCAGCAATCCATTCGCCTCGGCCTCCCAAAGTGCTGGGATTACAGGCATGAACCACTGCACCTAGACCAGTTTGCTTTTTTATTTGTATTTTCCCTTTGTCTTATTTCCCTTTGTCTTATTATTTGTCCAGGAGGCGGAGGTTGCAGTGAGCCAAGATCATGCCACTGCACTCCAGCCTGCGTGACAGAGTGACACTCCATCTCAAAAAAAAAAAAAAAAAAGAAAATGGAGATGCTATCATTAACTGCACATTAACATAATTCTTAGCAGTATCATTTGACTTGTTTGTGAATGCTATGGCCTCGTATTGCGATTCTGTTACTTAGTTCTCTTTCATAATCTTTGCTTTTCATCAACAGGTTGTTAAGAGAGAGGACATTCAGCAGTTCTTCGAAGAGTTTCAGTCAAAAAAGAGAAGAAGAGTGGACGGGATGCAGTATTACTGCAGCTAGAGTGGAGTATAAAGCTTTCTCATTCAGGCCAATGAAAATGCACTTCCCATTCTTGGAATAAAAGAGGTGTGGTTCACATTTGGCCCCTTTCCGTCCTCCTCTGTTTGGAGAGGCCTCGCGCTCCCTTATTCTCTTTAGCTGCAGTAGCCACAGTGTGGATGCTGACTTCACAGCCAGCGTCCTCTGTGACTCAGCTAATGCAGCTCATTCCACAGACTTCTCCAGTGTACTCCTACTCCAGTGCACCCAGGGTTATTTGCATAGTTTTTAAAAGTTTGATTTTGAGAAAGCAAATTCATGTCTTGTTTAATGATGTGTTATTTCACTCCCAGATGTGTGTGTTTTGCCACAGAGCTGTTGCCTTCCAGAACCTCCTCTGCAGGCATCACGGAAGGCTCTCTTCCCGTCACCTACAACCTCTACAGGTCCCCTCGCCCCTATGATCGTGGTGCCTTGGGTCAAAGCTTCCTCAAGCCTGGTCTGCTCCTTCTTTCACATCCCTGTTTTCTGAGGTTTGGTCATAGCTTAGAAAGGATCTTGGGGCTTGTTTTCTCTAGGCCCAACCTCCAGAGTAGCCAGGACTGATGGTTTTCTGGTCTGGATGTCTGTCACAGGCGGAGAGATTAACAGATGACAGGGTTGAGGAAGCAAACCTTTGTTATGAATTTTACTAATACAGTTCAAGTGAAATTTTCGTTCATGATTCTACTGGCACTAGAATTAGAATTTCAGTACTGTAGTGCTCACAGGGCTTCCTGGAGAACATTTGCCAGTATACTAGTCCCTTCTCTGCTGCCTAGAAAACAGACCGGGTCTCACCCCTGTGAAATCTTGGTGGTTTACGAAGTCCTCTGGATTTCTTGATATTATCAGGGATATTCATAAGCATATATCAAAAGTGGACCTATTTTGATATTCTGTTATGAAAATGTTATTAGAATCCCAATAAATTATTTTTCCCCTTTGAATCTGCTAAAGAAAACAGATCCTGACTTAGCTTACTTGTAATAAGCAGGGCAAAGAGCCCTGTTTTGGAAGAGACAGACTGTGGAAGAGATTCCAAACAAGGCCCGAGGCTGCACAAATGATGAGTTTTGTGTATATAATGTTAATGTCCACCGCCACTTCCCTAACGACTATGAGATCTTTTTTTTTGAAGATCCTCATGGAAGGTTATACAGAGCCCCACATTTGAGGGGAAGTCCTTTCAGTTGATATGAGACCTCTTTAACACCCCTCAGTCTATGTAGGAAATGCCTTGTGATACATAGAGAACCCTCAGGTTCTCTCTCCCTCTGGAGGAACAAGATCTTTCCTGACAGTCGGAGACACACCTTGATGTATGTTAATAAAAGCATTTCAGGCTGTGGGGCCACCATGTATATTAATACTCCTTATGTGTCCAGCATCTGTGTATTCATTCGAGTGCCCAATCCCTGGACGAGATGAACTAGGCCTTATAAAAAGTCAAAGCCTCAGAGAAATGGCACAACCATGTTCTTTGGCACTCAGGCTCCTAATTCCAGATCCTCACGAAGGGTGGTATGTGGAGCTGGAAGGTCTTGTGGCCACAGGACATGCTGGTGAGCCCTGAGCTGGCCTTGTGCAGAGGGCTCCGTTCAAAGGCTCGGGGTGTCTTTGAGGTTCTTTATCAAGCTGGGGAACTCTTCCAAGTCTGAGAATGTTTTGAACCCTTTTTGCAAGGTTGCACTATTAGTATACCATCGTGTCCGGAAAACTTTTAATCTTCTCAAATATCTGATGTAACTACCAGAAATCCCTTACTTCCTATGACCGATCAGGACCAAGTCTTGGAGGTGATGCGTTACATTACATGCAGCACAATAGTACCGATCAGTTAACTCAGCACTGAAGGGCTTGTTTTATGAAAGGTACTATTCCTTCTTTCACATTAACTGGAAACTTCTTTTTTTACCTGTTGTTCACAACTAGTTTTCTTATCGACTGTATTGAACTGTCTCTTCTTGTAGAGATTGATTTTGGCCAACATATTAATGCATGTTTTATGCAAAACACAAATACGATATTAGTTGCTTTTAAGGAGTTCTGGCATTGTATGTGCATTTTTGTAGAAATTGTTACTGTACTTATAATTACATACTTAACTCTGATCAGGTTTCTGTAAAATTTAAATAAAACCAATATGAAATAGTTGCTTTTCAGATTGCTTTTAGTATATTTAAGTCTACACAGCCTCCTTCTGCAGGTTATAAGAAAATGCAGGTGGGGCACAGTGGCTCACGCCTGTAATCCCAGCACTTTGGGAGGCCGAGGCGGGCGGATCACGAGGTCAGGAGATCGAGACCATACTGGCTAACACGGTGAAACCCCATCTCTAATAGAAATGCAAAAAATTAGCCGGCGTGGTGGCGGGTGCCTGTAGTCCCAGCTACTTGGGAGGCTGAGGCAGGAGAATGGCATGAACCCGGGAGGCAGAGCTTGCAGTGAGCCGAGATTGCACCACTGCACTCCAGCCTGGGCGACAGAGTGAGACTCCGTCTCAAAAAAAAAACAAAAAAAAATGCATAGAGGCGGACATGGAGGTTCACTCCTGTAGTCCCAGCTACTTGGGAGGCTGATGCAGGAGGATTGCTTGAGCCCAGGAGTTGGAGGCTATAGAGTGCCGTGGTTGCACCTGTGAATAGCCAGCCACTCACTGCACTCCAGCCTGGGCAACAGAGACCTCATCCTTCAAAAGAAACATAATAGTGTATTCTAACAGCTCTTCCCGCCCGGGGGTCCTGCCCTCAAAGCAGAGGGACTGGTTCACGACATTGGGTAGCTCATTATTCTGCTGTTCTATAAAATGCAGCCTGATCCGAGGTCCCCTGAGCAGAGCTCCTTCATCCCCCCGACTTCACCATACCCCCCGGGGTCTAATAATTGGGGTCTAGATGAACAGAACAAAGCAATGGGCTGGGCTGTGACCAGTCACAGTGTTCAGGTACTGCTGTGTGCAGAGGGAGAGAGGGCTGGAGCCCACGTCCTGAGGAAAATGTGAGGTCCACCCTACACAGTAGCCATTATTTCTAAGTAAATATAAAAGCAACCCAAAAAGCCAGTACAGTGGCCCATCTTTGGCCTCCCCCCAACTCCTGCTACATTGGATGTGGACTTATGATCATTACCCATGGTGAGTTCAGAGGCCAGATTGCAGAGCGCAGGGTGTGGGCTGCAAGAACAGGCCACAGTTGGCACTATGTGAGGGGACAAGGAGAGGGAGTGGCTGCAGAAGGCCAGTCCAGGGAGTTGCTTGTTGAAGTTCAGAGACACTTGGGCCAACACACATTCTCAAGGTGGAGCCATTGCTGAGAGTGGACCGCAGGTGACGTTGGAGCTGTTAGAAGATGAGATAGGTTGGGACAGAAGGACCACCAGACCCGGTGGTGGGGAGATGCGGGTGAGGGTGTTGGAATGAGGCCTCAAAATCGAGGGAGTTCCATTGGCAGCCTCCATTTCCCTGGGAGGTGGGAGGGGAGGAGTGAGCTGGAGCACGGCTCAGGTAAGAGGAGGTGGGGGGGAGGAGTGCGCTGGAGGGCGGCTCAGGTGAGAGGAGGGGGCGGAAAGTGGTCCGGAGGAGAACACGTTAAGGCTGACCCGCAGGACTCAGGCACGCCGAGCCACGGGAGGCTGGGGACCACAGGTACCACGGGGGCGTGGCTGTCTTCAGTCTCTCAAAGCTGAAGATGGACACACTGTTTATGGGTTGAGTTGGGTGGAGAGGATGGGTCACAGCTGGGCACGGTGAGACGGCTGCCACCTATGGAAGCTGGGCCATCCTGGCAGGGGAGCAAGGAGGCCAGAGTTCCAGAGGAGGACCAGGGAGAGGCTCTGGACAAGAGGCGATCAGGCCTGAGAGCGGGCAGTGAGGTTAGGATTTCAAAGATGGAGACATTCTGGGGACAGGGGAGAGCTGTGCCATGGACAGGTAGCTGGAGACGGTCTAGGCAGCTACCAGGATGATACCAGGGATTGGAGGGAGACGACGTTAGTGAGGTTGGAGCCAAAGCCTTCAGGACACGAAAGGAGTGACTGGGGGTGGCAGCTGCAAGGGTGGGAGTGGGACACTGGGCCGTGGGGGCTGGAGAGGTGCTGGGGTGTTAGAGACGTCACCCGCCGCCCTTCCTGACACAGAGTCCGTGGAAAGAGCGGGAAGGAGCCCACGTCCTGGGAGAGGGCTAAGTGGGCGAGGAGGAGCTAGGAGGGCAGCCAGGACAGGAGGCAGGAGGGGAGGGGTAGGAGCACAAGGACGCTGGCACTGGGGGGCGGGGAGGACATCCTGAGCAGGGTGGGGAAACAACCGTGGGTGCGATCAGGGGACTTCTGCAGGAAGAAGGCTGGCGAATGACTCGGGAGAGAGGGATCGGCAGGCACAGGGTCACCTGACTGCAACTCTGCAAAGAGCCCAGTCTCAGCAGCCCCGGGAATGGTGGGATGTTGGGGGCACTGAGTTCTCTCGGGATCACTTACAGTCGGACTTCCCAGGGACTCCCCAGGGATTTCAGTGGCTCCGTTGGAACATGGAGAGATGGGAAGAACAATTGCTTTTAGTTCAGTCTCAGAGGGCAAGGAGGCATTTATGGTGCATCTGCTAGAACAGGGGTCCCACGATACCGTCCATGACCCGTTAGGATCGGCGCCACACAGCAGCAGGTGCGCGGCGAGAGTTATCGCCTGAGCTCCGCCTCCTGCTAGATCCGGGGCAGAATTAGATTCTCATAGGAGGAGAACTCTATTGAGAACCGCGCATGCGAGGGATCTAGGTTGCGTGCTGCTTATGAGAATCCAATGCTAAAAGTAATGCTCTTGAATCATCCCGAAACCACGTCCCCCACCCCTGTCTGTGGAAAAATTGTCTTCCATGAAACCGGTCCCTGGTGCCAAAAGGGTTGGCAACGGCTGTACCAGAAGATTCCAGAGATGGAGGATATTTGTGGAGCTAGCTAGATGAAGGGTGAGGAATTCCAGGAGAGTACAGGCGTCAACAGGTGCCCACAGGACCCCGCAGCAGCCCTCCAAGGTGGGTATTAAGGAGGAGTTTCTTCACCTGAGCCTGAGGATGACAACTATTGCACAGGGTGACTCGAGGATAGCGAGTCAGACATGGAAAGTTCACGACCAGCGCTCAAGAAGCGCACTCGCATCTCCAGCTTAAGGATGAGGAGACTCAGGCGCTTTGCCCCAGCTTCCACAGCCAGGAAGCGGCAGAGCAGGCCCAGCCCTGGCCCTGCCCTGCAGGCACCCCGGGGATCCCGCAGCCCAGGCAGGCCTTCCTCTTGCCTTCCTCCCTCCTCCCAGGCAGGCTTTCCTGGCTCTGCCGCCTCACCCTCTCTGAAGACCCCGCACAGGCCAGCAGCGGGCACAAGAACAGTCCCCAAAGCTTGGAGACAAGGCATGACAGCCCAGAATCCAAGGCTCTGCGAGATGAGGCTCAAAGCACCGGCGAGCTCTCCGAGGGGCACAGTTTAGTCCCAGGCGCGGGGAAAGGCACTGGGCTGGCACTGGAGGAAATGGACGTGGTTGTATGGAACTGGTGAGCTCTGGGTTTCAGAGACAGAATAAAAAAGGATCCGCGGGCAAGAGGCTTGGAGACAGATGGACCTGTTGGGTGGGCCATGGAGCTAAACTCCAGACTGGGGTGACGCCCGTGAGAAACCCCAAGACGTGAGTGCCATGTATAAAGCCAGATGTGGAGCAAGGACAGTTAGCTGACCACAGGGAGCGTGGAAACACATGACTCGCTTCCACACTTTCTGTGAGAGGACAGCCTTGAACAAGCAGAGCAAAAGCAGGCGAGCACGGGCGGAAGGAGCCGGGAGGCCCTGAGGGCGTGACCTGGAAACTATTCATAGCACACTGCAGGCAATCTATGCAGGACAACCAAGATACAGGGGCCCCAACGCCAGAAACGACCATATGTCTCAATTCATTTGCTTTTGTACTTTTAGGTGGGGGATGGTAGATTCTGGAAACTATGGACTGGTGACCTGACAGGTGTCCCCTAGAGGCTTCTAAAACAAACTAGCAGCTACTGTGGAATGATTTCTGAACCCCTGGAGAGAGGAGCTGCAAGTAGGAAGTGAGGAGTCCTTAAGAACAAATGATGCAACCCAAATGCCCATCAACAGTAGACTGGATAGAGAAAATGTGGCACATGTACACCATGGAATACCATGCAGCCATAAAAAGGATGAGTTCATGTTCGTTGCAGGGACATGGATGAAGCTAGAAACCATCATTCTCAGCAAACTTACACAGAAACAGAAAACCAAACACTGCATGTTGTCGCTCATAAGTGGGAGTCGAACAATGAGAACACATGGACACAGGAAGGGGAACATCACACACGGGGGCCCGTCAGAGGGTGGGTGTTAGGGGAAGGATAGCATTAGGAGAAATACCTAATGTAGGTGACGGGTTGATGGGTGCAGCAAACCACCATGGCACGTGTACACCTATGTAACAAACCTATACGTTCTGCACATGTAACCCAGAACTTAAAGTACAAAAAAAAAAAAAAAAAAAAAAAAGAACAAATGATGCAGAGCTGACCTCCTTCTGCTGTTGATAAGTCAACCAGCTTCCCAGGGGACGAGGGAAGCCTATGTATGTGACAAGGTCTCTCATGACTGGCCCACAAGATGACAGTAATGATGACCCCACCCAGCTTCCAGGGACAGCTCGGTCGGGTCTCCTCACTCCTCAAACGCCTTCAGTTTCCCTCCTCTCCACCACTAAGCTACTCAAAAAGGCTGTCTACACAGATCACCTCCCACTCAGGCTCACACTTGCCCCACCTGGCTTCTCTCTCCAGCTGCCACCAAACTGCTCTTCCAAACACCTTCACCTTGAGGCTGACCCAACTCGCCTTAGGGGCCTGATCTTCCAAAACCTCGGAACAGCAGCCACAGGGTTAACTTTTGGATAGCAGTAAAATTCAGCTTTAATCTCTTACCTTTAATTAACTTGAAAAAGTAATACCTGCGTATCATTTAAACACTCAACCAGAACAAAAAGGATGCCATTAATTGGCAGTTGCATGTATTGTCAATGCCCCTCTCAAGAGGGAGTCCTGTGCACATTCTTGCAGATTTTTTTTTTTTTTTTTTTTGAGACTGAGTCTCTCTCTATTACCCAGGCTGGAGTGCAGTGGTGCAATCTTGGCTCACTGCAATCTCTGCCTCCTAGGTTCAAGTGATTCTTGTGCCTCAGCCTCCGGAGTAGCTGGGATCACAGGCCCCTGCCACCACACCCGGCTAATTTTTGTATTTTTATAGAGATGGGTTTTTGCCATGTTGGCCAGGCTGGTCTCGAACTCCTGACTTCAAATGATCCACCTGCCTTGGCCTCCCAAAGTGCTGGGATTACAGGCATGAGCCACCGTGCCTGAATGTTTATGTATGTATTTGCATTCATTCCTTTTTTTTTGTCTTCTCTCCAAATGGGAGCGTATGGATGCATTATTTTGTATACTGCTTCTTTCACTTCATTTATTCTAAAGATCACATTCCCTCTTTTCTCAAGTTGTCCTAGCCTACCTAGTCTTCTGTGCAGCACACTGCTGGTTTTCTTTCTGTCTGCTAGGCTGCCTTTGGCCAGCAACTCCCTCCAGCTGGCTTGGGAAGTTTGGAGTCTCCCAAGTTCATCATCCAAGCCCTCTTTCATCTTCCTTTAAACCTTTCCCCTAATCACGCCATCTATTCCCAAGGCTGTAAGTGCCACCCATATACGTGGACAACCCCCACACAGCCTCCAGCTAGAATCCTTTCCTCTGACTCCCAGCTGACACCTAGTTGCCACCTAGTAGTTGGCTGCCTGGCAATCATTCCCAAGTCACCATGACCAACACTAACGCCATCTTCCCCCCAGATCTGGCTCCCCCTCCTTTCCCACAGTGAGCAAGCACCTAGTCATGCAGACACAGCACCGTCAGCAGATTCCGAATCTGTTCTCTTTGTTGGCTGCTTGCAGCTCTCCTCTGGACGGCTACGCCAGCCTCCTGTCTGGACCCCTCAATCTACTCCTGCTTCTTTTCAACCACTTCCCATACAATAGCCAGAGTGATTTGGAACATGCAAATCTGGTGAACCACGCCCCAGCATACGATGCCCTAGTAGCTTTTGAGTTGCCATTATAGCCAACTTCAGAAGCCTCACCCTGCCCTAGGAGGGTCCCATACCCCCTCTCACTCCCCTGCGCTCTGTCCAGGCTCAGTCTCTCCATGGAGCCCTCCCTCCCCACTCCTCGCCCGGTTGCTCCTTCTCTTCCTTCACCTGCACCTTCAGGTCACTCCCACACGAAGCCTTCCCACCCCGGGACCAGTTAGACATGGAGCCTTACCTGTGTAGTTCTTCAATGTCTTTTCTTCTTGGAAACTCAAAAATGTTTTGAGTGGGTCTGTGACTGTGTTGTTCACGACTCTGCTGTCTCAGCATCCAGCGATGTTCGGAAAAACGGACTGGATGAACAAATGATTGCCATCCTTGAACCTGCTTCCACCTTTTGCACATTAGATTCCCCCCCTGCCGGGACCACCGGACTTCCTGGTGCGCAGAACAACACAATGGCTGAGGACTCGGGTTCTGGAGTCAGGCTGTCCGGGTCTGACCCCACGTTCTGCCAACTTTCTAGCTGTGTGACCTTGGACAAGGTGCTCAGTATCTCCGGGCTTGTTTTTGTCTTTTGTAAAATGGCACAAATAATAGTACTTAATTCACAGAGGATCAAAGAGTTCCTAACTCAATGAGGGATTAGAAAAAATTACATTAAGTGTTTAGTGCTGCTTCCAGCATTTCTCCTCCTGTTCATTCATTCCTGGTCCATTTCAAGCTGGTCTTCCCCTTAGCTGTGATAATTGCCCTGTATTTTTTGTTTGTTTTGAGATGGAGTCTCGCTCTGTTGCCAGGCTGGAGTGCAATGGCGTGATCTTGGCTCACTGCAACCTACGCCTCCCAGGTGCAAGCGATTCTCCTGCCTCAGCCTCCCGAGTAGCTGGGACTACAGGCACGCACCACCACGCCCAGCTAATTTTTCTATTTTTAGTAGAGATGGGGTTTCACCATGTTGGTCTCAATCTCCTGACCTCATGATCCACCTGCCTCAGCCTCCCAAAGTGCTGGGATTACAGGCTCGAGCCACCGCACCTGGCCTTGTTTTGTTTTTAGGACAAAAGTCATTTCCAGCTAGAGGTGAGTTTCTGAGACTGGGGATCCTGTCTGTTTGGTCTGCTGCTCCATATTCCCAGACTCCGGGAGGAGTGGACTCAAGAAATATTCCCTAACGGATTGAGGAGAGGTAAAGCCTAAAGTGGCTTGGGAAGCTAGCCCGAGTTCATTTTTCCAGGAATAATCCACAAGTACAGAAATGAACGTTGATTTATTCAATTTTCTTGTTTAGATTTAAGAAGCTCACCCACAGAAACCTTAGATTTTATCTTTATACCCTTCTGTTAAACCTAAGATGGTTACAAACTATAAAGCAATAACTTGTTAGTGAGGCATGAAGAGTGAGATGCTAGGACAGAATTTAGCACTGAAATGATAAAAAACATTTTAAAGAGCTCGCTGGTTGCAGTGGCTCCTGCCTGTAATCCCAACACTTACAGAGGCTGAGGGGGGAAGCATAACGAGCCCTGGAGTTTGAGACCATCCTAGGCAACGTAGTGAGACGCCCCCCGCCGCCCGTCTCTACAAAAAATTTTAAAAATTAGCCAGGCGTAGTGGTGTAACACTGACTGTAGCCCCAGCTACTCAGGAGGCTGAGGTGGAGGATCATTTGAGCCTGGGAAATTGAGGCTGTAGTGAACCGTGATCACACCACTGCACTCCAGCCTGGGTGACAGAGCAAGACATTGTCTGAAAAATAAAAAATAAAATAAGAGCTCTTTTCTAGCAATTTTAAAAAATGGAAATTAGAAAACTTTCCATTTTGCATGTTTTTTTTTTTTTTTTTTTTCTCAGAATCCTAGACTCTAGATCATGATCTCATTTCCTTTTGAAATTGGAAAATATTACTGAGCCTGGATGTGAAAGCAAAAGCAAAGCTCAGAATCTAGGCCAGATCTCTGACCCTCGAAGCACCCTGAAGAGCAGGACACAAGCCCCAGGTGCCTGGTTCACGTGGGTGCCATGCTGAGCTTCCTGCAATCCTGAAGACCCCTGTGAGAGGAACTTTCCGCTCAAATTTGTAAAATAAAATGTCTCAGAAATGTCTCAATGAAATAATAGAAAATAATGAACCTGATGATTCAGAATAAAATGTGTGATTTCCAAGAAAACGATGATGATGATGATGATAAAATGCCTCTGAATGATTGAAATCCTAGAAACAGAGAACATCAACCTAGAAAACCTCCCAATTCTACCCTCCAGGGGTGCAAAGACTATATGCTCCACTGCTAAAACAGACTGTATCCAACTCAGCAGATTCTATACAAGCCATTTATTTGAAATGCCAACTATATGTAGGATAAAGTCAGTGTTACATGCTTATCAGTAACAGTAGAAAAATAGAAGCAGTGAAAACCTCTGTACAACTGTAATGGTACTCAAAAGAGAAATGTATCATTTTACAATGCTTCACACAGACGAATTCAAGTTTGGAGGTACCTAAATAAAAATACTATATATTTCTTTAAAAATCACTATGTACAATCGAAGCGTAAACAAGTTTTACAAAGTACTGGTTATGCAGGTTGTAGAAAACACTTGCATAGGACATGAAATCAGTTTAAGAAAAATTTCTGAGCCTTTAGCATTGAAGGCACTTGACTTTATACCAGTAACAGCACAACCACAAGAAATGCAGTGTTGTAGATGATTTTCCACCTCTCTGAAGTACAGATGTGGTGCATACACAGCAAGGAGAGTTCAGGAACCTTTATCTCTCAGCCACCCCATTGAAGAGCAGGACTTGGTACCGCCTGCCCATGTAACCCAGATACACAGTTACGTGTAGGTACAGATAATGAAGCTTCCAGAGCTTATCTGACCTCTTAGACAGAACTCACATAAACACACAAATACAAGAGGTTATTTTCAAGACACACACGTGCAAGTAATCTTTCTATAGAAACGGCCACAGCATTATAATATTCAAAATATGGAAGATTGACAGTCTGAGGATTTTCTAGAGGAAAAAAAAAATCAAAAGACTTGCCAAAAGGATAACTACCTAACAGATATGACAATCTACAGGACAAAAAGACAACATGTCACCAAATATCGTTCATACAACAGCGTTAATGGAAAACAGTAAAACGCCTTTTAGCAGTGTGCATGTTAAGTCTTTTAGTAAGATTATCTGTAATGAGGTTTGAAAGTAAACCACTTAGTAGGCAAAGTAAACCACCACAGAACCAGGAATAGCACCCATCACTGCTGCTTTAAGAGTCACTCCAGAAAGCTGAAAGTCAACTGAACAATGAAAAAAAGTCAAAGAAGCATTTCCCTTTGAATTCAGTCCTAAAAATAGGAATGCCTTACAATTAATTTCAAAATAAGTATCTTACAAGTGTTTCATGAAACATTGTTTTCCTAAAAGGCAAATTCAACATTATGAAAATATATATTTTGCCGGGTAGTTACTGAGAAGTGTCAATCCTTTCAACTCTAGCAAATGATGCATGCAGGTCGGCTTTGAGCCCCACTGCCACTGGCGCGTTTCCAATTTGCCTTCTGCATCGGCACCTTAATGCAGATGTACAAGGACTAAGCTCATTGCTAGAATGGCAACAACAAACCAAAACAAAAATCCAATGAAAGATGGCAGGTATAATAAGTTTCTGAGGAAGCAAAACCAAGAATTAGTTAAGGCTTCATAAAGAATTCTATAAGAAGACTTAAATGTCAAGAATTCACTGAAAAGCCTGAAAGCCTGACGGGTTATTGCAGTGTCAGGCTAGCTGAGGTCTAGGGACATGTTCCCAGAAAATAAAGCTAAAGGGGACATGTGAGAACGGGTGTGGAAAACTTCAACAACTATGTTTCAAATACTTTTTGCCTTTCATGCTGCTGTTTTTTTCCTTAGGAGCCACGGGTGACTCTGAACTTAAATTATTTATCAAAATCACAAAACTAAAACAATAACATAAGAAAAAAGACCAACAGCATCTTTAAGAAACTTGAACATCCTCTCGGCTCTAGCATGTAAACGGTAGTTCTCTAACCTCAACGCACAGCGGGCACTGGAAGTGGTGATTGTCCAAACGGCCTGATTGTCCACGATCTCAAAAGGAGATCTGGTATTTTTGTGATTTGGTTCTCATTAAATTCCTATACCAAGTAAAATGCCAGTTCCCATGGCCTAAATTTTATTTGATACATATATATGCTTTTTTTTCTGAGAGCAACCTTACTCAGACTTCACATTTATCTTAGTACAGCATTAAAAAAGATTTAATAGATGGGTTCAAAAGCCAGAGGCACGTAGCTCTTCAGCCTACCCTAGTAACCATGCTTCACAAGATACATTAAAAGTCCACTAACACCTAACCTAACGCAGACAAAACCCACGCCTGTTTACCTTCTGCAAGTCACATCAGTCCGCAGTCCCACAGATTAAAGCAAGTTTTCCCTTTATACACAAAGTTTTAGCCAGGTAAGCTACTGTATGATTAAAAGCAAACTTTATAAACTAAATAATCTTAGGAATAGTGGCCACTTACTTTTATAATTATATTTCAGGGATATGAGAGAACAGTTCATGAATTTTCAGAAAAATGAATGTGTGGGATCAACAACTCTGGTCTAACATTTGAAGGGGGAAAGGGTCAGGGATGAGTTTTTCTCCCCATCCAGATTAGGTCTGTTGAGTCTTACTTGCAGTACTGGCGCAGTACATGAACATGTCAACATACATATGTGGTAGAAACACACATCAAGGAACACGACAGCATTCGCTTTTGTTTCTGCAGACAGACAGAGACTGGGCTTCAAAACACACCGTCTTCTATTATGAGTCAAACTTCTTACAAATGAGAACAGAGGCCTACGTTTTTCTCTTTAAAAAAGGAGCCACGAATGCGACGCACAGCCGACCTGCAGATTAGTGTTAACTCTGGGAGCTCGGGAGCTTGCACCACCACCAGCATCACCGAGCGCACCCGCACAGCAGCTAACCAGTCAGGCAGCAGAACGAGGGGCGGCAGTTTGCCGGTGCGTGCAGACACACGACATGTTTCCCATCGTGGAGACTATCTACTGTTCGGGTTTTCTAAAATGTCAGATTATTCCTGAGTGTATATCCACAGGGTAAAGGAGGAAAAGACCGTAGAGAAACTATAGTTTTGGGAGAAATCAGAGTTGTTGACACCCAGTAGAAAACCTATGTACTTCAAAGTGCATGTAATTCATTTATCCGGTAGCTCGTAAAGGCTCCCTAGCCCTGCATAGTTTTCGAGTGAGTGTGAGTGATTCATAGTTTTTTATATATATACATACATAGAAAAGAGGATCCCAAATATCCTGCAGAGGAAGGAATGCTTAGAAAGCCTCTTTTCTTCTAAGTGCTACGGCTGTGTGTTTATGTGTTTGTAAAAATACAAAGTAAATGCTCAAATAATGTTGAAGTGATTTAAAAACTCAAATACTCATATATTTACATTGGAGAGTAAGAAAAAAAACAGTCCTTAGCTCACACATTGCCCTTCCAAGGGAGAGGATCCTAAAAGACCCCACGTGCTCAGTGGTTTAGTAAATGCCAAACCAGCGTCCCAGTGGAGTTCAAGTAGGACATGTAGTGTTTAACTGAAAACAATTTTTTTCCTTTTTTCTGTTGGTGAGAAAGCATTATGCATTACACAACACCAAAATTTAGACATACTTTGAAAATTGTTTAAAAGAAAATGTACGTTTACAAACACCAAATAACATCCATGAGACTGAAGCCCTTTTGTTTTTTTCCCATAGAGAGCAAGACAGTTAAAGGCAGCAAGCAGTCAGTTCCCCCATCGCAGCTGGAGAGTTGATGCTCAGAACCAGAAATTCCGTCAGTGTGACCTTTAAGTTACTTCTCTATTTCCACTGCCTTTTTTTTTTTTTTTTTTTTTGAGACAGGGTCTCACTGTTGCCCAGGTGGGAGCACAGTGGTGCAATCTTGGCTCACTGCAGTCTCAACCTCCCAGGCTCAAGCGATCCTCCCACCTCAGCCTCCCAAGTAGCTGGGACTACAGGCGCGCACCACCACGCCCGGCTCAATTTTTCTTTTTTTTTTTTTTGTATTTTTTATAGAAATGGGGTTTTGCCATGTTGCCCAGGCTGGTCTTGAACTCCTGAGTTTCAGTGATCCGCCCGCCTCGGCCTTCCAAAGTGCCGATCACAGGTGTGAGTCACTGTGCCCGGTCTCCACTGCTTTCTAATTCCAAGGGATGCGATCTGTTTAGAGCCTCATCTGGTGACTCTAATCCTTATGACCAGAATGTGCAGGGATTCTGACTGCATCCACACTGTGGAAATGTAACAGCTTTAGCCTGGGCACAGAAGGCTTTTCTCCTTCCTGTTCTTTCCTGAACCAGCAAACTTCAGGACCCTGACCGGACTCCCGCTGGAGGAATGAAGCCCAGCTCCTAGGACTTATTTAAAAAAAAAATGACATTAGATTTATGGAGGCTGAGCGGGAAGATCTCTGAACTAAAACAATTACTGAAAAGAGAGGAGCATTCTGATGTGCTGTTCTTTGGAATTTCTATAATTAAAAAATAAACACAGAACTATTTCGTAAGAAAATACATCTTAGTGTGCAATCCAATGCACATGGATTGGTAGATGAAAGGTAAAATGCAAAAAAGTATGAAAATACAGTCCTTTAAATGTGGCAATAAAGTTTAACATACTGATATAAAATCAATACAGAGAAAATAAATGTACAAGTGCAAAAAAATTCCATCGTTTGTAAAGAGAAATAAAAAGTGCCAGCCTGCTTGTTCTTAAAAAATGCTTCCCGACATAACTGTTCAAACAGAAATTAGACAGATGCAACATTTAAAAAAAAAACCAACCTTCTTAGCATGCCATGTCTAATAAACACACATATACACAAAAACTAGAACAAAATCATGTGAAACCGAGTTATCAGCTGGCATTGATAAACTGGTCTGTAAGTTGTTGGGTTACATCATAAAATGGGATGTTTCACATCTCAGGCACAGACGACTTGGAGGTTGCTCTCAGAGGGCAGACTTTTTGTAGAGGAAGTCTGGCTTGCTTGGTGACCTCCTTCCTCTGCTTACTGAATCTTCCCTTTCCAAATCCGTATTTCTCTGAGCTCCATGGCCCAGGGACTCACTGTCTGCCAGTCTTCTACTGGATCTCTCTTCGGGAGCTTCAGAGCTACATGCAGAAAGTGAAGGTCTGTTAGGAGTCAGCCCAAAAGTCAAATCAGTTTCTACTGCAGTTCGTCCCCTGACATGGCCTGGACTGGTATTAGCATTTTCTGGGGCTGCCAAAGGAAAGTCTGACCGCTGGGGAGGTTGCTCAACGATGTCCAGGTTTATCGGCTCATTCTTTTGTCTGTGTAGATGCCCGTCAGGGGAAAGTGGATATTCTCTCCTAGCTTCTTCCTGTTTTTTAGGAGACGTCTGACCAGGTAGGTAGGCTGACTTTAAGCCACTTGGTGATGCCTTACTGTGGCTGTACAAATCGGGACCAAAATATCCACCTTGCGAAGGGGAAGGGGTGCGTCTGCTGGGAGCAGGAGTAGAAGGTCTGCAAGCAGCATTTGAGAAGTCATAGAAATCCGGATATTCCTGTGGATTTTCTCTGGTGTCTGTTTTTTGCTCTAGTGTGTGTTTTTTCCGAGAAGTGTGTGTATGTCTCTGTGGAATACACGACAGATGCTGGGGAGGCCCTGGTCCTGCTTCAGAAACCGACTGGCTTAATTCTGTGTCTACAGCAAGCTCTGGAAGCCTCCTGTCCTTGAGTGACAGTGTGGACACACCCACCGCGATGTCTGGCATCAGATCATTCAGCACAGGTTGTGTTCGCTGCAGACAGAGACAAAAATGGTGGGAGGGTTAAAAAAAGGACCCATCCTCTGTAGACATGATGTTCACTGATTTTGTTTCCCAATTATACAAGTAACACATGCTGATTTTTTTTTTTTTTTGAGACAGAGTCTCGCTCTGTTGCCTGGGCTGAAGTGCAGTGGTGCGATCTCAGCTTACTGTAACCTCTGCCTCCTGGGTTCAAGTGATTCTCCTGCCTCAGCCTCCTGACTAGCTGGGATTACAGGTGCCCGCCACCACGCCCAGCTAATTTTTTGTATTTTTAGTGGAGATAGGGTTTCAACGTGTTAGCCAGGATGGTCTCGATCTCCTGACCTCGTGATCCGCTCGCCTCGGCCTCCTAAAGTGCTGGGATTATAGGCGTGAGCCACCGCTCCTGGCTGAATTTTTAAGAATTACAAAAATATAGAAAGCTATAAAGGCAAAAAAATCACTCCAACCTTTTGAATAGAGATACCAGTGTTAGTATTTTGAGGTCCTTTTTTTTTTTTTTTTTTTTTTTTGAGACAGAGTCTCGCTCTGTTGCCCAGGCTGGAGTGCAGTGGCGTAATCTCGGCTCACTGCAAGCTCCACCTCCCCAGTTCATGCCATTCTCCTGCCTCAGCCTCTCCGAGTAGCTGGGACTACAGGCGCCCGCCACCACGCCCGGCTAATTTTTTATATTTTTAGAGAGACGGGGTTTCACCGTGGTCTCGATCTCCTGACCTCGTGATTCACCCGCCTCGGCCTCCCAAAGTGCTGGGATTACAAGCATGAGCCACCGCGCCCGGTCGAGGTCTTTCTTTTTATGCTTTTCTCCTTTGCATATAATTTTAATGAAATTTAGTACATATATAATCTGTCACTAAATCTTTGAGATCACCATTTTAAATTATTATGTAATGTTCTACTGCATCAATGAATCATTACTTAATCATTCTGCTACTATTGGACATTTAGGTTGTTTACCATTTTTCATTATTATAGTCAAGACTGCAATGAACATACAAATAAATTACCTTTAAAGGGAGTTTTATTTAAAATATGAAGTAGTAGAACTTTTGTAATTGTAGAACTGAGGGCCTGGGCCAACAGAATGGGAATCTGGTTTATCAAACATGACCAACCTTCACCATCCTGGGGTGGGGGAAGCAGGGAGGGGAGGTAGAGAGGTCTAAGAAGGCGAGAAAGGCTTTCTGTGCTAACAGTGCTCCTGCAAACATGGTGAACCTTCCTAAAAACGATCGGACTTTCTGTCACAGTGTGGCACACACCAATCCCACAAAGTGACACAGTAGAGGAAGGGCAAGGATTCTCTGTATGCCCAGGGAAAGCAGCATGACAGGAAGCAGAGTGACTATGGTGGGAAGACTAGGCTGATTTTCCCGAAAAAGGCTAAAACTACAAAGATTGTGCTGAAGCTTGAGTGCGCTGAGCTCAAATGCAGATCTAAGAGGATTCTGGCTATTAAGAGATGCAAGCATGTTGAACCCGGAGAAGATAAGAAGAGAAAGGGACAATTGATCCAGTTGTAAGCATCATCTTTTGTTTCACGGTAAAGATAATAAAATCTTGAGGTTGGCCAGGCGCAGTGGCCCACGCCTGTAATCCCAGCATTTTGGGAGGCTGAGGCGGGTGGATCACGAGGTCAGGAGTTCAAGACCAGCCTGACCAACACAGTGAAACCCCGTCTCTACTAAAAATACAAAAATTAGCCGGGTGTGGTGGTGCGTGCCTGTAATCCCAGCTACTCAGGAGGCTGAGGCAGGAGGATTGCTTGAACCTGGGAGGCAGAGATTGCAAAGAGCCAAGATTGCACCACTGCACTCCAGCCTGGGCAACAGAGTGAGACTCTGTCTCTAAAATAAATACATAAATAAATAAATAAATGAATAAATAAATAAAATCTTGAGGTTATGTTAAAAAGAAGAGAAAGGATCATAATTTGACAGAAGCTTCCAATAAGTCATATTTTAATGAAGCTTCCCTGAACTGATAGGTGAATCTTTTTCTTCTAACTTGCTACTGATAGCATGTGACTGAGTAGGAAGACTTAAAAATCTTTTTTTTTTGAGACAATCTCCCTCTGTCATCCAGGCTGCAGGGCAGTGGTTTAATCACAGCTCACTGCAGCCTCAACAACCTCCCAGGCTCAAGTGATTGTCCCACTTCAGCCCCATGAGTAGTTGGGACGGCAGACATGTGCTACCACACTTAGCTAATTTGTTTGTTTATTTGGTAGAGTTAGGGTCTCACTATGTTTCCTAGGCTGGTTTTGAATTTCTGGGCTCAAGTGATCCTCCCACTTCAGCCTCCTAAAGTGTTGGGATTACAGGTGTGAGTCATGGCACCTGGCCAAAAAAAAAAACCAACAAAAAAAAATCACTCTTTCTTAAGTATATTATATAAAATCTCTAATACAGTGCAAAATCAAGCAAGGAATCCTCTATCAATTTACTACCTACTAGCCCTGGCTACTGTGATTCTAAGGGAAGTGGGGGCTCTGCTGATGAGCTTCAGAGGCAGAGGCATGTCTGAGGCCCTGAGGCCTCGTTTTCTGCTCATCTTCTGAATGGGGAGTTTTTTCCACATTATTCCTGATAATTCCACATTATTTCTGTACTTAGCTGTAAGTAGCTTTTGCTTCTTGTCCCATTAAAGCATGTGGTAGAATAGTGGATTTTACAGAATAGTAGAAGTTAGGGACAAATTGTAGACCTGTGCTTGAACAGAAGATGAAACTGCTATATTCCTTTATGTTGCTCAGTAACCCCATTCCTTCCTAATCCTGCCAAATGAACATAAAGATAAGAAGATACCCAACTCCTCCATATACACCTCTTGGTCTCTCTCCCCCTGTCTTTTCTCATTCAAGTACACTAGCGTTTTTTCCTCTTTTCCATACCCCTCAAGTCTATGCCTTCCACTTGTCAGCAATACTTCTGGGCACTGCTGAGTCCCAGTGGGGCTCTTGGGGCCAAGAAAATTGCTTCTAATACTCCACAAACCGAATTTGAAGCAAGTTACTGAAGTGTTGACTTACCACTTGCTTCTCAGATGCTGCTGCTGCTGCTGCTGTTGCTGTTGAGGTGGTGGTGGCGGCAGCAGCAGCCACCGTCTGTCTGCCCAGTCCTGCAGTGCTGGTACAATCAGGCGGTGCAGCTTTCACACTCGGCAAGTAGACTGGGGGAGGGCCAGCTTTAGGAGCTGTTCTGGAGTGGAACAGCGAATGATTACAGGGATAAGAAAATGAACGTGAAGGGTGCTGACTGGGAGGTCTTTGTTTCCAGCCTGCTTTGAGTTGGTTATGGATTGGGGTAGCTGGGGGGTGGTAGGGAGGTGGTGGAGGGGGCAAGGGTGGATGGAAGGCCACAAAAGAGTCCAGATCTGTAAACATGGTTTCTGCAGGAGGGGTACTGTTTACGCGACATCTCCCAGGCTGTCTCATTGTCAAGAGTGGACTTTCATCCCCAAAACGTTCATCAGGAAAGAATTTGTGAGGATTCTAAGAAAGATTAAAAAAAAAGGATATTAGCAGATTTCATAAGTGGAAATTTATGGGCTGAGAGAATTAAGTGAGGTACTTAAGAAAACCACAGTCAGCAAGAATAAAAAGCATAATATATTTTTCTAGGCCAGAAGCCCAAGAAAAAAATCACCTTAGTTATAGTACAAAGGCACAGAGTGCAGCCTAGGACACAGCCATGAAAGAAAGCTGCTTGATCGAATGCTCCACAAGCAGGTCACTCATCTCAGATTATGTGATAGTGCAAAAACTGGTAATAAAACCAAACTCTAATATGTCTTTGCTAAGAGATTAACATTAAATGCCAAAGGGAGAAAGGACTACAACTGAGGATGTTCTGGAAACTTTCTGACAAAACATCTATGCCTGCTCTGTCTGAAATAAAAACTACAAAATACTATTCGTTACCCATTATACATGACTAAGTCTGACCAATATTTTGGTAAACATTAAAAAAGAATATGTCATGCAATTTAAGATACCAAATTCAGACACAATTTAGAATGGCAAAGGGAAAAGAAATGAGTAGAAAACCAGACTATATATTTTAAGGAGAAAAACTGAAAAAATGAAAATCAACAACCTAAAACAAGAACCTAAAAATATTCAGTAGAAAATTAGGACAGTAGGGGGAAAAAGAAGAAAAAGAACCTAAAAATGGTTTGCTGACTTGCTGAAGAACCCTATGCCACGTTTATTCATTCATTCATTCATTCATTCATTCATTCATTCATTCATTCATTCTTTTTTTGAGACAGGGTCTCATTCTGTCACCTAGGCTGGAGTGCAGTGGTGCAATCATGGCTCACTGCAGCCCTGACCTTCTGGGCTCAAGTGATCTTCCCACCTAATCCTCTGAGGAACCAGGGCTACTGGCACATACCACTATGCCTGGGTAATTGATTATATTTTTTGTAGAGGTAGGGTTTTGCCATATTGCCCAGGCTAGTCTTAAACTCTTGAGCTCAAGTGATTCACCTGCCTAGGCCTCCCAAAGTGCTGGGATTACAGCCATTGTCTCCAGCCTATCCTTTTTTGTTTGTTTGTTTTTGAGACGGAGTCTTGCTCTGTCACCCAGGCTGGAGTACAGTGGTGCAATCTTGGCTCACAGCAAACTCCGCCTCCCAGGTTCAAGCGATTCTCTTGCCTCAGCCTCCCAAGGCTGGGACTACAGGCCCACACCACCACACCTGGCTAACATTTGCATTTTTAGTAGAGACAGGGTTTCACCATGTTGGCCAGGCTGGTCTCGAACCCCTGACCTCAAGTGATCTGCCCACCGTGGCATCCCAAAGAGTTGGGATTACAGGCGTGAGCCACTGTGCCCAGCCACATCCTATCCTTTTAAAGGGTATGTATTAAAGGGGTTTGGAGTTTGTAGCAAGAAAATGAATCATCTAACCAGATGAAATTAAATTTTATTTAAGGCTCTTATTCAGTGGCTGTGATCAGACTAGTTTACAAATTCTATCTTAATTGCAAAACCAGTGCTATTGCTTTTGTATCTAATAATTACTAGAAATGAGTTTTTTCTTTTTTCCTGGTAGGTTAAAAAAGAAAGCACTGTTTGATTCTCACGCTTGGGTTTGAACCCTCATGCAAGAAATTTCTTGTAAGATGGAAAACAGAAACGAAAGTGGGCATGTGAAAGGTGTATAAGTGTGGTAGTAGACCAAACCTCAAACCTAGTGACCAAACAAGGAAGAGAGGACAGTGGAAGTTCAGAATTTTCTACTTCCATGCCATCTCTGTTTGGGCATGCACACTGTGGAATTTTTTAGCAGTCCCCACTTGTATGCTTGCTACATACCAGAAATAAAGCTGCTGTACAATAGCATTCTGGATCTTCATAACAATTTATGTTACAGGTAAAAGAGCTGTTGATGTCCAGGGTGGTTAAGTAACTCATTCCAAGTTAACCAACTAGTAAGCAGCAGAGCTGGGATCTAAACCCAGTTCTCATTCTAGGTCTCTGCTCAGTCCACTCCATGACGTTGCCTCTCACCAGGAGGGACTTGCAGGTTATCAAAGACACCAAAGGCAGTGAAAAAGCATACACGAAGAAAAGGAAATAAGCCAAGGACTCGTCAGGATGTCTACAATACTGCCTATCTGGTGACTGAGGCTCCCTATTTTAAACAGTTTAATGTCATTTCCTACCTGCAACAGCTCTGCAGCAGCATCTGCAAGACCAAACTCTCTTAGCACTCGAATCTGAATTTCATAGCTGACAGTAGCACCTTCCCCGCAGTTCAGGGCATAGGCCCTCTGCACCTGCTCCGTGTGCCGCAGTTCCTGCAGTCGTCTGACCATGTCTTTCATAATGAGGAGACGAGGAACTGGAAGGAGAAAAACAGTGGGCAAGCAAAATTCCTGAGCTACACAAAAGATGACCCCGTGAGCCCAAGGGAAAAAAGCATGTATTTCATACCAGAATCTTGTAAGTTTTTTAGATAGTATCTTAATTTCCTGTGAACATATTCATTTACATATCTCTAATTATTTTTCAAGGTTTTAAAATTTCACTATGCCCAAAAGGTTCTTGATCATACTGAACAGCCCGAGTTGTATTATTTTAGTTTACAGTTCAAATACAATTTTACTTGCATGTATTCTTTTCTGAATCTCAGGATATTTCAGAAGTCTTTAAATATATTCATTCTATTATTCAAATAATTTTTTGAGTCCTGACTATGCACCAGGGATTGGACTTGGATATTAGGGTGCACAGAATGAAACACACGATTCCTCTTCTCAAGTTTCTGGCTTAGTGATATGAACTAAACCAGAAGTAAACAAATACAATATAGGGTCATAAATGTTCCTGGAGAGAAATATGCAAAGGACACTGAGGGACTGGAAGGGGCACCCAGCCAGACGGGGGACAGACAAGAAAGGCTTCAAGGTGTACACAGAGCAGATTCTTGAAGAATGAAGGGAAACCAGATGGGCAAAAAAAAAAGAAAGCTGTCTGAGAAGAAGGACTGGGTATGTGTAAAACATGCTGAGACAGCCTGGCAGAAGTGGTTGGCATGGCCAGCAGAACTTAGGGTTCAGAGCTGTAAGCAGGAAAAGTGTGAAGAGAGGAGGCAGAAAGATGCCTACTGGCAGATCATGGATAAAGAATTTAAATTGTATCCTGTGCACAACAGGCAGTCACTTTTGCAGGAGGATGACAGGATCAGAGCTGTGAACGAGTGCACTCTGATGTTAATGTAAAATGGGCAGGCATGCTGTGACTGGTAGGCTAAATCAAGCTTGCTGTCTGCCTTTGTAAATAAAGTTTTATTGGAACGTAACTGTACCCATTCATTTAGGTACTGTCTATGGCTGTTGTATGGAGTTAAGTAGATAGAGACAACAGAGACTGTATGACCTACAGAGCCTAAAGTATTTACTATCTGGCCCTTTCTGGAAAAAGTATGCCGGCCGACAAGCTGGTGTAAAAGACAGAATTTTGTGTAAGATAAGAGGCGGGAACACTGGTTAGAAACCTGAAGTAGGGCTGTAGCTGTAGGGCTAGAGAGGGGATGGAGTCTATAAATATTTATGAGAGAAACTGACTAGAGCAGTGATTATTATTTTTTAGGGATAAAAGGAACTGGCATTTACTGAGTGCTTACTTTGTGCCAGGCAAACTCCTGTGCATATTACTCATGATGCTTCATTAAATCCTCACAATTCTAGAAAGGAGGTATGAGCCCCAATTCATGGATGAGGAAATTAATGTTCAGGAAAGAAAATATTAATACCATGTTCAAAGTCATACAAAGTAACAGAGCCAAGATATGAGCCCCCTAATCCTCTGCAACAAGCTGTCTATCCTTTCATGAATGTGGTGTGCAAGGAAGTGAGAAGAACCCAGGATGATACCAGAACAGGACCATACCTCATTAGCTAAACAATAGAGAGACAAGCCGTATTTTTCTGAGCGTACTTACTTGAGAATGTCTAGACTTTTGAGATTGAGTTCTAAGATTAAATTATGCTGATTTTCAACTGCATTAATTCAAGCCTAAAAAGCCAGGCTAATTAGCAAAGCTTCAAAATCTGCATAAATCAGCTAAAGAAATATTTCTCTTCATGCTGTTAACTAATGTATATTTCAAGTAAATATGCAGTGGCCAAATTTGATAAGGTAACAACTGAAGAAAGTCATTAGCCCCAGAATAAAATATATGTATTCAATTAAAAGTTCTGTCACTATGTCTTTTATTCATCTTTAATTACAATAGACATTTATAAGCAGAAATAAATAGTGCTATTTCCATTGCTATAGTGTGCTGGTTTTTATTTTGAATCTTGCAATGGCAATTAGCAAGAGCTAATGACCATTAGATCATTGCTGACCACCAGATCATTGTTGCTTTTTTTAGACTTCTTTGGTTAAAGCCAACATTTACTGATGCTCAGATGTTTTCGGACATGACAGTTATACCCTGATCGATAGCCAATTCCCCTAAAGTCATAAGACATAAACCTGTGCTACAGTAAAATTCACAGAGCAGAGCTTGAGAAACTGGATCTCTAGGAAACCCACAGTGATCACATTTTGGAAGGCCACAGACTCAAAGGTATAACAGACTAGAAAGGCCATAGCCTTAAAGGTATGATAGGGCATTTGACCCTCCCAAAGGGTCTTGTAACCTGAGAAATACCCTATAGTGATAAAAAAAAATCTGAATTCCTCTAAACCAGTGGTTCTCAAAATGGGTGACTTTGTCCCACAGGGCACAACTGGCAATGTCTAGAAACATAAAAATGTTTCCAAAAGGTTTTGCACAGCGGTGTGCATGCATGCATATATGTGCTCCTAGCATTTATTGAGTACAGGCCAGGGATGCAGCTGACCACCCTACAAAGCACAGGACAGCTCTCCATTAACAGAATAATCCAGCCCCAAATGTCAGTAAGACCAAGGCTGAGAAATTCAAGGGTAAACTCATAAACGGTATACACTTAGTAATACAAAATAAAATATAAAGCAAAAGTTTTGGCTTAAAAGTATTTATTCTTTAAGGAGAACAAAGCATAAAGGGTATTGAAATGTGGAGAGAATTAGCATATACAGAGAGGCTCCAACATCAGCAATTTCAAAAAAATAATAAATTATTCATTTAATTATAAACACCCAATATACTGCCTTACCTGGAATTTCGTTGGCTACAACTGAAGGAGGGCTTGACTGGTTGCTGCTGATCTGCTGGTGGCTGATCATGTGACAACACTGTGGCACGGCATTATTGACCATGTAGAGCGTGTCTGGCACATTGGACATTCTAACCATTCGCAAGCGCACAAGATCTGTTTGTTCCACCATCATCTCATCTAGCACTGACTGAAATAATCATTCAGTATTAAAAAAACCAGTCAACCTTCCTCTGTTAAATCACATTTGAAGGAAGATTATTACTTCCATCAAATAAAAAGGGAATTAATTTATTTCTATTTTATAAATGTTAATATTAGTGGTGAAAGAAAGTTCCCCTACATCTTTAACTTTTAAAGACTCTTTTAGGAGCATCTTTGAAAAGACACAACCATCTTTTGAAAAGTCTGCTTTTAATTAGAAGTATTTGAAATGTGAAGGAAGGATATAAAATTAATCAGAAATAAATTACACACAATATTATAATAAAACAATGTATACACGTGCTAAATAACGAATCCAACAAAGTGCTCAAAATACAAAGTATTCAAGATTGATAATCAAGGCCGGGCGTGGTGACTCATGCCTGTAATCCCAGCACTTTGGGAGGCTGAGGTGGGTAGATCACCTGAGGTCAGGAGTTCAAGACCAGTCTGGCCAACAAGGTGAAACCTCATCTCTACTAAACATGCAAAAATTAGCCGGATGTGGTGGCGGATGCCTATCATCCCAGCTGCTCGGGAGGCTGAGGCATGAGAACTGCTTGAACTCGGGAGGTGGAGGTTGCAGTAAGCTGAGATCTCACCGCGGCACTCCAGCCTGGATGACAAGAATGAAACTCCGTCTTAAAAAAAAAAAAAGATTGATAACCAATTCAAGAGACCTAGAAATAAACCAAATTTCCTTTTTTGAAGAAAACAGAAAAATGTTGCCTGGGCTGGAGTGCAGTGGTGCCATCATGGCTCATTGCAGTCTTGACCTCCCAGGCTCAAGCAACCTCCCACTTCAAGCCTCCTGCGTAGCTGGGACTATAAGAGCATACCACCAGGCCTGGCTAGTTTTTTTTTTTTTTTTAAATTTATTTTTATTTTTTGTAGAGACAGGGTCTCACTAGGTTGCCCAGGCTGGTCTTGAACTCCTGGACTCAAGTGACCTTCCTGCTTCAGCCTCCCAAAGTGCTGAGATTACAGGCGTAAGCCACCATGCCTGGTCTAAAAATGAGAAACATTTTGAGGCAACTTGATTGTATACTCATTGAGTATACACACTGTTTGGTCTGTTAAATTTACTTCAGAAAGCTTCATAATGATTTCCTACTTTCAAAGACTGTCAGTTCCTCAAAAGGCCAAAGTGCTTTTTTTTTGAAGACTGGTTCTTACTCTGTCGCCCAGGTTAGAGTGCAGTGGGACAATCATGGCTCACTGTATAGCCTTTGCCTCCCAGGCTCAGGTGATTCTCCTAAATCAGTCTCCTGAGTAGCAGAAATCAGGGTGCAAGCCACCACAACAGGCTAAATTTTTCCTTTTAGTTTTTGGTAGAGTTGGGGTTTTACCATGTTGCCCAGGATGGACCCTGGAAAGTTCTTATGGCTGAACATCTAATAAAAATTAGATGTTTCATTTTCACATTACCGTATTTTCTGGGACAGTTCTTTATGTTACAATATACATAATGCCAACTAGTTACTTAACAGGCCTGAAATTTTTTCTTAGTTTGTGCATTTATTCTAAAACTAAACATAATTCCCAACAGTCAGCTATTGCAGAAATATGTTACAAGAGGTCATGGCATTCCTTTAATTTAGTCGTGGCATTCCTTTAATTTACAAAGGAAGTAAAAAAGTGGGCAATCTTCTTTCAGAACATTTCCCTCATGCTCAAGATCACAAAATAGTGACAACCATTTTCAGTGAGTGGTAACAATTTGCAAGGCAGTTAACAATTTGCAAGGCAACTAAAATGAGAAAAACATAAAATGCATTTTAACATAACCTAAGTTTTAAAAACATGCTTAATTAAAATTAAACATTTTAGAAAACTATTCTGTTGAGTAGTCAAACTAGAACTTACTTTCATTTTCCCTATTGTTGAAAATATAGGCTATTTCCAAATATCTAAGTAATACTTAACAACGAACCACTTTGTGCATATGGTTTGTAATAAAGTAGTCTACTATCTTCATATGGTTTTCATTACCTTTGCTTCTTCCACATAGGGAGAGAAGAGTCGAGGACGAACATAGATGCCAGCATTTTTTTGCCGTAACCAGGCATTTGACTTCCCACCTTCTGTTGTAGGAAGCATATCTGATGGAGGAGTACTAATCAAGCCTCTTTTCATCTAAAAAAAAATTTTTTTTTTTAGATAGAAATCTGTGTAGTACTACAATACTACTAAGATAAATAAAAATATTTATAACTATAAATAAAAATATGCAAACTTTATCATTTAAATAAGAATTCAGAAATGTATATGAAATTTAGAAATACCTCAAATTTTTTTTTTTTTGAGACGGAGTCTCACTCTTGTCGCCCCGGCTGGAGTGCAGTGGCGTGATCTCGGCTCACTGCAACCTCCTTCTCCTGGATTCAAGCGATTCTCCTGCCTCAGCCTCCCGAGTAGCTGGGATTACAGGCCCTCACCACCACGCCTGGCTAATTTTTTGTACTTTTAGTAGAGATGGGGTTTCACCATGTTGGTCAGGCTGGTCTGGAACTCCTGACCTCGTGATCTGCCCACCTCGGCCTCCCAAAGTGCTGGGATTACAGGCATGAGCCACCGCGCCCGGTGAAATACCTCAAATTTTTAATAATATTTAAAAGATTTGCAATAAAAAGATACTGTAATTTCCCATTTTTCTCTAAATAGAGGAATATTTTTAAAAACAAGAGACACATTAATTAAAAGGTAGTTAAGTTGGACTAAAGATCAGAACTCTTAATGAAAGCCAATTTTTTTTTCTTTACTCATCTAGGAACAAATTCAGTCCCCACCCAACTCCTCAAGACAAAACGAGAACACTGACATGGGCCTATATCTACAGTACAAGGATACAGGAAGGCTAGCACAGTGCTTAGCAACACAGGCTCTGGGGCAAGGCAGATTGTAGCTCAAACTTCAACTCCTGCATTTAACAGCCATGTACCACAGACATCTCCTTTACCTGGGCTTCACTTTAAGGGCTCCTGTACGGCCCCGGAGGCAAGGCAGTGCACAGCTAACTGAATAAGGTATCCCCGTTGTTTCCTGACTGATGCCAGGAGAATCTGTATCAAGTACCTTTAGTTCCTAAGGTGGTGTGAGGATTAAATGAAGGCAATGCAGATGAAAGCACCTAGTACAGTGCTTAGCACATACTAAGAGAGCATGAAAGTTAAGAGCCATTATTAGCAAACCTTTGTTGGGGACTTATGATGTGTTAGGCACGGAATTAAGAGAGAGGTATATATTTCCTAGCCAAAGTTCTAAAATTCTTTTCTAAACTACATACAGGGTTCAATTTGATTTGAGTCCCAGGTTTTAAACAAAACCAAAAGTTGTTTCTCCAATATTACTCTTGTTAAATATAATCAACAGCTGCATTAGTTAAAATTACTTTTAACTAGTAAAATACAGCATTATCTAGTATTTAGAAAATAGAGAAAAAAGTCAATACTGATTACAACAGTAATGTTGATATATTTCCTTCCAGTCTTTTCTTTTTCTTTCTTTTCTTTTCTTTTTTTGAGACAGGGTCTCACTCTGTTGCCCAGGCTGGAGGGCAATGGGGAGATCTTGGCTCATTGCAACCTCCACCTCCTGGGTTCAAGCAATTCTCCCATCTCAGCTTCTCAGGTAGCTGGGACTACAGGTGCACGCCACCATGCCTGGCTAATTTTTGTATTTTTTGGTAGAGACAGTGTTTCACCATGTTGGCAGGCTGGTCTCGAACTCCTCAACTCAAGTGATCTGCCTGTCTTGGCCTCTGAAAGTGCTGGGATTACAGCGTCTGGCAGAGTCTTTAGCAAATGAAGTTTTACATAGTTGAATTTGAGAATACATAAAAATACATACTTTGCATCATCTTTTTTTTTTCTTCTTTTTTTTGATACAGAGTCTTGCTCTGTCACCCAGGCTGGAGTGCAGTGGCAGAATCTTGGCTTGCCTCTGGGTTTAAGCAATTCTTGTGCCTCAGCCTCCCGAGCAGCTGGGATTAACGGCATGCACCACCACGCCTGGCTAATTTTTGTATTTTTAGTAGAGACAGGGTTTCGCCATGTTGGCCAGGCTGGTCTTGAACTCCTGACCTCAGGTGATCCACCCGCCTTGGCCTCCCAAAGTGCTGGGATTATAGGTGTGAGCCACTGCGCCCAGCCACTATACAGTCTTTATAACAACTGTGCAGGGGAGCAAAATATTCTGTTGTGTAGTGGTACTATAACTACTACCTTAACAGGTGAAAAAATGGTAACTGTTTTATTTTGCTTTCTCTAGTGTGTGTGTAATTAGTGAGGCTGAATTTTTTTTTCTAATCAGAATCCACAAATATTTCTTTTTTTAAGTTTTATTTTTATTTATTTATTTTTATTACTGCTCCTTCTGGAGCAGGGCTACCCCAGAGGCAGTATGCCCAGAGTAGCCCATAAATACTTCTTGAAAACAATATTGTTTTCTTCTAGTTCTTCCATGTTTCCATTTAGTATTTAATTCTTCAATCTAACAAGGATTAATTTTGTGTGCCAGTGAAACAATGGTTTAACTTTCAATGAATTTCTTCTTCTGCTAATCAGTTAATGTAGCACCACACTGACTTGTGATAGTTCATTTATTATTATGTTTTCTGTTTTTTTTAGAAGACTTTTATAATGTTCCTGTGCAGTTAGAAAAAAACATTATGATATTTATAAGCATTACATTAAGTTTATAAGTCAATGTGTGAAGAACTAATGTTTATAATATTTATTTTTCCCATCCATGAATTCAAGCAATTCTATTAATTTTTTTTTTTTTTTTTTTGAGATGGAGTCTCGCTCTGTCACCCAGGCTGGAGTGCAATGGCTCGATCTTGGCTCACTGCAACCTCCACCTCCCCAGTTCAAGCAATTCCCCTGCCTCAGCCTCCCGAGTAGCTGGGATTATAGGCATGCACCACCACGCCTGGCTAATTTTTGTACGTTTAGTAGAGATGGGGTTCCACCATGTTGGCCAGGCTGGTCTCAAACTCCTGACCTCAGGTGATCCACCCGCCTTGGCCTCCCAAAGTGCTGGGATTACAGGAGTGAGCCACTGTGCCCAGCCAATTACATTAATTTTAAAAAAATTCACTGTTTAAAAAATTATGAAAGTAACAAGACGAGCTCTATTAATTTTCAGGTCCATCCATTCTTTTCTATTGAACCAACCCCTCCACTCCACTGCTCTCTGATTCACTGCTGTTCTTGAAGACTCTTCAAAGGTAATTTCTACCTTTTCCTTTTTGAATAAGGGTCTACTTGATCTACACTTAAATGACAGAATTAACTCTGCTAGGAATAATGCTCTTGCATGAGTAAGACCTATTTACCCACTCAAATCTCATTCACCGAACATTTTAACTGTACTATGTGGCAGACACAGGGGATACAACATCGTACACAATAGACATCTGTCTCTGTCCTCACAGAATTACAGCTTCACAATACTCTATTAGTAGCAGAAATTATTTACAATGAATAAAAACATACACCTGGCATTTTTCTTTTCATGAAAGGAATACATGGGGAAAAACACTTACTGCATCACTTAAGACTTCACTGTTTATAGGTAAGATGTGTTCAATTCGCACAAAAGGTAAGAGAGAAGAAAGGATCTCTCTGAGCTCCTCCATGTCCAGGTCCCGTCTTTTTACACCTCTTTTGTTCACACTATGGGCAGTGCCACTCAGTAAGTTTGGCTCTATGAGACAGAAAATGAAAAGTTTCCAACCAAATCCAAATGTTCTGAGACAGGTTTCCTTTGTTCTCTAGTACATACACTAACAGTACCACTCTATAGACTTATGTGCCTCTGCTTTAAAAAGGGTTATAAGTCAATTATTTTTCTTTCATGTTTGTTTAATAGGGATGTTCTTGGATAAAGAAAAAGCATGGTATCAACAGTACGATAAAATTATTTTATCACTGCTCTGCAATAAAGGATTCCTTTCTATAGACTAACTCAAAAGAGAAAAGATGACAATCTACTAAAATCTAGTTTTATCAAGGGCTTTTTAAAAAGCTTTCTCACTTTTGTGACCAGTTTTTAGTAGTATAAGGTCATTGCAGAGCATATGCCATTTCTGGTCACTGTAAGTTATCAGTATGCTCATTGGCCTACATATGTGTAACAGTAATTTAACAACATGCTAATCACTTGGTGTTTGAAGCAGCAAAGCCTAATGTGCTTTATTTGGCTCTAAGATTTTTATGAAAATCTCCCAAATTTCCATAATACAGGAACATTACTGCATAAAAGTAGACCCTTTGATCTTTGACAGGTAATGTATGTCCACTGTCCAGGGCAGAGAATGAGTTCTTCATTGGGCATTAATGAACGACAATCTGAAACACATGCATGCTTATGCTATTGAGGTGGGAAGAAAAATTACATAATTTGGAAATCTTTAATCATGTCTTTAATCTAGGGGTCTGTAATTTTTTCTTAAAAAAATTAACACAGAATAAGATCTTTATTATTCATGAATAATAATAAATAATAAATAAATAATAAATAATAAATAATAATAAATGCTGGATTTTTTTCAAATATTCTACAGGAAAACTGATATCTTCCTTAAATCGTGGGTCTGTGTGTGTGTGTGTGTGTGTGTGTGAGAGAGAGACAGTTGATTGTTTTTGAGAAGCTAAGTTTTTTTCTGGATTCATTCAGAATAAAATTGTTAACTGTGTAGAAAAGAGTCATTTTTTTTCCCCCTTGGCTAGCTATGATTTAGCTTCATACTTATTTAAGGCATTCTGCTTTTCAAAATATGGTTTTTTTTCTTAAAGTAGTGACATCCTGTTTTCTTATAAAATCTTACATGAAACCCCCAAATATGTGACAGTAAGGGCAGAATCCTTCTGTATAAAACTGACTGAAACAAAGCTATGGCCTAGTTCACTTAGCTTCCTTCTCATCCCCGCAGAAGAACCTTCCACTAACCCAGTGTGGAAACTACCTTTTATTTATTTTATTATTATTATTATTATTATTATTATTATTATTATTTTTGAGACGGAGTCTCGCTCTGTCGCCCAGGCTGGAGTGCAGTGGCATGATCTTGGCGCACTGCAACCTCCACCTCCTGGGTTCAAGCGATTCTCCTGCCTCAGCCTCCCAAGTAGCTGGGATTATAGGCACCCGCCACCACACTCAGCTAATTTTTGTATTTTTAGTAGAGATGGGGTTTCACCATTTTGGCCAGGCTGGTCTCAAACTCCTGACCTCAGGTGATCCACCCACCTTGGCCTTCCAAAGTGCTGGGATTACAGGCGTGAGCCACCGCGCCCGACCTATCAACTATTTTTCTAAGGAAAATTTTAACCCTTAAGGATGCCTGTTATCTGCCCCAAATAAATGACATTTCATCATTACCAACTTTACATCACTGAACAAGCTTATGGTCTATAACATTTACACAGTTATATACAATCGGTTCTTACGATCTGAAGTAGTTATAAAGTCAACACAAACAATGAATCAGTGAATACTGAACTATTGTTCATAGGGAAAACACAGGGTTAGGTTCCTGTGAGCCTCTGGTCACAACATTTTTGTCAAATGATTAAGACAGACCCTTGTTTTATGTGTTTCTGTTTAAAGACACTTTATTTAATATATGTGGCTGATTCATTAACACTAACCTCACGACCAACAGCACTGTAACTCACGCCTGAATGAAGCTTACCTAACTCATGTATTGTCTCTGTATGGCACACCACAGCCTTCCTGTTCTCAGGAACACTAGACAGCACTTCAGTACTACACATGGGGGCCATCTTGAACAGTGAGATCACGAAAACATAAAAATGTAAAAAATGTGGCACTCAGTAAGGAGATCTGAAACAAGAAGGCAGAGTGCCTCGTCTTGTTAGAACTCAGCTGGGAATGTGCTTGTTGGGAGACCAAGCTTTTTGCTACTCCGTGATAAATTTCAGCGACTAGGTAAGTTGACAAATATAAAAGCTATGAATGAGAACTAATTGTATGCTGGCATTTAAAAAACTTTCTAAATCAATTGTAATGGTTTTCTTTTTTTTTTTTTTTTTTTTTTTTTGAGACGGAGTCTCGCTGTCGCCCAGGCTGGAGTGCAGTGGCGCAATCTCGGCTCACTGCAAGCTCCGCCTCCCGGGTTCACGCCATTCTCCTGCCTCAGCCTCCAAGTAGCTGGGACTACAGGCGCCCGCCACCACGCCCGGCTATTTTTTTTTTGTATTTTTAGTAGAGACGGGGTTTCACCGTGGTCTCGATCTCCTGACCTCGTGATCCGCCCGCCTCGGCCTCCCAAAGTGCTGGGATTACAAGCGTGAGCCACCGCGCCCGGCCTGTAATGGTTTTCATATTTAAAAAAATTCATAACTTGCCGGGCATGGTGGATCATCTGAGGTCAGGAGCTCGAGAACAGCCTGGCCGACATGGCGAAACCCTGTCTCTACTAAAAATACAAAAATTAGCCACGCGTGGTGGCACGTGCCTGTAGTCCCAGCTACTCGGGAGGCTGAGGCAGGAGAATAGCTTGAACCCGGGAGGCAGAGGTTGCAGTGAGCTGAGATCGTGCCACTGTACTCCAGCCTGGGAGACAGAGCAAGACTCCATCTCAAAAAAAAAAAAAAAAAAAGTCATAACTTTGCTGCTCTCTGAAATAAAATTTTAAAAATAAAAAAAACACATTCAAATCTGAGAGTTGCTAAAGGTTTTGCTAGCCACAGAAAAAAAATTGGAGAAATAAAATAGAAGGACTGCTTTTGTTCCCTAGAGCTTGGATAGTAGCATATTAAAGAAACACTATAAAAAGGCTTAAAGGCAGGTTTAGCACAACATTTTTTATATTTAAAAATGTGACAAAATAACTCTATAAATGTACTAAAATCCACTGACTTGAACACTTCAAACCGGTGAACTTTAAGATACATAAATTATATCTAAATAAAGCTATCGAAAGGTGACAGAAAAGGGAAATCGGTATTTAATTTTTCAATTAAAAATTTTAAATTTAGATTCAGTACATAAAGGAACACAACGATGTTTGAGGGAAGGAGGACAGGTGGGTGGGCTAACCCTAGACACAAACAAAAGACTGCTGTGGAATCACAAATTTCCAAAGTTGAAAGCCTAGCCTCCAACATATGATGCTTCCTTCTCTTCTGCAGTGACCCCACTGGGAGGTCATTCAGAAGTATTATTTATTTCTCTTTTACCTTCCACAACATTTTTTTTTTTTTTTTTTTTTGAGACAAAGTTTTTCTCTTGTTGCCCAGGCTGGAGTGCAATGGCCCCATCTCGGCTCACCACAACCTCTGCCTCCCGGGTTCAAGTGATTCTCCTGCCTCAGCTTCCCAGGTAGCAGGGATTACAGGCGCATGCCACCATGCCCAGCTCATTTTTTATTTTTAGTAGAGACAGGGTTTCTCCATGTTGGTCAGGCTGGTCTTGAACTTCCAACCTCAGGTGATCCGCCCGCCTCGGCCTCCCAAAGTGCTGGGATTACAGGCGTGAGCCACTGCACCCAGCCTACTTTCTACAACATTTAAAAATAAACAATGAATGCTTTTTTATTTGTACTCTTTTTTTTTTTTTGAGTCTCGCTCTGTCACCCATGTGGAGTGTGATAGTGCAATCTCAGCTCACTGCAACCTCTGCCTCCCAGGTTCAAGTGATTCTCATGCCTCAGCCTCCCGAGTAGCTGGGAGTACAGGCGCGTGCCACCACTTCCCACTAGTTTTTGTATTTTTAGTAGAGGCGGGATTCTGCCATGTTGGCCAGGCTGGTCTCAAACTGCTGACCTCAGGTCAGTCTGTACTCCTATTTTTAAATTGAGGTTAAAAGTCACATAACACAAAATTTATTTAAAACACTTTTTTTTTTTTTTTGAGACAGAGTCTTGCTCTGTCGCCCAGGCTGGAGTGCAGTGGCACAATCTTGGCTCACTGCAAGCTCCGCCTCCCAGGTTCACGCCATTCTCCTGCCTCAGCCTCCCGAGTAGCTGGGACTACAGACGCCCGCCACCACGCCCGGCTAATTTTTTGTATTTTTGGTAGAGACGGGGTTTCACTGTGTTAGCCAGGATGGACTTAATCTCCTGACCTCGTGATCCGCCCGCCTTGGCCTCCCAAAGTGCTGGGATTACAGGCGTGAGCCACCGCACCTGGCCTAAAACATTTTAAAGCATACCATTCAGGGACTTTTACTATACTTGTATTGTTGTGCAACCATCAACACTAATTCCACATTTTCATCAACATTATGCTTTTGTAATACTTTAGTCATTATATGAAATTATATGAAATTTTTCATTCTAGTACTTCCACGAATCAGTCATGTTTTATTAAGCACCTAAGAACATAATAATAAAAAGTATCCTTTCAAAGCTGCAAAATAAGACTTTCTGATATATCTATTTGAATAAACTATACCCTGTCCACTAAAGGATTCTGCTGATGGTAAAAACTTCCATTTTCACCAGGCAACAGTGTCAATTTTCAAGACTGATGTGTGGCATGCATTTCTATGAGCTTCTGGGAATATAAGAACCACCAAAAATTTACACAAGGTAACTAGCGCAAGCTAATTTTCTGAGCTTACCTCTATCTGCTATTCTTTTCATCAACTGATGCTCTCCCCATTTAATCAGATATTTAAGGATATCTTGTTCACTTGCCTATAATAAAAAATGGTTTATATTTATTTTAGTGAAATTAGATAAGTGGTTAATTTCATTAAGTACTTTTCGTAGGTGGGAAATACAGCATGCAACTTACCATGTTTCACTCTTTCCACTGGCTGTTTGAAGTTTTAGTGTTAAATCTGTGGTCCATCAACAGGAAATACACAAGACTGCATTACATATATTTTATCCGGTAACCTCAATCTTGGCTCCCAACTAATTTTTAAATTTCATTTCTATCTTCTTTTTCTGTAACCTGCTCCCTTCCTATTTTATTTTTTCATTTTAATTTTTCCTTTTGAGATAGAGTCACACTCTATTGCCTAGGCTGGAGTGCAGCAGTGCCACCATGGGTCTCTGCAGCCTCAACCTCCTGGGCTCAAGTGATTCTCCCAGCTTCAGCCTCCTGAGCAGCTGGGACTACAAGTGTGTGCTACCGCACCCAGCTAATTTTTTTTTTTTTTTTTTTTTTGAGAGGGAGTCTCGCGCTGTTGCCCAGGCTGGCGTGCAGTGGCATGATCTTGACTCACTGCAAGCTCCTCCTCCTGGGTTCACGCCATTCTCCTGCCTCAGTCTCCCGAGTAGCTGGGACTACAGGCGCCCGCCACCACGCCCGGCTAATTTTTTTGTATTTTTAGTAGAGATGGGGTTTTATCTTGTTAGTCAGGATGGTCTCAATCTCCTGACCTCGTGATCCGCCTGCCTTGGCCTCCCAAAGTGGCTAATTTTTTAATTTTTTGTACAAATGGGGTCCCACCTGTTGCCAAGGCTGGTCTCACACTTCCGGGCTCAAGCAACCCACTTCCTATTTTAACTTTATTTTATCTTACTATGTGGTTTCTATATAGCTGCCTTAAATTCTCTTTTGGAAGAAAACAGAGATAAGTAAATGAAAGTATAAGTATAGGGTATAAATATAGGGTATAGGCAGAGTAACTACTCTCTCCTGGAGGGACAGGAAAAACAAGTCAGTCAACTTGTTTCGGCAGAAGAAACTACAATCTCTACAAGGTATTCTACTGGTTGGTGAAGCACAATCTGAAATGGCAATGTAGCCCTCATTTCTTTGTATTTTATTTAAAATCTTAGAGCAAATCTAGGCTGCTAAGTTTTTTTTTTTTTTAATACTTTCTAAGAAGGAATGCAAAGCTCCTAAAGACAATAATCTAAGAGAACTAACAACTTCTAACACAAACAAAAAGCATCCAGTTTTGATCAGGACAATGAGACAAGGTTAATGAACAAAGATTCTCCACAAATCAAGCCCAAGTATGACATCTGTACTGCAATCAAAGCAACATACAAAGGAAAAGCACAGATGCTGAGTGTATTATTTAACTCTCTACTGCATTTCTGACTAAAATGGTAGCATTTAATCATTTTTCTAGTACAAATACAAAGAAATAGGAAGTGGCTCAATGGGTTTATGTCTTTAATAGCATTAAAACAGTTGTGCAGTTTTTGGCATAAAATTCATACAGCCAATGCACAAAAATTAAGCTTGAATATACTTTGCCTGCAAGTATTTTCTGTAATATATAAAATCTATTATTAATGTAAATTTCTAAATTAAATTGACATTTAAGTCAAGAACACAAGAATTTGCTAAAAACTACTTCTGGTTAAAAATAAGTAGTTGAAAACATTACTGTACTTTGGAAGAATACATGCACTGAGTTTTGATAAAAATTTGAGCAGATCAGAAATTGAATATTATTTTTACTTTGTGCTGCTGAAGCTACTGTCTACAATCTAAGTACGTGATGCTCCACCAAAAGTAAGGAACCACTATAGAGAAGCCACATTAATAGAGGTCAAGAAAATCATGTTGGGATGTGCTTCTGACCTTGCCTACTGCCCCAATCTCTTTTTGGTGCATTTGGCTGGGACGTGGGCTTGTTCAGTGTAGCAGTGTACATGAAGAGCCAGTGAGACAGAAGGCTTTTGTTGCACAACTATGAAGAGGGCAGTCCTGGTGGTTTGATCACAGCCTGTTTCTCTTCCCCTGCCCTACCCTAGATGGAAGAGTAATAGAGCATAGATGGGTTTCTTGGCGCACATATGAATGACAATGAGTTTGAGAGGTGTTTAAATGATTACCTGTAGGTAGTCAGACTGGATAGCAGTAAGCAGATGGTCTTTGCTGAGTTCATAAAAAACATCCGAAGTCATGACCTGGGAAAATTCCTCACAGAGGAAATGTAAAGCTTGTCGGTGCACCCATTTAGAGCCATATGGATGAGAACTCCACTTGAGGATGGCAATTAAGGTATCTAATGAGATGCTCTCAGCAATGATATCCTCACAGCCTAAAAGAGAAGGCAAATACTTCTTGAGATTAATCATAAATATTACTTATTGAACATTAGTGTGCTAGGCACGATATTTAAAAGTCACAATAGCAAAAAAGAACTCAAGGAGATAAATAAAATCTCATGAAAATCACCAAGACTTGGTGGGATGGGTAAACAATAGACTATGGCATCTATAGAAAATCTGCTGCCTTACAGAGATGGATCTACAGAAAAAGGCAGAGAATCCTCCCAAGTTCAAGATAATAAACATCTACGTGCAAATCCAACAATGTGAGTAAGACAGTATAGAGGACGACATTGGACCAAAGGGGAAAGAAGAGTAGGCAAAAAGGCTGCAGTGGTGGAAATTGGCTAGAGGAAGGATGTGGATGACACCTGACTGATGAGAGAACGCACACCTCAGAATAAGGTAGGTGGGCTGCCGGCTATGCAGACATCCACTCTTTGTATGAAAACATAGCACCTTGCATTGTTGACAGTTTAATCCTTCAGAAAATAGACAAAATACATCTGAGCTTAATTCTGGCAAACTTGAAAAAGGAAGTGAAAAGGACCAGGATCCTGGAGAAAGCAACTATGGCATTTCAAGAACTCAAGGAAGAAAAGAAAACCTAAGGAGACTCAAATCTCCTCCTTAGGAAAGATCATTTCAAAATATAAAGATAAAATATAAGTAAAAATCTAAGTGACAAAGATTATGGGAGTGAGAATGGCTGAAGTTGAACAGAAATTTTTCATTAAGCTTACTATAAAACAAAAAACAATCCTGATAATGTGAAAACAAACAAACAAACAAACAAACAAAAAACAGGTGTTTAAACACCACCACCAGGCCGGACACAGTGGCTCTTGCTTGTAATCCCAGCACTCTGGGAGTCCAAGGCGGGCAGATCACCTAAGGTCAGGAGTTAAGACCAGTCTGGCCAACATGGTGAAACCCAGTCTCTACTAAAAATACAAAAATTAGCTGGGCATCCTGTAATCCCAGCTACTCGGGAGGCTAAGGCAGGAGAATCACTTGAACTCGAGGCGGAGGTTGCAGTGTGCCGAAATTGTGTCCAAAATCGTGTCACTACACTCCAGCCTGGGCGACAAAGCAAGACTCCATCTCAAAAAAAAATAAAGTAAACACCACCAAACTATGGCTACACAGAAAGGGCATAAATGAACTCCAGAGACTTCTAAAGTTCAAAGCTGTTTCTGAAACAATGAAAGGTGTAAAGACAAAGGGAGTGAATCCCACTTTCAAGTGATAGAAGATAATGAGTAGCAATATGGAGTCTACAAAAAGTAATCCCTCATTCCCTTTTCTGATATGGTATCAGATGAGAAATATCATAGATAACCATATAACTTGATTTCCACAAAGCATTTAGAAAATATTTCATGATGCTGCTAAACTGTAAGCACCACAAGATAGGGACTGCTATCTTCAATGTATCCCTAGCACCTTCTCGCACATGTGCTAAACCTGTGCTAAATAAAAATGTGTTGAATGTACAAAAGAGATCTTTGCAGATAAGATGAAGAGACAGGGGATGGGATGACAGGACAGTGGTTAACAGAACCATTCACAAATGGCACTGATTAACTTGATGGGTGGAGTGGGAAGTTGGTTTTTGCCATGTTTATCAAGAACTTGGGGCTGGGTGCGGCGGCGCACGCCTGTAATCCCAGCACTTTGGGAAGGTGAGGCAGGTGGATCACCTGAGGTCAGGAGTTCGAGACCAGCTTGGCCAACATGGTGAAATCCCATCTCTACTAAAAATACAAAAATCAGCTGGGTGTGGCGGCACGTGCCTGTAATCCCAGATACTCAGGAGGCTGAGGCAGGAGAACTGTTTGAACCCGGGAAGTGGAGGTTGCAGTGAGCTGAGATTGCACCACTGCACTCCAGCCTGGGTGACAGAGTGACACTCTGTCTCGAAACAAACAAACAAACAAAAATCTTGGATAATGATGTGGAAAGTATGTTTCAAAATCAAACTTGGAAACACAGTTAACACCACACTGCATAGCAGAATCATAATTGCCTAAAAAGACTGATCAAAATGAAGTTGAAATATAACTAGGAGAATTAGTTCTACATTTAAAGAAACTGACTGCACAGCAGATGATGGTTGGCTTAACCGGAACTATGTAAAATATGGTTTTTTTTTTTAACTGAATGAATGCAAAATGTGACATGGCTGTTACAGATCTGAAGCAATCTCAGGCTTTTCAGGTACGAGCATCAAGCTGTAATCAAAGGACTAATATTGCTGCTTTCTGTGCAGTGCTGTGTTGTTCTGGGCCCTGTGGGTCAGTTTAGATGAGCACTGACCAAACTGCAAGAGTCTCAGGAGGGCAAGGGAATAGTAGAGAGTTTGCAACTTATCACAGGAGAAAAGCTCCAAGCAAGAGATTATTTGGGTTATGTAAGAGAAACCTGAGGAGAGACATAAGAGCTGTCTTTAAATGCCTCTTCATGAGGCAGAGGAGAAATAACTAATTTATCCGTTGTTCCTAGGAAACAGATAGATGTTAAAAGCAGGGAGATTTTGGCTCAATGATAAGAAATTTCTAACAATTAGAATTTCCATCCTCTTCTCCCATCAAAAAAAGGATCCCTCTAGAAAGTGTCAGAGCAGAGGGCTCGTCACGTTAGGGATAGAGTATAAGGAACCCTGACACTGGAAAGGAACTAAGATCAGAAGACATCCAAGCTCATTTCATCACAAAGACAAAACTGTTTCTATAAAGATGGTAACAGAGCAAATAAAAGATGTCTTTATTCCAAGCACTAAAAGAATATCCCTATAAGGAACATAATGAGACCACCACATTTATATCCACATATAGATGACACCCAAAAGGCATGAAGATGTGCTAATGAGAAGCGGGAAATATGGGAAACTTTTCAAACAGTCGTCATTTTATGATGAGCCTTTGAGCCTTGAATGCCAAGCTGAGGAGGACAGACCTCATTCAGTAGCCAGTGGAGGACCTCTGCTGGCCTGTTGTTTTAAAGTGGGTATTGGAATAGGATTGAGTGGGACGAGTCGATCTGATAGGAAAGGCAATCTCATAGATGTGTTTGGGAGTGAAGCAGGGGAAATGAGAGAAAAGCTGGTTATTTAAAATGATGTGTCACAATCCTACTAAACCAGGATACTGGCAGAGGTGAAGAAAAAGAATGAAAGACAGTATGATCACAAGTATTTAAACTGCTGAGGTTTACAAAGAAGCAGGATACAGTAGGAAAAAAAAATGGGCTTTAAAATCAGACAGATTGGACTTGAAATCCTAGCGCTGCCACTCAGTAGCAAAATTACTTTAGGCAAATCACTTAAGAGTCTGAAATGTTCTCATCTGCAAAGCTGAGATTGTTTCCTACCTCACAGGTTGCTATGGGATTTAAATGAGGCCATACTCTTGACACTCTCATTTGTTCAAACAGTCTGGAGTACCTAAGCCGAGTACCATGAACACCCAGCTCTTTTCACTGCCTGGTGATGTCACTTGCCCCACAGCCTTCACCTCATTATATCCCTGACTTCCCAGTTGATAGCTCCAAGCCTGAGCTGCCTCCCAGTCACACCTGACTTTCACATGGATTTTCCACAGACATCTTAAATGCCAAAGTCAATTCATTTCCTCTGGGAAATCTGGTCCTCTTCAGTCACCAAAGCCAGAGATCTGAGTACTATTATTGGGTCCTTCTCCGGACGCTCATATCAAATCTATTACCACATGCTGTTCATTATTCTTTTCAATCCAACCCCTCCACAGAATTTCCATTGAATTTTTACCACCTCCTTTTCAGAACCTGATACTTTTCCCCTGCATTATTGAAATGGCTTTTAAAAAAATTCCCACCTCCAGTCTTTCCCTTTCTAACCTGCTCTCTGTACTGTTGCCAGAATGATCTTTTAAAATGTAAATTATATATGCCTCTTTAACGAATTATTCAACAGCTTCAAGTACAAATGATTTCAAGAAAAACTCCAAACTACATCTCCCTTGATGATCTGGCACCTGCCTACTCCCCAGCCCGTCCCTGCGCAGACTCTACACCCCAGTCATACTGTGTCCCTTCCACTTCCCCAGAGGTCCACCAAATGCTTGCACCTCCAGGCTTTTGTGTATGTTGTTCCATTTTTCTGAAATGCCCCTAACTCTTTTTCTTAACTCCTCTGCATCTTTAAGTCTCAGCTTACATGCCGCCTCTTTTAAGAACCTACTTTGATATTGCTCCTCAAAGCCTTAGGTCAGGTGTTCCTCCTAAAAGTTTCTCTGGTACCCTGTGTTTGTCTGTAACAGGACACAACTCTCATACTACTATATCTTTCTTATATATATTTGTCTGACTCTTCCACCAGACTAAGTTCCTTTTCGGTAAAAGCCCCATCTTATCTGATTCTATAGTGTCTGGCACCTAGTAGATAATTAACTAAAAGCAAATAAAAATAGTAGCTAACATTCTTGAAAACTTATTATGTATATGTACCAGGCTCTGCGCTAATTGCTTACTTTAGAATATTTAATTTTAGCACTTCTTCTCAAAGAAGGGTGTATTATTATTACTATTATTATCATCCCCATTTTATAGATGAGAAAACTAAGACTCACAAAGATTAAATAAGTTACCCAAGGTTACACATCTAGGAAGAAGACAAGTCCTACCTAAACACATCCTTTCTTCCCCTCCCAAAAGTTCCCCTTTCCTGCCTTTTATGCCTCTTAGACTTTTTTTTTTTGAGACAGAGTTTTGCTCAGCCGCCCAGGCTGGACTGCAGCAGCGCGATCTCGGCTCACTGCAACGACCATCTCCTGGGTTCAAGGGATTCTCCTGTCTCAGCCTCCCGAGTAGCTGGGATTACAGGCACCCACCATCATGCCCGGCTAATTTTTTGTATTTTAGTAGAGACGGGGTTTCACCATGTTGGCCAGGCTGGTCTTGAACTCTTGACCTCAGGTGATCCGCCCGCCTCGGCCTCCCAAAGCGCTAGGATTACAGGCGTAAGCCACTGCGCCCAGCTCTAACTTAAGACTTTTACTAATCTATGCTCATTAGAACTTATTTAGAACTACTTCTCTCGTGAGCAGAAAGCACCTTATAAATACACCAAACACGGTGATATTAACTCAAAAATGTAAAAGGAAGACAGATAAACAACTGGAATGCTGGTATAAAGACATTTATCTTATAATGTCAAAATTAATGTTTTAATCTGATGGTAAAGGATTTCAATTAATAATACGACTTTGTCAAGGTTATCAATATTGGAATGAAAATGTAAATATAGCAGCAAGGTAGAAAGGATGCTGGCAGGAAAAGGCCAACAAGTGGGTGCTGAGAGGCTTTACATGGTGCCACATCCTTGGTAATGGACAAGTCCTGTAGGTACAAAACCATCAGCACACTCAAAGATGGTCAGACTCTTGGTGACAAAGTGATCCTAACACAAACCCATGACACATGCGTAGATCAGAATGCTTACTCATGGGCAGTACAGGGAGTCAGTTCTAGTGAGCAGAATGTCATGTATTCTTTCTCAGCACTTTGCAAACTATCGCGAGTCACGCTACAGTTTTTTCCTTCTTTTTAAATTTCCAATGTGTCCTGGACCAATACTTTAGTAAAATTCAGCAAAAACACTGCTTGAGTATTGTGGCAATTGTTTAAAGTTTCTAAATGCTTGTTGTTAATTTCTGTACCTATCTCACTCACTGCAGACATGCTTTGAATAGTACTGCTCTGTCTAGAGTCCCTTTCCTCTTCTGGGAACTGGGCTTGCCTTCTTGCCTCCTACCATACGAAGAGTACACTGTGACTAGCTTATTGGTCCCAGGAGGAGAATGAGCAGCCCTGGGAACACAGCCACCCCTGCTGACCCACAGTGGCAACTAGAGAGGCCCCAGCTGCTGCAAACTGAAGCAGAAATGCCCCATCTGACCCAGAAACTTATGAGAAATAAATGTTCGTTGTGATACACCACTGAGGTTCTCAGATTGTTTCTTACACAGCAATGGCTGACTAATAAACCAGTAAGCTTTTTAGATCAACTCAAAAGCTTTTATTTTTATTTATTTTTTGAGATGGAGTTTTACTCTTGTTGCCAGACCGGAGTGCTGTGGCGTGATCTCAGCTCACTGCAACCTCAGCTACCTGGGTTCAAGCAATTCTACTGCCTCAGCCTCCTGAGTAGCTGGGATTACAGGCGCCTGCCACCACACTCGGCTAATTTTTGTATTTTTAGTAGAGACAGGATTTTGCCATGTTGGCCAGGTTAGTCTTGAACTCCTGACCTCAGGTGATCCACCCGCCTCAGCCTCCCAAAGTGCTGGGATTACAGGCGTGAGCCACTGCGCCTGGCCAAAAGCTTTTATTAACAGCCAAGCATGGTGGTGGGCATCTGTAATCCCACACTTCAAGAGGCTGAGGTGGGTAGATTACCTAAGGTCAGGAGTTTGCGACAAGCCTGGCCAACATGGCGAAACCCAGTTTCTACTAAAAATACAAAAATTAGCTGGGTGTGGTGGCATGTGTCTGTAGTCTCAGCTACTCGGGAGGCTGAGGCAGGATAATCACTTGAATCCAGGAGGCAGAGTTTGCAGTGAGCCGAGGTTGTGCCACTGTACTCCAGCCTGGGCAACAGAGCGAGACTCTGTCTCAAAAAAAAAAAAAAAAAAAAAAAAAAAAAGCTTTTATTAACAATTTCCTGGTAGCAGAAAAATTCCACCTGTAGCCAAGGCATTTAATGGATAAAAGGCACCAATATATTCCACTTAGGCAGACTTTCAGTGATGCTGTTGGGAGGCTGGCAGGTAGTACAAAGTCAACTTCTTATAATTTCTTTTGCTTATGTGATAACCACACTTTACAGATCCATCTCCTACTTATTTATCCTTTCCTCTATTCTCTTTTACTAGGATATTTTCTTTCTAATCTTTAATGTAAGCAAAAATACCTTCCCTCAAAAAATTGAGTCACATAACCAATATGAATGAATGACCAAGGCTGAAGGCTGAGACATAAAGAGCTAACAAATCAATCTGAAATTCACTAACACAAATGACTGTATTGCTGCATGTTAAATAGGATCACTTTCATTTTTATTATCAATTTTTGTTTCTCCTCTTCATGTTTGTCCCTCTGGTAACTAAAAAAAGCCTCAATGTTGACAGTTCTCCTGAATACACTGTCAGGATCTTTGTTTCCCCCTTACTTATTATTCCTACAATGCCACCCTACTTGTTTCACCAATACCAGTGGGAAACCTTTCCACTGGCTCACGTTCATCAGGAAATGTATAAACGGCTTCCAGATTCATATTGAGGTCGGGGTGGAAAGAGGAAGGGGGAAACAGGCAAGGGGGAAAGGAAAAAGGAACAGGGAGATTACAGCTTGCCATGCAACATAAAACAAGATCGTAAGTTTAGAGGAGGGCCGGCCTTAGACTTGGCATGGTGACTCTTCAGAGGCACCAGAGTTAGAAGTAAGACTTGAAGTACAAACAGGCTTGAGAGAAAAGTTGCTTCACTAACCAGTACATGACTGATTCAGAATCCCAAGAAAAGAAATTAAGAAATAAAGGAAGTGAGTGTGGCAGGAAGTGAAAGACCGTAGGTTTTAAATTCAGGCAGCTGCATCACTAATTCTTGACCCTCACTCAGCCTGTGCCAGATTAAAACACATCCTGTCCGGGTGCGATAGCTCACACCTGTTATCCCAGCACTTTGAGAGGCCAAGATGTGTGGATCGTTTGGGCTCAGGAGTTCGAGACCAGCCTGGGCAATATAGTGAAACCTTGTCTCTACAAAAACACAGAAATTAGATGGGTATAGTGGTGCATGTCTGTAGTCCCAAGTACTCAGGAGGCGGACGTGGGAGGATCGCTTGAGCCTGGGAGGTAGAGGTTGCAGTGTGCCAAAAGATGCCACTGCACTCCAGCATGAATGACAGATGAGACCCAGTCTCAAAAAAACAAAACAAAACAAACAAAAACTACATCCTGTGGGCAGGCGCAGCGGCTCACGCTTGTAATCCCAGCACTTTGGGAGGCCGAGGCGGGCGGATCACAAGGTCAGGAGTTTGAGACCAGCCTGACCAATATGGTGAAACCCCATCTCTACTAAAAATGCTACTCAGGACCTCAGGAGGCTGAGGCAGGAGAATCGCTTGAACCCGGGAGGTAGAGACTGCAGTGAGCCAAGATTGCACCACTGCACTCCAGCCTGGGTGACAGAACAAGACTGTCTCAAAAACAAAAAAACCTACATCCTGTGAGTCTTATTTTCTCATGTGAGTTGAAAGAATCTGAAGTTCTGAGGATTATGCTGGAAACTGGGGAGCAATGTGTCTACACAGTACCCTATAAATCTTTAATTTCTACTCTGCCTTTCTGCCCTCCTTTGACCTCAATATCTAACCAATGTGTCCTACAGATTTGTCCTTCAGAACACCCTTCAATTAGCCTCTCCTCCATTCCCACTAGAATACAACCTGTGTTCAAATCCTTAGCATCTCACACACCAATTACTGAAAAGCTTCCTACTGTCTCCCTCCACCCAGGATTCCAATGCACACAGAGCACACTATTGAAAGGTTTAAGTTTTCTAAAACAGCACTATCATCACATCATACCTACAAATCTATTTTTAAAAGGCAACCAGGAATTCCGGATCCAAAGCAAAAACTGAGTGTCAGATATAAGGGTGAGAAGACAAGTCAACCTGTGCCTCAGTGTTCTGCACTGTTGGTCCTTAGATGCTGTGACTCTGAGAGCTGGTTGGATGAATGCTCCTCTCTACTATTTCTCAGGAGGACAATTCTGAAGAAGAGTCTAAACCCCGGTGTCTGCAGTGGTGACCAGCTCAATGACCCACTCTTGTACTGCTCCCCCTCACTCCTGTTCATGGGATGCTTACTGAATAAATGACCTGCATGTAAGCCTTTGATTTGGGCTGTGCTTTCGGCATGGATTGCGGGGAATGGGAGAAGACACCCAGCAAAGATAGCTAGTAACAGGCCAGGCGCGGTGGCTCAGCTTGTAATCCCAGCACTTTGGGAGGCCGAGGCGGGCGGATCACGAGGTCAGGAGATCGAGACCACGGTGAAACCCCGGCTCTACTAAAAATACAAAAAAATTAGCTGGGCGTGGTGGTGGGCGCCTGTAGTCCCAGCTACTCGGAGAGGCTGAGGCAGGAGAATGGCGTGAACCCGGGAGGTGGAGCTTGCAGTGAGCCGAGATTGTGCCACTGCACTCCAGCCTGGGCGACAGAGCGAGACTCTGTCTCAAAAAAAAAAAAAAAAAAAAAAAGATAGCTAGTAACAGAAATGGCCCTAGAAAACAAGGTTCTTGAATGAGATTCTAGATCTACCTTACTCACTGACCAAATGGCAAAAGGTCTCCCCTTCCCGTTCCTACTGGTAGGTCGCATGGTGATAACCCCTGCACATAGTAGCATGACAACACCAGGAGCAGAGTAAAATGAGGTATATGTGGAAGGTAAAGTATCAGATCACCAATCATGGTGGCACCTGAATGGAATGGAAACATTAGTGACTATAAGGCCTAGATACTGGCTGGATTAACAACTTTAGAGGCCACGAACAAAGAGAATGACAGGCTCAGGTTAGCCAACCCTTAAATTTAGGCATTTTTCAAAGTCTGAAGACTTCCAGGTCAGTGTCTGAAAAGACCCTATTTCTTGCAGCTGCAGGGCAGACTGCCGAAATTCAGGCTCCAGACTTAATTTAAAGGATATCAGAACTACAAAGGAGATATGAAAGAAAGCCTCGACAGGTATTCTATGATAAAATCTGGGTCCTGGTAGGAACACTTGGACACAGAAACCTGGAATGGGGACATTTGGGTGGCTGAGAATATTAAACCCCAAGATTTACCTGAATTTTTCGGGCTAGGAGAAGCAGCTCCAACTCCTTGCTAGAGAGCAGCAGCCTCCTTCATCTGGAGACCCTGCAGGTGCCTGAAAAGATAATGCTTGTTCTCTTTAAGATCAGTTCCTGCCTTCTCTCACTAGCTCCAAACCAATAATGAGGATCATGTTCCCAGCACAGTCTGATTGGGAAAATACAGTCCCTGTTCTGGGAGGAAAGAGTATAGGCACCCGAAGAATGATAAGACCTGGCTATATGCACTGGCAGGTCCTGAAAGTACACTCGTACAAGTGGATCCTGACTGTGTTGGATGAGGTGCAAGGCCTGTGGCAATACAACAGCAGTTCATTCAGAACCCACGGGATTCACTGTGGCATCTTCTGGCGCTTCTTTGCTGAGGGATAACAGAGACCTAGTGATTGTAGCAACTACTGATAAAGAAACTAAGAGCTCAAATACCTCTGGGATGAAGGTCTGGCTCGAATACCTCTGGATGAAGGTAGGCTGCTTAGGCCTCCTGCAGTATTGGCAAGGAATGACGAAAATCTAGTTTGGGTGAGGGAAGAAGGACATTATGCTGATAATTGTTTCTCCACCATCTCCATCCCTATATGGTTCCAAGTCAGAGTTGGCCAAAAGAGAAATGTGTGAAATTTGGAAGGCAGACATGAGGCAGTGCCCATTACTCCCTAAAAGTCACTGTAGCTAGAAGTGGTGACCGCTAGTCGCAGAGGTGCCAGGGGAGCCTAGATTTTCCTCTGCTCTGCATCTAGCTCTTCCAACTGCAGCCTTGCTGACCAACACTGGCCCTGTGCCCATCCCCAGATGCATGGCTGCAGGTCCAGACACAACAGCCATACTCCATGAGCTTGCCCTTCACAGTCCCACTTTGGTGGCTGGATGCGCTTGGCTTCTCAGGTTGATTGGCTGGTAACTCCTCTGGAGCCTATTCTCCCTTTCGGACTCACTTCCCCAGCTTCTCCTACAATTGTTTAAGGTCCAATTCCTAGAATAATTCCCTTATCCTGTAGGTCAGAGTTGCTCAGCTTCCCTGATTGAACTTGGATGAGTTATGATGAGAATATCAGATGAAACTTCCAGCCAACTGTAGCAGCCGGACTGTGGCTAACCCCATCCTCTTCCGATTGAGTCTTTTGTAGAGGTGTGGCTGGCCACCATCTTGAAGACTCGGTGACGATGGAGCACACAAACTGATCTGAGTGATGCAAGAAGTAGACTAAATTAAGCAACTCTTGTGCCCACTGCACAACCTCTCTGCCTTTCACCACAGCAGCCCAGTTACAGCACCCTGCCTCAGCTGTACCTTTGTATCCTTTGTTGTCTGCTGTGAAAATTCTGACCCTCGGAGTCAGCACCTCTGGGAATCTGCTAGGCACCTGTCCATATGCAAACCATGAGATACAAGGGAGTGAACACCCTATTGGAAACGCTTTTCCAATGGAGGGATGGAAGTTGGTAGGTAAATGTCCCCTCTTTCTTCCCTCTGGAAGACAATCCTGAAGTACATTCCATGTGGCTCATCAGCGAGTTCCAGTAGGATTATGCCTGATTGACCATAGCAGTGATCAGCTCAGAACACATGCTTGTATTGGCTTGCTCTCATTCCATTTCGCTAATCAGTTACCCACTCCTGTTCTCTGGTAGAACTTCCCAAAATAAACTTTTTGCTTGCAAGTCCTTATACAAGGCTCTACTTTTTGGAGGGAACCCAGGCTAAGAAAGAGCAGATACAAAAATCTCCAGTTTTGACACTGGTCTACAAGAAATAATGTTATTTTTAATTGCCACTCTAGATTTTGGTCAAACTAATGGGCCATTCAGCCCCAGATTCCAGGTTACCTTTCTAGACTTTCATTTAAAAAAAATTATTGAGCTTTGTGCAGGCTCTGTACTATATGTGAGGGATACAATGATAAATAATACAGCTCTTGATTTCAAGAAGCTAACAATGTACTAGAAAGGTAGAAAAAGAAGTAGGCAATCTCTCCTCTATGTAGTAAGTACTATAAAAGGGGTGTACAAAAGGCTATGGTACACAGTGGGGGGCTACCTAAATTCTCAGGTGGAGTGAGAATGGCAAGGGATAGAACCTACATATAACCCACTACTGTGTGAATACCAGAAAACGGAGATTGGGGTTCATCTTAGGGTCTACTTGTTGTACTACATTTATGGCCACCTTAGTAATATACTTTCTGACAGACTGGACAATCCTAATCACTTCAGTTTGCTCTTTGTACCCCTATTCCTTTTATCTTCTTCAGCTTTCTTTTCTCAGAATACACCTAACTTTACCACTTCTCTAAACAGTGGGAAGAATATATAATTTATATTTTAGGCAAGGATGCATTATAGTTTGGCAAAAAAATTTTTTAAGTTGTATTTTTCTGTGTTTTGTTTCTTATATCCTTGTAGCCAATATTTGGAATTTGGATGTCCCTGTCAGGTAAAGAGGCACAACACAGAGTGTAGTCTTAAAGTTGCTTAACAGTGGTCACTTAACTGGAATACCATCTGAGAAAAGCATTGTTAGGCAATTTCATCATCGTGTGAACATCAGTGTATGTACACAAACCTAGATGGTTTAAGGCCTATTACACACCTAGGGTACACAGTATATAAGGCCATTTTTTTTTTTGGTCATAGGCTATGAATCTGTACAGGGTGTCACTGTATTGAATACTGTAGGCAACTATAATGCAATGGTATCTGTTCACTGAAACACATCTAAACATTATAAAGGTACTGTGAAAGTACATTATTATATAACCTTATAGGACCACTGTTGTACATGTGGTCTGCTGTTTACTGAATCATCATTATGTGGTACATGACCATTTATCCACATAGAAGCATGTCTTTCAAGTCTCTGTTCGTTTTAATAGTCTTGGCCATGCGTGGTGGCTCACGCCTGTAATCCCAGCACTTTGGGAGGCTTAGGCGGGGCACATCTCTTGAGCCCAGGAGTCCAAGACCAGCCTGGGCAACATAGTGAGACCCTGTCTCTAAAAAAGAATTTAAAAATTAGCCAGGCATGGTGGCATATGCCTGTAGTCCCAGCTACTTGGGAGGCTGAGGTGGGAGAACTGATTGAGCTTGGGAGGTCAAGGTTGCAGTGAGCTGTGATCATGCCACTACAGCACTCCAGCCTGGGCAACAGAGCAAGACCTTGTCTCAAAAAAAGTCTTACAAGATTTTCCTGCAAGAGCTAAATGCCAGTCAGGCATTACTAATACTATACTTCCAATCTAAGTATCTTTTTATGCTCCCTTACAATGCATTTTAGGTTATGTTCCGAGACAATCGCTGGATTATCTATCTGGAAGGGTACACAGGAACCTGTAACACTGGTTGCCTCTGTCAAGGACAACTGAGTGGCTGGGGAACAAAGTGGAAGGGTGGGGGACTCTTTACTGAATACCATGTTGAATTCTGTTCTGTGTGAATGTATTACCTATTAAAAGTTAAATTTAAAAAAAGTACCACCAGGCTATGGAAGCTGCCAGTTCTTTTCCTTAGTGCTCTGTAAAAAATTAATCACTGACTACAAAACCAAGTGAATACTGGAAAGGAAATGAGAAGTCTATCTACCTGGAGAACATTAATCCCTTCTAATGGGAAAGAAGCAATCACTGAGATTCATGCTGCATGTGTGTGAAAAGGTACACAATGTTTATATTCTTTATTCTTATAGCTTCTGACAAGTTGTGTGAGAGACAAAAGCAAAGCTGGAAAAGCAGCTGAAAACTTCTAGGGAATAACTTTAGTAACTTAGTAGAGGAGGCTAAAGCATACAGACAATTCATGAACAATTTCTATTCAAGCCATGACACACACACACAGGTTAATAATTTTTTTTTTTTTTTGAGATGGAGTCTCACTCTGTCACCCAGGCTGGAGTGCAGTGGCATGATCTCAGCTCACTGCAACCTCTGCCTCCCGGGTTCAAGCAATTCTCTGACCTCAGCTTCCTGAGTAGCTGGGATTACAGGTACGCACCACCACACCCAGAAAATTTTTGTATTTTTAGTAGAGACAGGGTTTCACCATGTTGGCCAGGCTGTTCCTGAAATCCCGACCTCAGGGGATCCGCCCACCTTGGCCTCCCAAAGTGCTGGGATTACAGGTGTGAGCCACTGTGCCCGGCTCAGGTTAATAATTCTTAAGCTACTCAATTGACTAGATTGATATTTCTTTAATGTTTACTTCATAAATTAGTGTTATCTAATACAGCATTTAAAATGTTTACATTTAAGCGTGTGGGGTAATGAGAATAGCATAAAGAAGGGAAAGCATTCATGGGGATGTCAGTTCTCTGCACAAAGACACCACATATAGCCCTCTACTGTAATGCAGGGGGAGCTAACTCTGGGACCTACAGGATGCCTGAAATCTCTGAAATTGAACACATTCTTATGTGCAGGCATCTTGCTGGAAGAGAGACAAAGGATATACCACTAGAGTTGGACTGACCAGAAACCCAATTCCAATTCTCTTTAGCTGTGTGATGTGTGAAATCTTTGCCTGTTTCCTTATCTGAAAAATGTGGATAATACCGCCTATCCTAGGGAGTTACTTTGAGGATTAAATAATATACACACAGCTCTTAGTCCATTGCTTACCTTATGGTAAATGGTAAATGAATGACAGCTATTTCTATAATCAAAGTTCCCTGATAAGGGTACCCACTGTACTGATGTATTCTACTACCAAAGCAAGCGCAGGATTTGCGGGGTGTGCAAGGGGGAAGGGAGGGACTGTAGTCTGAAGAGAGCAGGGCAAGTCAAACACCTGTAATGAGAACAGAAACACTGACAACCCAAATGTATAATTTCCTGTCACAGATTTATTAAAATGTTAAATAAAAACAATCCTCCTACTCAGCGGGTGAAAAATTCAGCGGTTCACACCTCTTTATCTGAAAACAAAAGCTAGCCATTTATACCTATATTTTGTTTACTATCCTTAGACCATTACCCCACTAGTGATGAATAGTAAATTATTATAATGGAATTAAGAATATCATTGAAGGGAAAAACCAAAGCTTTTGGGGTACAGCCATGTAATTATGTTTTTCAGCCAGGCGTGGTGGCTCACGCCTGTAATTCCAGCACTTTGGGAGGCCGAGGTGGGTGGATCACTTGAGGTCAGGAGTTTGAGACCAGCCTGGCCAACATGGTGAAATCCCATCTCTACTAAAAATACAAAAAATTAGCCAGCGTGGTGGTGGACGCCTCTAATTCCAGCTACTTGGGAAGCTGAGGTAGGAGAATCGCTTGAACCCAGGAGGCAGAGGTTGCAGTGAGCTGAGATTGCACCACTGCACTCCAGTCTGGGCAACAAGGCTGAAACTCCATATATATATATAAAAAGTTTTTCAGAAAACTTTCTGGTATCTTCTGGTTGGTTACCTCTTACTTTCTGATATCTTCTGGTTGGTGCTCCCTTCAAAACAGTGCACCTCACAGATGATTTCTCCTCAGAGATCATATTCCCTCTTCCCCCTACCTGGGGAAGAGTAGCTCTAGAATCACAAGGACCAGGATTCAAATCTTGGCCCTAACACCTTCTAGCTGTAACATGGTAATGCAATGGTATTTGTTCATCTAAACACACCTAAACATTAAAAAGGTACAGTGGAAGTATTTTATAACCTTATAGGACCACCGTTGTACATGTGGTCTGCTGTTGACTGAAACATTATTATGTGGTACATGACTGTTTATCCATATAGAAGCATATCTTTCAAGTTCCTGTCCCTTTTAATAGTCTTGGCCACGCATAGTGGCTCAGGCATGTAATCCCAGCACTTAGGTGAGTGACAATATTTTTGGTACCCAGTTTGGTTGTAAATGGAGGAAAAACCTACCATAGAGGACAACGTGAGTAAAGTGCTTGACACAGTGCCCGAAAAAGAACAGATGCCCCACAAATTCTCCTGAACAAATGAATACACAGAGCATAAAACTTTTAAAAGTTAGTAATTTTGATATAAAATTTATAGATTTCACCTACTTACAGCAGAATGTATGTACTTTTAAGACTCTCACTATTTCTAGAACATTTCTTACAGTCTTTGCATGCTGCAGCCAAAGAGAGCTTTTAGAAAATACAAATGTAATCAGGCCACAAGATTTACGATAGTGAGGATAAAGCCAACTGTCTCAGTTTAGTATACTGAATTCTTTATCTTACAGCCGTGTTTGCCTCTGTTGCCTCATTTCTTGCCACACCTCTTTACAACCCCAGCCTCTCCAGCCAAAAAGGCCTAGCTCTCATTTATCTCTAGGCCAGTTCCTGCTGCCTGATACGCTCGCTTTCACCTCCAACCTTTGCTTAACTCCTACTCATTCTCCAGGTCTCATTCTCTGGGAAGTTTCTGATACGTCCTCCTGCCCTCCCCTTCCATATTGGGGTCTGGGGCTTCTCATCCTCCTAGGTACTCCCCCAGCATCCAGTGTTCTATTAGGGCACTCACACTGTAACTGCCTATTGGTACTTAACACTGGACTATCCTTTTCTTTTTTTTGTTTTGTTGAGACAGAGTCTTGCCCTGTTGCCCAGGCTGGAGTGCAGTGGCATGATCTCAGCTCACTGCGACCTCCGACTCCCGGGTTCAAGCGATTCTCCTGCCTCAGCCTCCCAAGCAGTTGGGATTACAGGTGCCCACGACCACGTCCAGCTAATTTTTGTATTTTTAGTAGAGACAGGGTTTCACCATGTTGACCAGACTGATGGACTATTGTTTTCATTACTTTAATCTCAGGTTCTGGCACACAGTAAAAGCTCAGTAAGTGTTTGTTAAATGAGTACAGGAATCATGGTGCTAATTCTATACCAAGGGGCTTATTTGAGTTGATAGGCTATATCTTTTTTAGCTCCAATAATGTCCCATTGTTACCTTTATTTGCTTGAAAACTAGGACAGCAGCTGTTCTCTCAGGTTTATAGACCTAATGTGATGATCAGATTTATAATACTGTATCCATCTACTTTTATTTAATCTACTGCCTCTAAAAATTTGACATCAAAATGTAGTTTAGAAGTGGTGTTCACACCACGGAAAACTTTAGCTTCTTACTATTTTTACTGTTCATACTTATAAACAAAAAACTATCAGTCTAGGGTTTAAGATAAGGCATAAAAATAACAACTAATCATGCAGTTTAGCTTAGAAAAATTTCTGACTGCTCATAATTAGATACAAGCTGAGATGTCAAAAGATCTAGAAAAACAAGGTAATGCCCATGTACTTTACAGAGATAATTTAGTGAATCAGTTTCAAAATTCAGCACTGTTCTTTAATGTAAACAATGTAAATGTCAATTAGAAAGGAACACTGACAACGAAAACCTAATAGAAAAACCAAACAAACCACTTCGGAAAAGGCCATTATGTTGAAGATGAATATCGCTAGAAACAAAGACATTGAAGTGTGCAAATATATTTTCAGTTTTTTGGCACTACTTTCAGATGTATATTTCACCCTTAAATTTCATGACATGTATAACATTTATCAGAATTTTTATAAACATAAACATGTCAATAATTAAGTATGAGATACATAAAAATGTTTTAACGCAAAGAATCATAACAGAGCTCAAAGTCTTTTAATATATCAAGTAATCCCCTTGTGGAGACATATTTAGTAAGGCCAGCCCATGTTAATTTACAACAGAGACCAAATATATGAAAAAATGGTTGAAGCCAAGCAGTTTCTGGACAGTTTATATTCACTGAGTGTTTTAGCAGTCCCATCATATATATACTCTGAACTAAGATTCGGTCCTTTGAAGGTATTATTTATAAAAAGGCACCTTTTTTTTTTTTTTCTTTTGAAACAGATCTTGCTCTGTCATCCAGGCTGAATCACAACTCACTGTAGCCTTGACCTCGGTGGACTCAAGCAATCCTCCCATCTCAGCCTTCTGAGTGGCTGGGACTATAGGTATCCACCACCATGGCCAACTAATTTTTGTTTTGTTCTGTTTTTGAGACAGGGTCTTACTCTGTCAGCCAGGCTGGAGTGCAGTGGCACAATCTTGGCTCACTGCAATCTGTGCTTCTTCGGCTCTTGATCCTCCCACTTCAGCCTCCCAAAGAGCTGGGACCACAGGTGTGCACCACCATGCCTGGCTCTTTTTTTTTTTTTTTGTAGAGATGGAGTTTCACCATGTTATCCATGCTGATCTCAAACTCCTGGACTCAAGCAATCTGCCTGCCTTGGCCTCCCAAAATGCTAGGATTACAGGCATGAGCCACTGTGCCCTAATTTTCGTATTTTTTTTTGTAGAGGCGGAGTTTCACCGTGTTGCCTAGGCAGGTCTCAAACTCCTGGACTCAAGCCATCCACCCGCCTCAGCCTCCCAAAGTGCTGGGATTACAGGCATGAGCCACCTCACCTAGCCCAAAAGGTACTTTTTGTTGATAGTAGTTATCACAGAGGAGTGAGACTTTGTAGTTCTTAAACACTTTTAGTATTATCTGTGTTACCTGACTACCCGACCTATTACTTATATTTTTAGACAGTAACTTAAAAAACATCAGTTATTCAAAAGTAAACTCTATATATACTGATACAAATATTTTCCCAAGGTTTATTAAGTATGAAAATAGTTATATAGTGTGATGTTATTTATAACAGAGTAAGATATGCACATTAAATACACACACAGACATGCACATATAAAGATTTGAAAGGAAAACCATCAAACTGGTCACAGTATATCACTAATAAGGATTTGGGAAAAGCATTGGTAGTAGACAAAAATACACTTTCTGATATGTTTCTGTATCATTTCTTTTTTCCCCCAGCAATGAGCATGAATTGTTTTTGAAATGAATTAATTTAGAGGTAAAGTTTTACCAGAGAGTTATTATAGGAGATGGTTTATTTATGAATGTTATCAATTGTATTATCTAAAGTCTGCTGAAGTGCAAAGTATACATGAAGCTTGATCATTGAGTGTAGAGTAGGTGCTCAATACATTCTTGTTTTGAAATTCATCTTTTGATCTGTTGAAATAGCCTTGGAGAGGTAGCGACTTAGGATTTGTTACCTCATTTCTATTACAGGAAGCATGATAGCAGTTACCACATAGGTTACTGTAAAGATTAAGTGAGGTATTCCATAAAAAGATCTTAGTACAGTGTTTTACAGTAACGGCTAAGTAATATCATTATCAATCTATCTTAATTCTTGGAATAGTTTCTTTTCCACTTCTACAACTAGAAGTAAACAGAATTCTTACATCTCGTGATAGTCTACCTCTGGATGTTTTAGGAGGTAAGAGCAATGCTTTTTTTTTTTTTTTTTTTGAGACTGAGTCTTGCTCTGTTGCCCGGAGTGCAGTGGTGCAATCTCAGCTCAATACAACTTCTGCCTCCCGGGTTCAAGTGATTCTCCTGCCTCAGCCTCCCAAGTAGCTGGGATTACAGGCGTCCGTCACCACACCTGGCTAATTTTTGTATTTTTAGTAGAGATGGGGTTTCACGATGTTGGCCAGGCTGGTCTTGAACTCCCAACCACGTGATCTGCCTGCCTTGGCCTCCCCTAAAGGGTTGGAATTACAGGCATGAGCCACCACACCTGGCCTATGCTTGGTTTTAAGACAGAAACTTCAACTCTATCTCAACTCTGAGTTTGAAAAGCCAGTATATTTGTACAATGCAGAGGTTCTTCCTTCAGTCATTTTCCCTCTTTAGTCAGTAATGCCTCCTCCCCAGTTCTAGTTTCCTTATACCAAATCATCTGTATCTTAGACTCCATTCATTTTGTATTCCTTGGCAATGCAAGGCATCACACCTGGCCTCAATTGATGTTAATTATTCTATTTTACTTTGAAAGTCATAGATAAATGGTGGTATGTGCAAAGTGTAGTGAAGAACATATATCTCAGTAATTTAAGACAAACGTGATGCTGTAAGTTTACAAAGTCTGCTATTTTGCCTTCTCCCTCTATCTTTCGAATTTCATTATCAGAGAAAAGGTTTTGCTTGCTGAGAAAGCTTCCAACTAAACTTTGTATAATTTTTGTTGTTGCTGTTGTTTGTTTGTTTTGAGACATGGTCTGGCTATGTCGCCCAGGTTGGAGTGCAGTGGCACAATCTCAGCTCACTGAAACCTCTGCCTCCTGGGCTCAAGCTATGCTCCCATCTCAGCCTCCTGAGGAGCTGGGACTATAGGCGTGTGCCACCACACTCGGCTAATTTCTTTGTATTTTTTTTAGAGACGTGGTTTTGCCATGTTGCCAGGCTTGTCTTGAACTCCTGAGCTCAAGCTATCGGTCCACCATGGCCTCCCAAAGTGTTAGGATTACAAGTGTGAGCCACTGTCCCCAGCCAAATTCTGCATTATTTAAAATAAAAAGACATTTAGACATTTAATGGACTCTACTACAAATTAACTGAGTATTTTAGAGATATCATTTCTTGTTATAGCTACAAAATACCTGATATATATTTACATTTTAAAAGTCATATAACAAGCTATAACATTTATTTATATACAATGTTTTGTTTTGGTTTGGTTTTGAGACAGTCTCTCACTCTATCACCCAGGCTGGAGTGCAGTAGCAGGATCTCAGCTCACTGTAAACTCCGCCTCCCTGGTTCGAGCAATTCTCGTGCCTCAGCCACCAGAGTAGCTGGGATTACAGGTGAGCGCCACCATGCCTGGCTGATTTTTGTATTTTTAGTAGAGACGGGGTTTCACTATGTTGGTCAGGCTGGTCTCAAACTCCTGGCCTTAAGTAATCTGCCTGCTTCGGCCTCCGAAAGTGCTGGGATTACAGGCATGAGCCATTGCGCCAGGCCAATACAATGTCTTTTAAGTACATAAATAAGGGTGAATAAACACTCCACTTTCAATAGACAAAGAAATACTGGCAACTCCTTAAAATTTTCTTTTCCCTTAATAAATCAAACAGGACAAGTAAGAAGTAAAAAGATACTTAATTTAGATTTAGAATTTCCAAGTTACTTTAACATTCTGAGTTATATAATTTACCATAAATTTAATTCTCATGCCAGGCACGGTGGCTCACGCCTGTAATCCCAGCACTTTGGGAGGCCGAGGTGGGTGGATCACAAGGTCAGGAGATCGAGACCATCCTGGCTAACACGGTGAAACCCCGTCTCTACTAAAAATACAAAAAATTAGCCGGGCGTGGCGGCAGGTGCCTGTAGTCCCAGCTACTCGGGAGGCTGAGGCAGGAGAATGGTGTGAATCCGGGAGGTGGAGCTTGCAGTGAGCCGAGATCGAGCCACTGCACTCCAGCCTGGGCGACACAGCGAGACTCCGTCTCAAAAAAAAAAAAAAAATTTAATTCTCATTATTACTATACACTTTTATTATTAAATTTTAGATATATAATTAGTTCTTTGATATAAATTATAAATTACTGCAGAATGAAAGACTGCCTCTGGATTAAACTTTTTTTGGCTTCAAAAGATGAACAGCATTAAACTGGCTTTTGAGAATTTTCTAAATTCAACTGATATTCTATTTTAAATCAATGAACCGACAAGTAAACAGTTAGTTGACGAGACAGGTTTTCTGACATTAAACTTCAACCGTGAATTAAATGGTAGAGAGTTATACCATTTAGACCATATGTAAACTACTTTTATAAATAATACTTCATATTTTGTTCCTATTCTGGGGTTAAGTGCTTTCATTTGTTTGCAACTCCTAGGGATAAAATTTATTACAACCCCTGCTATCCCACTCCCCGTTTTTTTTTTTCTTTTTTTTTTTTTTAAAGAAAAGGATACTCAGCTTTCAAAGGTATCAAAAATAATTCGAAACATGTAACTGACAGTATACATGTAACTGACAGTATATTAAGAACAAAGCAGTGTGCTAGGTTCTCAGGTTATTCAAAGATGACCAAGATTTTGATACACAACTTTGGGAGCATACAATACACTAGGTGATAGAGGAAATGAGACAGGTACCTAGGTAATTTCAAAACAAGTTAGAAGATATAAAACCCTAAGAACAATAAAAAGTGTTTTAGAAATTCTCAGGATGTAGAAAATACTTTTAACTTGGAATGGCTAAGCAAAACAAGGAAAGTAAGCATGTGAGTTTGGTCTTAAAGGTTAGGGTAGAATTTGGACATTTAATGATCAAAGGCAAAGATACCCCAGACAAATGAAAAGTGAGAGCAGCGGGTCACAGGTGAAGAGTTTGTAGTCCATGAAAAATGACTTAAGTTTTAAAACAAAAGATGCAATATTACATATGTAAAATATAAACTTTTTATGTTTTATATATAAACATATATAAATATGAAACTGAGATTAACTCTTCATCTATGTTGCATGTTTGAAACCTGCATTTACTACTCTGATCTGTTGATAATGGTCTTTAGCTTGGCCCCATTCTTCTCTAGGAAGTACATTCAAATTTGCTGAAGAGGAAACAATTATAGATAGAAGTAAAATAAACTGTCAACTCAACAGAACTGAGACAGAGGGAAGAGTGTCAATATGTAGACAGTGGAGGTTGGGAAGAGTGTGAAATGGATGAGTGAGTGGGGACAGTCAGTCTTCGCTATTTTGCATTTGTTTCAAGCCACACACTCTTGGAAAGTGACCAAGTTGCTAAAGGAAAAAACGAGGTCATTGCTTTCAGTTGCTTCTGTTAGATTTTTAATTCAATAAAATATAATCACATCCATTATGACTAAAAATATGGACAAATGCATTACAGAGTCCATTTTGGAACTAAAGTTATAAATAAATTTCATATTGTAAAGATTGAAAAATGCATTTGTGATCAAGATGAAAAAACAAAATCTGCAGTTTGAAGTCTACAGTAAATATGCATGTAGATGTTGGTGCTAATTCTAGGGTATTTTGCTCTGAGGTCAACAGTATTTATGACAAGGATGGTTAAAGTTCATGAGTTAATCTATAGTTCTCCTAAACAATGAACTTTTCCTCAAAAAATTACCAATGAATGGTATACTCTTACTGTTCTCACATTTTCAGAGCTGTTTACCCAGTATATGCTAAGGTCATTATGAAAAGTCAAAGTGATCAAACATGTGGTCCTTCTTGGAGACTCTTCCAATCTAGCCATCTCTTTTGGAATTTTAAATACTAGTCTTTTAAATATAGGTACTGCTACCAATCAGGCTTCTTACGCTGCTATAGCAGAAAACAACTCTAGTTGGCTTAAAGAGAAAAGGAATTTACCTGAAAGGACATTGTTAATCCACAGTGTTGCTGGAAAAAGCTGGAGACCCAGCTCAGTAAACATGGACTAAGAAAGGCTGCAGAATGAGGACTCCACCACATGGAAGCCCAGTGAAGACCCTGAGTTGCCTGGGACCCTGGCCACTAAAGCTCCTACATTCTGTCCCTGGACAGTGAATGTCATCGATGGCACCACTGCCATGGCCTTCTCTCCTTTTCCACTAGATGTTGCTGCCCCACTCTGCTTCCAGAAAAAATTCTCTATAGTCCCTGCTTTTCTGTACCACTAACCCTGACTAGAGAAGGCTGCAGAAGAAAGTTTATGACCTTTAAGGCTTTTCTACTGGGAGGTGGGCTCTGCCTCCTATGAAGACCTACACAGTAAGGCTAGGAAGAAGGTCCTAATGCTGGGCACCCAGAAAAGTCAAATGACTAATATAGGAATGCTATCTATTCAGGAAACAATGGCTGAAACAGTACAAAGCCCCTGTTCTCTGGCTAAGTGCTCTGAAGCAAAGTTTGAGTGATCTACTCAGATCCCTGACTCTACAGCCTTATTAAACCTCCTAGCTGAGCCCACATTACCCTCAACCCAAGTCGGGGGTAATGATTTGTTGTTCAGCAACAAATTGGGCTCACAGCTGAGGCTCCTACAAGTTGATGTTTCAATCACTAGTTTTCTGTTTTGTTCTTGAGAGTAGGCCATAGCCTCCCACCCTCATCCCTGGAAATCGGGTCTAGTATTTCTCCCTTCTCCTACCATGCCCAAATTCCTGGGCCTAGAGTCAGAAGAGCTGGTATGAGTTACAGCTTCGTGACTTCCAAACCTGGGAAAAGGCTAGTTAATAATCTCTGAGCCCCACCACATTCATAGGATGACCAATGGAGATAAGTAACAGCCCTCTGTACATTCAAATTATAAGCATGAGCTCATTAGTTAACAGACCTCAAAGATATGATAAAGGCTCCAGTTCTTTAGGATTGTGGCCTTCTCTTGGTCTCTCTGGTTCTTATGGGCACTGATGTCATATCTTTACATTTAAAAAGTTAATTTTGGGCCAGGCATGGTGGCTCATGCCTGTAATACCAGCACTCTGGGAGGCCGAGGCAGGTGGATCACCTGAGGTCAGGAGTTTGAGACCAGCCTGGCCAACATAGCAGAACCCCATCTCTACTAAAAACACAAAAAATTAGCTGGGCATGGTGGCAGGCACCTGTAATCCCAGCTACTTGGGAGGCTGAGGCAGGAGAATCGCTTGAACCCGGGAGGCAGAGGTTGCAGTGAGCCAAGATTGGGCCATTGCACTCCAGCCTGGGTGACAGAGCAAGACTCTGTCTCAAAAAAAAAAAAAACAAAAGTTAACCTTGTAATCATAGTAGTATATGCTCATCATTTAAAAAGTCTGGTAGTAACACAATGCTAACCCTAAACCCCTCCCCATCTCCCCACCCTGTCCTACATCCCTTCCACTTTTAGTTCTGCTCCCCAGAGGTAACTACTCTCAATTCTTTAGCTCCTTCTCCCAGTAATTACCTCTCCATATTACTGTTTTTTTTTTTTTTGTTTGTTTGTTTTGAGACAGAGTCTCGCTCTGTCGCCCAGGCTGGAGTGCAGTGGCGCAATCTCGGCTCGCTGCAAGCTCCGCCTCCCGGGTTCACGCCATTCTCCTGCCTCAGCCTCTCCGAGTAGCTGGGACTACAGGCACCCGCCACCACGCCCGGCTAATTTTTTGTATTTTTAGTAGAGACGGGGTTTCACCGTGGTCTCGATCTCCTGACCTCGTGATCCGCCTGCCTCGGCCTCCCAAAGTGCTAGGATTACAAGCGTGAGCCACCGCGCCCGGCCTACTGTTTTTATTAAATCAATATTCAGTGTTTATAATTAGTGCTTACCGCTGAGCCATGCTGTATACTAAAATTATACATTCTTTCATATGTAATGTTAAATTTATCTTGGAAATATTCTTCTTTTTCCATTTGCTTCATTTTCTATGAACTTATTGCTAATTCTTCATAAATGCACCACAAGAGCCATAAAATTGCTTTGTCATTTGCTATTTAATGTTCAAACACTGAAAGTAACTGACTTCTTCCCAGACACCTCTTTCCTTGGAGACTTTCACCCTCCCGGTCTGGGCTAGACTGAATGCCCACTAGACCTACTGCGTGGCTGATGCCTGGGATCTCCCTTTGCTTCCTTCCCGTGTTGGAGCCCATTTTCTAGATCCTTCACTTCTTTGTTCTTGGTTTGCTCCGTCATTTGGTGGAATACGTTCCCAGCAGCTGCCTGAGTGGGGAAGCAGGGGAAATATCCCTACACAGGCAGTTTTTCGAGGTATGACTGAAAAATGCCTTTATTTAGCCTTACACTTGATTGACTGTTTGGCTAAATATAGGATTTTGTGTTTAAAATAATGTTCCATCAGCTTTTCTTCACTGTATTGTGGTATTCAGTTGTTGCTACTGAAAATCTCAATACCATCTGATTCCTATTTCTTGCATGGAACCTAATTTTTCTCCTCCCTGCAACATTTAAAAATTGTCTCTTTTTCCCTAGTGCTCTGAAAAAGAAACTTTTTATATAGAAATTCCTTTAGTTTTGGAAATATTTCTTATATTACTCCTTAGATACTGTCTTCTCTTCACTTTTCTCTGGTATATATTTCTAAAGCCACTATTTGTTAGATGTTAGACCCTGGATGAATACTCTAGTTTTATTTGTCTCCACTCATCTCTTTATTATTATTTACTTTCTAGATTTCCTCAACTGTACCTTTCAATGCTTCCATTATATCTTTCATTTCTGCTATCTTATTTCTAAAAGCTCCTGTTTTTACTTTAATAGCATCCTGCTTATGTCTCACTGATTCCATAAAAAGTTCTTTTATATAAGGATATTTTGATTCTACTGAAGTTTTCTTCTGCTCCCTTCATTGTCTGTTTCCTCCAGGACTTTTGTTCTTTTTGCTCTGATCTCTGTCTCAATTTGGAAGCTTTCCTCAAATGTCCAGTTATCCTTGGATGGGTTTTCATATGTAAGACTGAGGCAGTAAACAGCTGTTTGAAAGCTCTGCTGCACAGGCAGGCCTGCTGACTGTAGTCTCCTCTGTAAAACAAATGGAAGGCAAGCTGGCTTTTTCATTTTATAACCCGAGTGTAATTTCATTGTGGAAATCCAAAACATCAGTATCTGTAAGTATACATACTTTTGAGCTGTTCACCATTTCCAGGACTCCAGTTTCTTCTTGTATTTGCCTGGCTGGTATTACAGCAGGGGTTAAGGAAGTAGGTGATTTCACCATAGGGTTTCACATAATTTATAGATTTCAACCCTGTGCCACATCCCTACCCTCCTCTGTAGCTATTTCCAGATTTGGAATCTCTCTAATTTCTTTAGAAAATTCAGAAAATTTTAGAAGATCTCAGGTCTCCTGTGTTTTGTTGTGGGGGCAGTAGCAGAGAGGCGAATTGAGGGGGCGGGGACAAGCGCATGTCACCTTGTTGCAAGTGATAGTAATTCAAGAACAGACAAATGGACCACTGGGACAAAATGGAGATTGAGTACTGATGCATGAATACAATCCATGCATACACAGCAGCGTTAAGAGTGGCACAAATCAGGAATAGGGAATTAGTAGGGAATACTTGGCTCACTATATGGAGAAGAACAAAACCATATCCTTTTCTAATACCATACATAAAGATGAATTCCAGGGTTGGGGAAAGGGTCTGATCACTCAGTATTCAGACTTAAAATCAACTCTTTTTAGTTCTATGCTATGCATATCCCTTCTTTCCAGAGTATTTAGTTCCACCTGGCCTGAGCCACGCCAGAGCTTTAACAGGTGAACTGCCTCACTTCTCCTCAGTAGCCCCCTTTACAGCATCTAATTACAGGCTGCTCCTCTGTTAAGCCAGTAATCAAGTCTCTATCTGCTTTCCATTTTCCAAAAATTTCAACATCTTCTTCCCCATTGTTGTTTTCTTCTTAGGTATCTTTGTTTCTTTGTCCTTGAGAGTTTATATTTGTTTTATTTCTTCACTATGATAATAGGGCTTTGAAGGAAATAAAATTAAACATATTCAATTTGTTATGTTTAAATGAAAATCAAGTGAAGTTAGATCTGGTCCTAAATGCCAGGCCTGTAAGTTGAGGCCCTGTTATCTACTTGCGATTGCCTAATACCTGCTCCTCCCTACTGATATAAAACACATTCTCTGTGTAGGCCAAGAATCCCAACCCTCTGGGCTTTTTTTTTTTTTTTTTTTGAGACAGTCTCACTCAGTTGCCCAGGCTTGGAGTGCAGTGCTGTGATCTCGACTTATTGCAACATCCACCTCCTAGGTTTAAGCAATTACTGCGCCTCAGCCTCCCTGGTAGCTGGGATTACAGGTATGCACCACCACGCCCAGCTAATTTTTGTAGTTACAGACGGGGGTTTCACTATGTTGGCCAGGCTGGTCTTGACCTCCTGACTTCAGGTGATCCACCTGCCTTGGCCTCCCAAAGTGCTGGGATTACAGGTGTTTGAGCCACCGCACCTGGCCCCAAGAATCCTTTCTTTTACCCACTTGCCAAACCACTCTAGCTGTCTGCCAATACTGCCTTTTTATTTTTAATTTTTTGAGACGGAGTCTCACTCCATCGCCCAGGTTGGAGTGCAGTGGTGTGATCTCAGCTCACTGCAAGCTCTGCCTCCTGGCCTCAGGCCATTCTCCTGCCTCAGCCTCCCGAGCAGCTGGGACTACAGGCACCTGCCACCATGCCTGGCTAATTTTTTGTATTTTTAGTAGAGATGGGGTTTCACCTCGTTAGCCAGGATGGTCTTGATCTCCTGACCTCGCGATCTGCCCGCCCCAGCCTCCCAAAGTGCTGGGGTTACAGGTGTGAGCCACTGCACCTGGCCTTTTTTTTTTTTTTTTAAGACAAAGTCTCACTCTATCACCCGGGCTGGAGTGGAGCGGTGCAATCTTGGCTCACTGCCACCTCCCCCTCCTGGGTTCAAGTAATTCTCGTGCCTCAGCCTCCCGGGTAGCTGGGATTACAGGTGTGTGCCACCACACCCAGCTAATTTTTTTTGTATTTTTATTTTTTTGAGATGGAGACTCACTCTGTCGCCCAGGTTGGTGTGCAGTGGTGCGATCTCAGCTCACTGCAACCTCCATCTCCTAGGTTCAAACAATTCTCCTGCCTCAGCCTCCCGAGTAGCTGGGACTAGAAGCATGTACCACCATGCCTGGCTAATTTCTGTATTTTTTGGTAGAGATGGGGTTTCACCATGTTGGTCAAGCTGGTCTTAAACTCCTGGCCTCAAGTGACCATCCACCTCGGCCTCCCAAAGTGCTGGGATTACAAGAGTGAGCCACTGTGCTAGGTCTAATTTTTTTTTTTTTTTTTCGGTAGAGACGAGGTCTCACTATATTGCCCAAGCTGGTCTTGAACTCCTGGGCTCAAGTGATCCTCCTGCCTCAGCCTCCCAAAGTGCTGGGATTACAGGTGTGAGCCACCACACCTGGCCTAGTAAAATTACTTTTTAAACTTAAGGTTATTTTTAGAAAAAAACTATATGGTAGTGAGAGACATATGTTGTGGTGATTATTATAGTTTAGCAGCTAACATTTACTGAATGTTTACTATGTAACAGGTGCTATTCAGATCATTTAACATATATTATTTCCTTTAATCATCATAGCTTATAGGGTTTACTATCTTTATTTTACAAATGAGAAAAGAGGGGCTTAGGCTATGTGACTTGATTAAGGTCAAACTAAGACACAGTAGAGAACTGAAACCCAGTCTGTCTGGTTCTAGAACCTGAACTCTTGAGCTTTATGGTATAAAATCCTACCTCAAGTGACCTAACATTCTTCTTCCTATGGAAATAAGATCAAAATTATGTTAAAGTTATAGTCTTTTATAAACCTTAGTATGAATATTTCATGGGTATGGGGGAAAGATATGCCCCATATGGGTTACAAAAAACAAAACCAGAACAACTCAAACTCTATTTTCAGTAACAAAGGGAAAAAGAAGAGCATATATCCACATTTAAGGGAATATTTGTACACAAGTTTTTTTTTGCTTGTTTTAAGTAACCAGATTAGGTAATGCAAAAAGTATTATTTTATATCTTTAAATACACTGAATAAAATATAACTTTTAGCTAAACACTAAAAAAAAAAAAAAGAAATTGACTCAAGATAAACTCTAGCTAAATAAACAAGTATTACCAAAGATCTTAGATTTGGCTGACAATTTTACTTTGCATCTAAAACTTAAAAAAACCTGCAAGGTGTGGTGGCTCATGCCTGTAATCCCAGCACCTTGGGAGGCCGAGGCAGGTGGATCACCTGAGGTTAGGAGTTTGAGACCAGCCTGGCCAACATGGTGAAACCCTGTCTCTACTAAAAATACAGAAATTAGCTGGGCATGGTGGCAGAAGCCTGTAATCCCAGCTACTCAAGAGGGTGAGGCAGGAGAATCACTTGAATCCAAGAGGCAGAGGTTGCAGTGAGCCGAAATTGTGCCATTGCACTCCAGCCTGGGTGACAAGATCAAGACTCCGTTTTTAAAAACAAACAAACAAAAAAACATATATTAAAGAATGCTTTCTCATACAAGGTCTATATAATTTGGTTTCTTATTAAAAGGCATCAAAAATAAAAATATTTTGAGAAAATATAGATTATTATATCTTTTTGGTAATGTTGCAAACTTCAAATTTTTCTGTAGAAGCATTTTCTGACAAATTTGGTTTTACAGAAAAAAAAAGTAGCTTAAACTGCTACTCTATTTTTGATAACATATTTTTCCTAGTTTGACACCTAGTCTATTATTGATACAATGATTCTTATTCTAAACTAATAAAATGTTTTAATGACATTTTGATTGTTGTAATAAAACATCTATTATAAAAGGATTATGGTAAAGTAAGGTTTTAAAAGATTCTTTATGTAAATGAAATCTCAACATTTTCCCACTCACGTTTATCAACGCCTTCTTCTGAATAACTTCCCATTTACTGAGATTTTTTAAAAATAGAGCTGAGTTCTCACTATGTTGCCCAGAGTAGAGTGCAGTAGCTATTCACAGGTATGATCACAGCTCATTGCAGCCCTGAACTCCTGATCTCAAGTGATCTTCCTGCCTCAGCCTCCTGAGTAGACAGAACTACAACCACACACCACTGAAACTGGCTTAATGTTGTTATTTAACTGGGGCTATTTTTCAATTTTTCAAAGCCCTATTGATAGGCTGACTTAACCATATAATACATATTATTTTCAAGTTCAGTACTCAGCTTTCCTTATTTAAATTTGTCTCCTACCCAAACCATTAATATTTTCTTCTAACTGGCAACTTCTAATGTTCTTTTAGCCAATATGCATTAGCTAAATTTCTCAAGTAGTCTCATGTCACATAGCTTATTTTCTTTTAATATATGGTCACAGAAAGCTAAGAATGCACTGTCAAAACAGCAAATTGTCTTTGCTCTCCTACAAAAGGTCTCTCTCCAGCTCTGAAATGTTAAGATTCTAACATTTACCAACAGATATATACTTCTTTTAATGTAACTTTCATGAATTTGTTTGCCTATAACACAAAAAACGTGCTGTCCTAATTTTAAAAAAATTTTAGTTTAAATTAAATAAAGAAGGCACATGAGTCTAGCGCTGTGTTTTACATGCTGTAGGCTGTGGCTTGATGTACAAGTTGAATCTAAAAATAAGATAAGGAATATTTTAAAATTTAAATTAGAAACCCTGCCCAATTCTGATTCAACTAAATTCGTATCTAAATGTGACTATCTTCATTTTTGTAATGAATTTTTATTCTTATCCAAACATTTAAACATCAACAAGGTACTGAACATAAATATGAGACTCAAAATATGGGAAACTGGGCTCTTTCAAAGCTTGGGTGGAGAGGGTGTAGGCTGGTAATTATATATTCCCATACCTATCATCTTACATTAGGGAAGAAAGGACCTTAAGTCTCATTTAATGCTCTGAAGTCATTAGTATTGAATACTTGATTTTAATAGTAAATAAAGAACCACATTAATACTGACCCTCAATCTGTCTCAGATGTCATAACTGAAAGTTCAAAAAAAACCTGCCCCTGTAACATCCCAAACACTGAAATCATAGAATATACTGGTTGTGTTTTCAATTTAGAAGATCAATACATAATTCTATAAATCAGAATTAAAAACCAGAACTTCATACCTTGTGCAAGCATGTTAAATTCCAAGAACAGTGCTATGTGGTAAAGTTCCATGGCTTCTTCTGCCCTGGTCATGTTTGGCTTCCCTGCGACGAGAGCCTGAACTTCACTGAGACTCCCCACAGAGGGGCTACAGTGCAAAACAGAGAGGTCCACCATGTCGGTATACATACAGTGTAATATCACTTTTGCATATTTTTTTGGTATAATGGACTCATCTAATATAATTCTTGTGGGAGTCCTCAAAGTTCGGTCTGTGATTTCTTCACCAGTTCGTATCCTTCTTTGTAATAAATTTCGAAAAAATGGGGACCGTGCAGAAATAACAGCCTTGTGGGCTTTGAGCTCTTCATCTAAACAGTTCTGATTGCCACCAAAAGCTTCAACCAGTTCAGAGTCTGAAGAAAAACTAAGGACGACATCATAATAACACATGTAATCAAAGAGTCCACGCATATCTACATCAAGGGAATTTGGTGTTCCAAATTCTTCACTAAGCTGAACAAGGATATCGACATTTTGAAACCTTGAGTCCTCCATTCCAAACTCTCCTGTATAAAGGTAGTGTAACAAAGCAGAAAACATGGGCACATCAATACCAGCTGTATTGATGTCCATTATTATCTCTGCCCCATACTCAGGTGAGGAAGAAAGCAGTGTTTTAAAAAACGGACACCTTGCTGCCAAAATGGCACGATGAACAGGAAAACAAGTTTCTTGAAATATTAAGTCTACATCAGTACAATACTTGTACTCATAAAGATCAGCCATATCTTTCTGCAATGTCCGGGCTTCTGGTCTAGCCAAACTGGCTTGTAGAGAAAGCTCCTTTAATGCTGACGTTCCCTCATATTCCTCCACTAATGCATTGACATCTCTAACATCCCACCCAGAGAGGAGTTCTCGCATCTGCTTGGCATGATCGGCAGACCTATTAGATTTCCGACGCTTAATAAACTTCTTTTTGAGGGTGGCAAGGCCAGAGGTTCTCTTTTTTTTGTCTTGTGGTTTCTCATGGCCATGGTCAAGGCTATACAACTTTGATTCGCAACCATAGCCTTGCTGAGAATAGGATGATGTCCCTAAGAAGAAAATTAAACAAATGAAAATTTGTTTCTTTTTTCTTAACATTCATTTTCAACGTTTACTTTAACATTTTTCATGCTGAAAAATTCTGTAAGCAGACATTACCGAACCACTCAAAATTGCATTTGTTTTTTATAAAGGAAGATAAAAAGCTCAAATAACTCATTTTAGTTTTCAATTTAATTCAATTTAATTTTTAGAGATGGAGTCTCACTCTGTTGCCCAAGCTGGAGTGCAGTGGCAAGATCATAGCTCACTGCAGCCTCAAACTCCTGGGCTCAAGGGATTCTCCCCAACCTCAGCTTCCCAAGTAGCTGGGAGTATAGGCGTGTGCCACCATGCCTGGCTAATTAAACTTTTTTTTTTTTTTTTTGTAGACATAGGGTCTCACTAATGTTGCTCAGGCTGGTCTTGAACTCCTGTCTTGGCCTCATGCAATCTTCCTGCCTTGGCCTCCTAAAGTGCTGGGATTACAGGTGTGAGCCATTGTGACTGGCCTACATTTTTTATATTAAATAAGAAATAGGGACAAATGGCAAATTAGTCTAAATTTCTTTAGAAAAATTCTTTTGTTCCCTGGCTATCGAAGGACATTTGTCATAGATCTTAATCATGGGTTTTTTAGGAATGAAAAGTAGGCAGAGTTCTAAATTAAGAATATTACTTGTATATAATTGTGAAATGTTTCTTTTTCTTCTTAATTACACAAGTCTGCATTCGTATGGGCAAAATAAATGAAATGGGACACAGGAAATATGTACTTCACTGTTTTAACACCAATGGAGATTGCTAGTTTGCCTAGGGTAATTGGCAATTATGGTTAAAACACAGAAAAGCTCAACTGTGCTGCAAGTGGTTTGTTTAAGATAAAAACCATACAAGTCAGATTTAAGATTTACATTTGTTGGGGGAAAAAAATCTAGATGCTGCAGAATTATTATAATAACTACAGCTCACTTCTTTTGTCATCTACAGAGACTACCGAAAACACAATTCTATTATAGTCACAAAAGAAAATGAAGTTAGAAAAACTGAAAGTTACCTATAAAAGTCTGTTGGGCCTGTGAATTTCCCCCTACCCTCGGGGAACATGAATGAGGATAATTAGATGCATTAGCACCCATTTTCTTCAGTCACTCAGGCATTCCGGCTGCGGGTTCTTCAGAGTATAATCCCAGAGGCCTTTATGAACCTTCAACCCTGGATCCAGCAGCCTCTTTTCATCCATTTCTTGATATGAAACAAAAATAATTTAATTCATTTTTTCAAGTGTATCTCAGATCACAGTTTTTTTAAAAAGCTACTGAAAACTGCTTTCATTCACAAACAACAACACGCTGTCAAATTCACATGTCAAATTTTCATAAAATGTAAATCTTTAAGCTTGAATTACGAACCTGTGTTAGCTGTAATCTGAGCCATAAAATGTACCAATTATATACTTTCTAAGTCAGTAAAAAGTAACATATCAAACCAATTTAAATATATAGTTACAGGAAGAGTATTTGAAAACACAGGGAAAAGTATTTGGATTGCAAATAAATGTTTCAATTTTTGTTTTAAATCCTTAGAGGCAACCACCATTCATTATTATCTAACACTGTAAGCAATTTACAAACATTTAAGAGGTCAACACTGGTACCGCACATACAAATAACACATAATTGATTAGTTGTTTTTCTGCCTTAAAATAAAGTTGCTAAAAATCAATCTTTAATCTGTATAATTAGGCATTTTACTAAAAGAGGGGGTAGGAAAGGTGGACAATTAAAGCTAAATATATGTAAGCTACTAGTTCTATGGTAATTTTGAAAGAAGTTATTATACACATGGCAAGAGACACAACACAAAAAATTTTATCTATCCGCCCCATAAAGCCCTGAAACAAAAATCCTGCTTTCTATTATCTGATATGATGATTTAAATGGACAGGGCAGTAGCAATAAGAGGTAATTCTAACAATCGCAGATTAAATTCTGAACATGGAAACTTAACTCTCAGAGCTGCAAGCAAAAGATATATGCAAAAAAGAAAATCTAAGAGAGAACAAGATTAATGGAAATACTTCTAAATCTTTTTACACCATCTGGATATATAAAATCTATCTGACTAAATGGGGTAACGGGTTTAAGAAGAGAAAACGCCATTTAAAATCTATTATTGGAATTGTTAAGAAACCAGCAGGCAGTTAACCTAGCCTCATAAAGAAGAATGAAGTGTTTTAACAAATACAGTGAAAAACACGTACACAAATTATCACAAAAACTCTGCTAGAAACAGAACTGTGTCAAGATGCTTGGAATTTATTTTCATCTCTGTTAGTGACACAGCATAACCTTATGAATTCATGTTTAAAAATATCGCTAACATTTGTGTTTTCCTACCATCTTTTATAGACTATATTTATATGAAAATTATTTATTTAGACACAGTCTCGCTCTGGCGCCCAGGCTGGAGTGCAGTGGTGCAGTCTCAGCTCACTTAACCTCTGTCTCCCGGGTTCAAGCGATTCTGCTGCCTCAGCCTCCTGAGTGGCTGGGACTACAGGTGAGTGCCATCATGCCTGGCTAATATTTGTATTTTTAGTAGAGATGGGGTTTCTTCACCATGTTGGCCAGGCTGGTCTTGAACTCCTGGTCAAGACCAGGAGTCTTACAAAACAGGAAAACAGGAACTAAAATTACCTCTATTAATTCCACTTCAAACTTAAAAACCAGTTAAGTCTAACAAATCTTACTTTTAAAGCTGAGCCCCACAGAATCTTCAAGATCTTATCAGGCTTTTATAGTGGTTCTTTCAAAGAAAATAAGGGCCTGGAGGCCAAGTTTGTGGCCTCATTTATAGGTCAAATCCTAATGTCACTCAGGGTTTACATTTAAAACAAAAAAACAGCACAAACAATCCTTTCTCAAAAAAGTTTAAAATATATTAACAAAAATCCAGAATAAAACTATCATATAAAATAAAAAGCCTTTACCAAAATGAGGGGGGAAAAAGACTTTTAAGATGCGCTTGGAATCCGAGTGTAATGGGAGATGATGAAAATCGCGTTGAAGTGTTTCTAAAGGTAAGACGGCATGGTGTCACTCCTATGGCTAGGCCTCTTCGCACTTTCAAGTTCGGTTATTATTTCATTTTTTTGTTTGTTTTGCTTTTTTATTTCTATTGACTGAGTAAATTTAGTAACATAGCACAGAGTATGCTTATGGTGCAAAACAAGGAAGAACAGAGCCTTGCCTCCGGATGAAGAAAAATCAGAAGCATCTTCAGAAGCGGACAAGAATCTTACTTTAACATGTACATGCATGCATACACATATAGAATTATTTTCATCTGAGAATCTTGTATGGTTTGTAGAGACTCAAGATGCTACACGTCGAGCATCCCTAATCAGAAAATCCCAAATCTGAAATGCTCCAAAATCCAATACTTTTTGAGTGCTGACAGGATGCCACAAGTGGAAAATTCTGGAGCTGCCTTCTTTGCTTTTTGATGGTTCAATGTACATAAACTTTGTTTCATGCACTATATTAAAAATATTGTATAAAATTACCTTCAGGCTATGTGTATAAAGTGTGTATGAAACATAAATGAATTTTGTGTTTAGACTTGGGTACCTCACCAAGCTATCTCATTATGTAGACACAAATATTACAAAATTGGAAAAAATCCCAAACCTGAAACACTTCTGGTTCCAAGCATTTCGGATGAGGAATACTCAACGTGTATTACAATGGTGTAATACTTACATCATGTCAAAAATCCTGTTTTTAAAAAAAGCTCTGGTAAGGGAAGAACACCAAGAAAAAAGAAAACAAAATTTAAAAAGCTCTATTTTATGATGAGCACAATTAGATATCCTAAAGCAATTATACAAGAGTTATATGACATCAACGGCTCCACTGGAGAAACAAGAACAAGTTGCAAACACTAGGGAAGTCAGAGGCTGAGCTAAGGACGTTTGGCCATTTGCTGCTACAATAAGCAGTGGTAGCTGCTGGGATAGCTGGGGTTTCACCTTAGAGAGGTGGCCAGAAATACAAGTGTCTTTGGGATTTAGGGAAAATCTCTTCCTGGTAGCTCCTGGTTAATGGGAACTCCCTTCAGGATGAACTGATGTGGGGACATTCATATATCCTACTGGAGCTCTATATACTAAAATAAACACAGACCTTGGAAGGGAAGGGAGGTGGGGGAGCCAGATTTCCTGGATGAGATGTAACCCTTGAGTCTACCCTGTGTCCCCCAGTTCCAGAGCCTGATGGGTAACCCTGACTATAGTTCTAGTACTACAGCAATATTTCTTCTCAAAAGTCTCAAAATTAATTCAGGGATTAATGTCATTACTTCTCAGGTAACCAAAATCCTATGTCAAATGGTGCTCAGTATTATGTTATTTATTTCTGAATCTAAACCATCACTTGTAGATGTCGGAAATGAGAACTAGTCTCAGTTTAATCTCTCCAGCAATGTGGATTAATTAATTAATTAATCTCTCCAGGCAAGCCTGGTCTCTCTTCTATAGACATCCAATCTTTGTATGATGCAAAGGAGAGAGGAGCAAGGAGAGGGGAGAGGAGAGGAGAAGGTCTACAGGACTTGGAGAGGCCCAGAAGATGCAAATGGCTGATGAATCCTTTTTCTAGAATCACCATTCTGGGGGACTCCCTCTTAATAGCATACGATCAATCCCAATCAGATGATGCTGACTGTCCTAAACCAAAATAAGCTCCAGTGATCACAGCAGACCTAACTGTGGGGTAGGGGCGGGGAATCTTGTTGAATGCAAGAGAGACTAAACTACTCATGAGACATTTTTTAAAAAAGAGAAGTCAACTTTCTCCTCCCTAACCCACCCCCTGCACCCCAGCCCCCAAAAGAAAGCCCTAGGCCAGCATTTTCCAAAGAGCTTTCCCAAAGTTTAGAAAATGTAGGATTAAACAAAGCCAAATAGGTTTCTTTACTTCAGGACATTTGAGCACCTTTAAAGTGCTGAGGTTCATTGTAAAGTGGGAGCATTCAGCATGATCTAAAGAAGCCCTGCTGCCCCCACAGGGCATAAAGGAATGAACTTGCATAACACACTCAGGAAAACGCTGATCTTTGCCATAAAAACACTTTTTATTGCTTCATGCAATAGAAAGAACTGTGGGAGTTAAGGTATCTAGGATTCAGTTATCTCTGTGTCACTAATTTACCATGTATGTAGGACACGTCACATGTAATCTCTACGGGCCTCAGTTCCTGTATCTGTAACATAGGAACGTTGAAACAGAGTTCCAAAAATTTAATGAAGTTGTACGGTTTATTAATTTAGGAAATATGGATGGGGAAGGAAGTTCTTTCTTCTTTTTTTTATTTTTATTTTTTGAGATGGACTCTCGCTCTGTCGCCCAGCCCAGCCTGGAGTGCAGTGGCGTGATCTCAGCTCCCTGCAATCTCTGCCTCCTGGGTTCAAGTGATTTTCCTGCCCCAGCCTCCTGAGTAGCTAGGATTACAGGTGTGTGTCACCATGCCTGGCTAATTATTTTTAGTAGGGATGGGTTTCACCATGGTGGTCAGGCTGGTCTCGAACTTCTGACCTTGTGATCCGCCCACCTCAGCCTTCCAAAGTGCTGGGATTACAGGCGTGAGCCACCGTGCCCGGCCCTTTTTTTTGAGATATGGTCTTGCTGTGCTGCCCAGGTAGACGCGCACAGCTCACTGCAACCTCCACCTCCTGGGCTCAACCAATCCTCCTACCCCAGCCTCCTGAGTACCTGGGACTACAGGCATGTGCCATCATGCCCAGCTAATTTTTGTGTGTGTACGTGTGTGTGTGTATACATATATATATATATATATATATATATATATATATATATATATTTTTTTTTTTTTTTTTTTAAAGAGATAGGGTTTTGCCATGTTGCTCAAACTGGTCTCAAACTCCTGAGCTCAAGTGATCTGCCTATCTTGGCTTCCCAAAGTGCTGGGTTTACAGGTGTGACCACGGTGCCCAGCTGGAAGGTATTTCCATACTAAAATCTACAGAGGGGAAAAAGAGGCACCTGAATTTCTCATTTTAAACATATTTCCCTTTCAGTCTGACTTTAGGGACAGGATAGGAATGTGGGGCAAATGTGAATATAAATAACAATTAACGGCCTGGCTCAGTGGCTCATGCCTATATTACATCTATAATCCCAGTGCTTTGGGGGACTGAGGCAGGAGGACTGCTTGAGGCCAGGAGTTAGAGACCAACCTGGGCAACATTGTGAGACTCTGTCTTTACAAATTTTTTTCTTTTTTTTGAGACTGAATTTCATTCTTGTTGCCCAGACTGGAGTGCAATAGTGCGATCTCAGCTCACTGCAACCTCCACCTCCTGGGTTCAAGCAATTCTCCTGCCTCAGCCTCCCGAGTAGCTGGGATTACAGACATGCATCACCACGCCAGGCTAATTTTGTAGTTTTAGTAAAGACACGGTTTCACCACGTTGGTCAGGCTGGTCTCGAACTCCTGACCACAGGTGATCCGTCTGCCTTGGCCTCCCAAATGCTGGGATTACAGGTGTGAGCCACCGTGCCCAACCAAAAAATATTTTTACATATATATACATATATATACACACACATACATGAAATTAGCCAGGTGTAGTGGTACGTGCCTATGGTCCTAGCTACTTGGGAGGCTGAGGCAGGAAGATTGCTTGTGCCAGGAGTTCGAGTTTGCAGTGAGCTATGATCACACCACTGCCCTCCAGCCTGGGCAAAAGAGTGAGACTTTCTTAAAAACAAAAAACCCAAAGAAAAACCATAATGAAAGAGAAATGTAAAATAATACTTCACTCCTGTCAAATCTAAGGTAACAACATTGTTACAACAGACCATAGGCATTTGGACTCACCATGTAATGAAAATTAACAAAGGGACAAGCAGATTTCCCAGACAAAGCTTTTATTTTGGGGCTTGTCCTACTGTGCTAGAGTGCAAGGGAGACAGACAGCAGAGGCTGGTTCCCTGAAAAGAGCCAGTAAGGATTTATTAGGCAAAGCGCAGGAATTGACATCAGGGATAAGGTATGCAGGCTGGGCTGGGCAAAGCATGTGAGGGGTAGAGTATGCAGGTTAGCAAGGCTGGTTGATGGTTATCTTGAGTATAGGTTAACTGGTGGTCTGTCTGGCAAAAACAAGGCTGGAAATCAATTGTTCAGCATTCCTTCCAGAGGTGAGACACTCAACAACCTTGGTTCGATTTTGGATCTTCTAAGGCCAGTTTCTGGAGTTAAGCACAAGGTATGGTTAAACAGTATGAGAGCACAGAAGAATGGCTATTTTCTTTGTATGACTAAAGCCTTGGGATTAGTGGGTATAGTGCCAGTGAGGCAGTGGTGTGGGTTTTGTGATTAGTGGGAATGTACGAAAAAATGCTAGTGGGGGTGAGCTGAAGCCAAGCCCCATCTTAATATGATGTATTATTCAAACCAAGAAGCTTGAGAGTGAAAAGGGGTATGTACCACATACCAGAGGGGACGCCAGAACACGTGTAGCCCAGGTCTGACCAGGCAAAGTGGGATGAATGGTCATATCTCTAGCTAAATCTCACATTTCCAGAGTAGCTTAGAAATAAAACAAAGTTTTAAAAGAAATAAAGGGCCGGGAGCGATGGCTCAAGCCTGTAATCCCAGCACTTTGGGAGGCCAAGGCAGGTGGATCACGAGGTCAGGAGTTCGAGACCAGCCTGACCAACATGAAACCCCGTCTCTACTAAAAATACAAAAATTAGCCAGGCGTGGTGGCACGTGGCTGTAGTCACAGCTACTCAGGAGGCTGAGACAGAAGAATTGTTTGAACCCAGGAGGCAGAGGTTGCAGTGAGCAGAGATCACGCCACTGAACTCCAGCCTGGGCAACAGAGTGAGGCTGCATCTCAAAAAAATAAAAAATAAATAAATAAATAAGGCCAGACGTGGTGGCTCACACCTGTAATCCCAAAACTTCGGGAGGCTGAGGCAGGAGGATCACTTGAGCCCAGGAGTTCCAAGACCAGCCTGGGAAACCAAGTGAGACCCTGTTTCTATTAAAAAATAAATAAGAAGGCAGGGCACGGTGGCTCACGCCTGTGATCCCAGCACTTTGGGAGGCCGAGGCAGGTGGATCACAAGGTCAGGAGTTTGAGACGAGCCTGGCCAATACGGTGAAACTCCGACTCTACTAAAAATACAAAAACTAGCCAGGCGTGGTGGCGGGTGCCTGTAGCTACTTGGGAAGCTAAGGCAAGAGAATCGCTTGAACCCGGGAGGTGGAGGTTGCAGTGAGCCGAGATCGCGCCACCACACTCCAGCCTGGGCAACGCAGTGAGACTCTTGTCTCCAAAAAAAAAAAAAAAAAAAAAATGACAATAATAATAAAAATAAATAAATAAAATTTCTTAAAAAAAAAAAAACAATACCTAAGTTAACAGAAAATGGCTTCCCTTGTCACCCCTGTCATACCCCAAGTATGTTTTACTTAACAACATTGAGAGTTTACTATATGTCAGCCTGTTCTTAGAGCTTTCACATGTATTAACTAATTTAATTACCCCTGTATCTTTTTGACTGATGAGGCTGAGAGGTTAGTAACTTGCCCAAAGTCACAAAGAGCTAGGATTACTTTTGTTTTTTGTAAACCTTCAGTTATATTCTTGGATACATTTCAAGAGCAACAAGACAAAAAGAGACTGTGAACAGCAAGCAGAAGCAGAATCAGCAATAAACCCGTCTTTTGAAGGTATCTTCAAAAAGAGACTAGAGGCGGAGTTTAGAAAGCCACAACCAAGCTAATATGTCTCTCTGGGGCCACTGAATATAGAGGCAGATGACCTCCACCTAGCACTGAAAACCCTAAAAATACCAATGACATAAAACAACAATATTTGTGACAGCAACAACTCAGTAAGGAAAAGATGAATTACGGTCCATTAAAAATATTAAGACAGAACTAGTAAGTTGCAGAGGTGGGCCTAGCATTCAGTTTCTTATATCTAGGTGTAATCTTATCTTTGCGTTTTTTTCTCTAAAATTTGAAGGAAAAATGTCCAGAGCAGACAAATATAATTCCACTCCAGAAATGGGAAGTGAATACACACCAGACAGTGTTACTTTTTGTGTTTAAAACAATCACTCACATAGAGCAGAAAATAACTTAACTGAAAGGAAAGCATATGAGATCAAAGCAAAAAGGAAGTGCCTTTCAGAATATTTACAGCTGGAATACATGTTCCTTGATGGCAGGATGACACTTGTTATGCTTGATCGATCATCTATCCATCCACCCATCTACCATCTGGCTTCAAGAATCAACAGGAATAGGGTGGGGGGGGGGGCGGGGACAGCATTAGGAGATATACCTAATGCTAAATGACGAGCTAATGGGTGCAGGAAATCAACATGGCACATGGATACATATGTAACAAACCTGCACATTGTGCACATGTACCCTAAAACCTAAAGTATAATAAAAAAAAAAAAAAATCAACAGGAATATATCAAGTAAAAAAGGATAGGTTGCCGGGCGCAGTGGCTCATGCCTGTAATCCTAGCACTTTGGGAGGCTGAGGCGGGCGGATTACCTGAGGTCAGGAGGTCAAGACCAGCCTGGCCAACATGGTGAAACTCCATCTCTACTAAAAATACTAAATATGAGCCAGGTGCAGTGGTGCGCACCTATAATCCCAGCTACTCTGGAGGCTGAGGCACAGGAATCGCTTCAACCCGGGAGGCGGAGGTTGCGGTGAGCCGAGATCACGCCACTGCACTCCAGCCTGGGCTACAGAGCAAGACTCCATCTCAAAAAAACAAGCAAACAAACAAACAAACAAAAAACAGATAAACAAACAACAAAAAAGACAGGTTATTCCAGGTGGAACAAAACAGGATACATAAACAGAAATAACTCCTGTCCCAGTTAGTGTACCACTCTCAGTCCTCATAATCCTACAACTCTATTATCTACTAATACTGAAACATAATTACTTACATTTCCACTAAACTTTAAGTTTCCCAAGGGTAGGTATTCCATTTGTTCATCTTAGAATCCTTACCATTCACCACAGAATACAAAGTAAGCATCCAATATTTGAATAAATCAATGTGAGTATTACCATGAATGTTGATAAGTATCATGTCCAAGGTCTAAGGGTACATATGTTGTGAGTATGGGTAGGAATTAGATCAAAAAGCCTCAAATGGCTGGGCACAGTGGCTCACATCTGTAATCTCAACACTTTGGGAGGCCGAGGCAGGAGGATAGCTTGAGGCCAGGAGTTCAAGGCCAGCCTGGGTAACACAGTGAACTCTTGTCTCTACTAAAAACAATTAGGCCGGGTGCGGTGACCCACACCTGTAATCCCAGCACTTTGGGAGGCCGAGGCAGGTAGATCACTTGGGACCAGGAATTTGCAACTAGCCTGGCCAACATGGCAAAACCCTGTCTCTACTAAAAATACCAAAATGGGCTGGGCGTGGTGGTGCATACCTATAATCCTAGCTATGTGGGAGGCTGAGGCATGAGAATCGCTTGAACCCAGGAGGAGGAGATTGCAGTAAGCCGAGATCACATCACTGTACTCCACCCTGGGTGACAGAGTGAGACTGTCTCAAAAACAAAACAAAAAACCACTTAGCCAGGCAAAGTGGTGTGCGCCTGTAGTCCCAGCTATTCAGGAGGCTGAGGCAAGAGGATCGTTTGAGGCCTAGAGATTGAGGTTGCAGTGAGCTATGAGCATGCCAGTGCACTGCAGCCTGGGTGACAGAGCAAGATCCTATCTCAAAAAAAAGAGTTAAGTCTCAAATGCTAAAGGTTTTGGGTCTTTGTTCAGAACACAATAGAGGAACTACTGGAGCAAAGCACAGAGTATTAAGAGCAAAACGGCACCATTATACTTCTGTTACAGAAAGACTACTGGAAGATGCTTGATCTATAAAAAGATCTTGATGCAGAAAGACTTATTAGAGGATTCTTCCAATAGTCCAGGAAAGTAAGTGTTAATAAGGTCCTGGCTTTATTTCTAAAATGGAGGCAATATAATAACACCTACTTTACAAGGTTGTTTTAAGAGTTAAAGGCCGGGCGCGGTGGCTCACGCTTGTAATCCCAGCACTTTGGGAGGCCGAGGCGGGCGGATCACGAGGTCAGGAGATCGAGACCACGGTGAAACCCCGTCTCTGTTAAAAATACAAAAAATTAGCCGGGCGTGGTGGCGGGCGCCTGTAGTCCCAGCTACTCGGAGAGGCTGAGGCAGGAGAATGGCGTGAACCCGGGAGGCGGAGCTTGCAGTGAGCCGAGATCGCGCCACTGCACTCCAGCCTGGGCGACAGAGCAAGACTCCGTCTCAAATAAAAAAAAAAAAGGAGTTAAAATAATATGGACTGCTGGTCAGGCATGGTGACTCATGCCTGTAATCCTGGCACTTCAGGAGTCTGAGGCAGGCAGCTCGCTCGAGCTCAGGAGTTCGAGATCAGCCTGAACAACATAGCAAGACCCCATCTCAGAAAAAAAAAAGTTTTTAAAACAAAGATAATATGGACTGCCACTTGGAAAGCAGAAACAGGAGCCTATCAAAAGAGAAATGTCTTTTGAGGGACTTGGGCCTGTGCCAGGTCTGACCTGGACTGGACGAACTACATCTTAAAGATGTTAAAATATTCTTTAAAAAATTCAGTTTCTAACCATTTAAAGCAGAGAACCAATTCCTGGAAAGTGGTGCATTAAGAATGAATGTGGCTGCACTGTGAAGACATGAATGGGTCTCTCCTACTCTGCCACCTTTACCTCAGAGCTCACACTCCAAATGCTTTATCCTGACCTACAACCTCAGAAGAAGATCCTCCTGAAGCAACAGCTGGAAAAAGGGGATTAGAGGGCTGAAAAGGCGCCCCCCCAACCAGAGGGAGGACTGACTCTAGGCCAATGGGTGTCCCTTATTCCTCTTATCTGGTCTTTGGCAGAGGGCCTGAGCAGTGATGCCTACAGCAGTCAGTGCAGGAGCTGCCTTGGCCCGGACATCCCCAAAAGTTTTGATGTCTTCTAGCAGCTAGAATCCCCCAAAACTGAAGAAGCTCTGGAAGGAGCCTGAAAAGTTTTCCCCAAAGGTCAGGAAAAAGAGCCTATAAGCAGAGGGTGAAAAATTATTATGAGGCCCTGCAAGACAGACTGTAGAACTTGCCCAATCAACTCTCATAAGGTGATGGGGCCTGCCATTTGGAGCCTCTGTGTTTACAATATGGAAAATTAGCACTGAGCTTGGCACACAATATTTTACTGAATAAAGGAAATGATTGTTCTAATCAGGGACAACTGTTTTTATTGTTGGCTTGACAGTGTACAGAAAGATGGCTCACTCTAGATTTAGAGACGGTGATAAAGATGAGTCTAGATTTGAGTTTATTATTATTTATTTTTATTTTTGAGACGGAGTCTCGTGCTGTCGCCCAGGCTGGAGTGCAGTGGCGCAATCTTGGCTCACTGCAACCTCCGCCATCCAGGTTCAAGCGATTCTCCTGCCTCAGCCTCCCGAGTAGCTGGGATTACAGGTGTGCACCCCTACACCTGGCTAATTTTTGTATTTTTAGTAGAGATGGAGTTTCGCCACCTTGGCCAGGCTGGTCTCAAACTCCTGACCTCAGTGATCTGCCGGTCTCGGCTTCCCAGAGTGTTGTGATTACAGACATGAGCCACCGTGCCCGACCTAGATTTGAGTTTAAAGAGGATTTGCAGAGAGAAATAGAACTGACATCAGAGAATACATTCAAATCAACTGAATTTAAAGGGAAAAAATGCAATTTCTCCTACATTCCATTAAAAGCCGAAACATTCAGATTTTCTGACACCAACTTAGCAAATGTTAAAAATACAAGGGTATACTTCTTGTTGATAAGTTACCATGAGTTCCACTAGTAGAGCTGGAGAGATAAGCAAACATGCTGGGTGAACCCTAGAGTAAGCCTGAGACTATGGCTGCACAGACAGAAGAGAACACAGAACAAAACAGAAACTCAAAGGTTTCCTCATCCAGGGCAGTCTTCTCGAGGACAGTTCAAATTCCAAACTGTTAGATCATTAAAGGAATAGGCATGTGAATAGCCCTATGAATTATTCAAATTCTTACAAATGAGAAGACAATAATGGCTTAGGAGTTGAAGTAATTACATAGTAAAATTCTATTTTTCTTCAGATTACGGAGACTGAGTCTAAATAAATATGAGGGTGGGGGACCCATTACTTTAAATTTTCAGTGAAAAAGTTACAAGTTATATATAATGGCTTATTACTGGCCAGTCACTTCATTCTGATGAGCTCCTGCCCATCAGAATATTTGCTATTTAAAGAATCTTTGTTGGCATGTCAAGTGAAAAACGTGTTCCTCCTAAGTTTCTTCTGAAGTCTACACTTAGTCTTGTATATAGTGGTCCTTGTAAAAGAAGTACTAGTGGTTGTGATGATGAACAAGTTTTGAGAACATTCAGCTATAAAAGACCCTCTCTGTAAGAGACATCAACAAGGTCTCTTATGAAAAACAAGAAGTAGAAAACCAGACAAAACTCTCAGTCTCACAAGCATTATTAGAGGGCTTTCTTGTAACTATGATAATTTTTCCTTAACCCCATTGCTTGTCCTGTGCTACCCACTTGCAGCGGAAACACTGGGAGAGGATATTACAGTCTAAGTATGTCAGAATGAAACAGATATTCTTGGCCCTGTTAAGACAACGAAAGTCTGCATCTTAAAACTCTATTTTCCATTTGTTTAGAACCTTGTCTTAGTCTGTTTTCTGTTGCCATAACAGAATATCATAGACTGGGTTATTTATAAAAAAATTTATTTCTTACAGTTCTGGAGGGTGGGAGGTCCAAGATCACCCCAATATCTGGTGAGGGCCTTCTTGCTGTGCCGTAACATGGCTGAGGGCACCACACAGCAAGAGGGCAAGAGCATGCGTGTCAGCTCAGGTCTCTCTTCCTCTTATAAAGCCACCAGCCCCATTATGGTGGCCCCACCCTGATGATTTTATCTAATCCTAATTACTTTCCAAAGACCGTACGTTCAGTTGACATACAGATTTGGGGATTAAGTTCCCAACACATGAAATGTGGGGAACAGCAAACCATAGTAGACATCTATAATAAAAAATTAAGTAATACATATGAGGTCCTTATCATAGAATACATAGTGAAGAATGCTCACCAAACTGGTAAGGGGAATGGTGGAGAGGAAGAAGGAAACGATGACTGAGGTTTCTACCTTGCATAACTGGGTGGTTACAATGCTGTAAACCAAGAAGCATATAGGAGAAGTAATTTATGGGTTCACTGAGGGTGATAAAGGTAATGGGTTTGAAATCTGAGACATATTAAGGAGGCCAGGCACGGTGGCTCAGGCCTATAACCCCAGCACTTTGGGAGGCTAAGGAGGATTGCTTGAGGCCAGGAGTTCGAGACTAGCCTGGGCAACAAAACCACCTCATCTCTCTTTAAAAAAAAAAGACGTATCAAGGAAGAAACAATTCAAACAGAACATAAAGAAGTCTAAAAACAAAAGTTTTCTAATACTATTAATAACATCTCATTTCTAAAGGTAATATTCCTTGTATTACAATACAGCATTCTCCCAAGATAATTCACTTACTTTTAAATGAGGATATAATTTATAAATATCAATGTTTGTAAAGAGATAAATGGAGAGTCTTAAGAAGTAATGGTGCTTATTTCTTGGGGCGCAAAGTTATTTCTGGCATAACTTCACATTACTGCACAGCATCCAGCAAAATATGGGTGATCTGTAACCTCTCTTGAGATCTGAGTCTGTGTGTTCTCCTAATAATATATGTATCACTGTCATATATATCAGTAAGATACTTGGTTATTAAAGTATTTTATTATCTAAGATTTTCAGAGATCATTTCTTAAAACTCAGATTCTCTTTATCTGTTGTCTCATTCTGTCTTCCCTGAACAGATGATAAAATATATCCTTTGGGTTCACTGTACATGCCTCTCTGCCAAGAAAATAACATTTCAGAGGAAAAGGTTATGTCTTCTATGTAGTAATCATTATTGGAATGTCATGTCAGCAGTAATATCTTCCTGACATCTCCCACACCACAAATACAGTATTTTCTAGATTAACAGAATATGCAAATAAATTATCCCTAACATTTTTCTATTTTTAGTTTTCCTGTACTTTTCTTTTTTATTTATTTTTAAGAGGCAGAGTCTCACTGTGTTGCTCAGGCTGAAGTGCAGTGGCACAATCATAGCTTATAATGCCTGGGCTCAAGCAATCCTCCAGCCTCAGCCTCACAAGTAGCTAGAGCAGGTGTGTGCCACCATGTCCAGCTAATTAAAAACATTTTTTTTTTTTTTGGTAGAGACAGGGTCTCACTAATGTTGTCCAGGCTGGTCTTGAACTCCTGGCCTCAAATGATCCTCCCGCCCTGGCCTCCTAAAGTGCTCGGATTACAGGCATGAGCCAGCACACCCAGACGTGTACTTTACTTTCTAGAGCTATCTTACAGCAATTGATTTCCTCATATAGGTACTAGGTACTGATCAAGATAGGCTGTCATCTGATCCCTGAATTGTCTACTTGAAAAGCATTTCTTACTCCTACCTCAGGGCTCTTCCCTTTGCCTGTACCACTCTTCTGAAACGTCTTACCATGGTTCATACTCTCATTTTTACTGAAGTCTTTGCTCAAATACTACCTCTCGGAGAAGACTTCCCTAGCTAGCCTATATAAAACAACATCCCACCCCATCATTCACTATCCTCTTTCTTCAGTTCATTTTCTTTGCAGTAGTACTTTCCACTTGAATTTCATTTATTCAACACTAAATCCTCACCACATAATACAGTACCTGGCACTTAGGAGGCATTAAGTTGAAAACTGCTGAATGAAATTAGTTTTAAAAAATAAACATTTAGTAAGGAAAGGCTTATCTGTAATCATTCTTTAAGATTTTGACTCCAAAAACTATTTCTTGGGATCCATATTCCTTCACAGTCTAAGCCTCTTAGAAGATTGTGATTAAAAAATTGCGGCCGGGTGCGGTGGCTCACAACTGTAATCCCAGCACTTTAGGAGGCCGAGGTGGGCAGATCATGAGGTCAGGAGATTGAGACCATTCTGGCTAACACAGTGAAACCCCGTCTCTACTAAATATACAAAAAAAAAAAAATTAGCCGGGTGTGGTGGTGGGCGCTTGTAGTCCCAGCTCCTTGGGAGGCTGAGGCAGGAGAATGGCGTGAGCCTGGGAGGCGGAGCTTGCAGTGAGCTGAGATCGCACCACTGCACTCCAGCCCAGGCGACAGAGCGAGACTCAGTCTCAAAAAAAAAAAAAAAAAAAAAAAAAAAAAATTGGACTAGTACTTGGAGACAAAAGATTTCCCAGCAAGAAGCCTCATGGATCACAGCATACATATACCCTCAAATATGACTCGTGGAGATGTTTCCATAAGCAATAAAGTAATAATTTTTAAAAACACACTGCTTCCTCAATAATTAAACATAGAATTATATGATCCAGCAATCCCATTTGTGGATATATACCAAAAAAAGTGAAAACAGGGACTCAAACAGATGTGTACACCCGCGTTCATAGCAAAATTATTCACAACAGCCAAAAGGTAGAAGCAAGTCAAGTGTCCACAGATAGATGAATGGAAAAACAAAATGTGGTGTATACATATTCAGCCTTAAAAAGGAAGGAAATTCTGACACATGCTGAAACACAGATGAACCCTGAGAACATTATGTTAAGAGAAATAAGCCAGTCACAAAAGGACAAATATGGATTCCACCTATATGAAGTACTTAGAGTAATCAAATTCATACAGACAGAAAGTAGAATATGGTTGTCAGGGGCTGGGAAGTTAGTGTTCAATAAGTACAAAGTTTCAGTTGTGGAAAATGAGAAAGTTCTGGAGATGGACGGTGGTGATGGCTGCAGCATAACAATGTGAATGTACTTAATGTTGCAGAACTATATATACACTTAAAACTGGTTAAAATGGTAAATGTTATGTATTTTTAAGTGACAACTGAAAAAATGGAAAAAATCTCACAAACAAAACATTAAACAGAAAAGCAATGACATACCTTCCCTCTCCACTCCCTTTTTTAAACATTCCCCCCAACTTCATGTTCCTTTTAATGATTGGAGTGGGAGTATCTTACATCAGAATGGGAATACATAGTTTACCAAGGGCTTTTTCATGTGTTAAGTCATTTTAGTCTCACACTAACTCTTCCATGTAGACAGCACAGGCATCATTCTCTATTCTCCAAATGAGGAAATCAAAGTAGAGACTTTAAAGTGACTTATCCAAAGTCAAATAAAGAGTAAAATGGGCCAGGTGCAGTGGCTCACGCCTGTAATTCCAGCACTTTGGGAGGCCAAGGTGGGTGGCCTAGGCGACAAGAGCAAAACTCCTCTGTCTCCAAGGAAAAAAAAAAGAGTAAAATGGCAAAGCCAAGACCAAAGACCAGGCCTTCAATCCCTCATCTAGTGTGTGTCTTATCCCCCCAACCCCCACACCCCTGCTAAACAAGAAAGCGTCTCAGAAGTCTTCAGTCCTATACCAACCTTTCTGAAGGAAACTGCCATGTCTACCTTATGCTTCTGTGTCCACTGTGCTGCTGTTTCTATTACTCAACCCTTAAGTCTCCAGTTTCGACTTTATCACCCAACTGAGGTAAAGGGACAGATCTTAATCTCTCTAGTGCTGCATACTGTTGAACAGTAAAACGTTTCTTGATTGTGATTAATACTCCATAAATATCAAACCTCCTAGCATTCAAACACAGAGGACAATTAAATGACTAAGCTTCCCTAATCTCATCCCTTCCTATTACTTGTTTTTCCTTCCTTTGCAGGAGATACTTTTGTAATTTTTGTAATAAAAATGAAAAAATATACAATAAAAAGTGGAGAATATAGTTAATGGACCTCTATCCATTGCCAAGTTTCAACCAACATTTACCAATTGGCAGGTGGTTTGTTTTTTTTCCCTTTAGAAATGGGGTCTTGCTCTGTTGCGGAGGCTAGAGTGCAGTGGCACAAACATAGCTCACTGCAACCTCAAACTCCTGGACTCAAGTGATCCTCCTGCCTCAGCTTCCCAAAGTGCTGCAATTACAGGTTTAAGTACCAACTATATCCCAGTCCACCACTATCTACCCAATCCCACTAGAATATTCTCAAGCAAATCTCAGATAGCATATTATTTCACCTGTAAATATTTCCATATTTATCTCTAAAAGTATGTAAAGCAACTACAGACTATCACATCTAAAATAAACAATAATTCCTTAATATGAAACTCCTAGGCAGTGTTAACATTTCTCAAATTGTTTGAATTAGGATCCAAATAAGGTCTACACATTGTGACTGGATGATTATGTCTCTTCAATCTCCGCATATGGGTTCCTCCTCCTTTAAAATTTTTTTTTTGTTGAAGAAATCAGGTTACCTGGTTGTTTCCTATAGTTTGGATTTTGCCAAATGTATTACCATGATGTAGTTTAATAATGTGCTTCTGACTCTTGTATTTACAGTAAATTGATAGATATATCTAGAGCTGTGATCAGATTCAGGATCATTTTTGTATGAAAACTTTTTTTGGGGGGGGGGGCCAGGCGCGGTGGCTCACGCTTGTAATCCTAACGCTTTGGGAGGCCAAGGTGGGCGGATCATCTGAGCTCAGGAGTTTGAGACCAGCGTGGGTAACATGGTGAACCCCTATCTCTACTAAAATACAAAAAATTGGCCGGGTGTGGTGGCACGCACCTGTAGTCCTAGGTACTCGGGGGCTGAGGCACAAGAATCGCTTGAACCTGGGAGGCGGAGGTTGCAGTGAGCTGAGATAGTACCACCGCACTCTAGCCTGGGCAACAGAGTGACTCTGTTTCCAAAAACCAAAAAAAAAAAAAAACTTTTTTTTTTTTTTTTTTTTTGCCAAGACTGCTTCACAGGTGGCAGGTAGTATGTACTTCCAACAGTTAAGTTCAAAAGTCTATTGAATTCCCTTTCTTTGATATTAACAGTTATCAATGATCACCAACTAAAGCAATCCATTAACGGGTTTGAAAAAGATCACATGATAGTCTTATCATTCTTTCTTTATTCACTAGCTGGAAAAGTTCTATAAAAAAACTCATCAACTATTCAGTCGTCCTGATGCAGTCTGTACAGAAAGGACAGAATAAATGAGTAATTTTTTACTTTTATTTACTAATTTTCAAAACAATTAGTAACAGCTTCCTAGCATCCTTAAAGACAATCAGTGAGTTTTAAAAAGTTATGAATTAATAGACTTACCTCTATGTGAGAGGTTCTAATCTTTTGTAGTTATTCTTATTGAAGTTCAAACTGTCCCATCTTTGGACAGTAGAGCCTTATTCAAATTGGTTCCTAAGACCTTATGACATAATCCTAACCTCCGCCTCCGAGAGCTTCCTAAACCTTTCTGGTATTACAGCTTATTCCAGGCATATCTTGTATTTTTCTTGCCGTTGACTTGGAACCAGTCATTTCCTTAAAGGAGCTGTAATTCCTTTTAGTGGGAAATGGTATTCAGAAACCACAATTTCAGTAACGGGGATGCTCAATGCCTTTTCAGTACAGAGATCTAAGACATTATATACACACATATCTACATAAACATGTACATAGATATAATAAATGTACATTATCATTAGTTTATACTGTTGCTTCCAATTCAGGTTTATAGGGTTTTTACTCAATCTCATTGATCTTATATCATTTCTCCTTTCTCACATATGGAAACCCTCTATTCTCAATGCAGCCTACATAATAGTTATCACAAAATATTCACACAACCTGAGAATAAAAATATTAACACTATCATTACCAATATGATACACGAAAATCTTTCAATTTTTAATTTTTTTTTTTTTACAATTCTTTTTACCTTTAGGATATACCCAACTTGGAATATTCTACAAATTACTGTGTATGTAAGTCACTTGGAATTGTTTACTCTGTGTGATTATATAACCAATGGAAAATCCACTTTATAAGATTTATTTTGATTTTTAGTCATTGCATTTTTAACTTTGTTATATAATTACTTAAAATATTTGAGTATAAAGTTATAATAAAAAAAAAGATACATCCAAAGAATACAAATTGCTGTCCCTGTCTACTCTATTCTAGTCCCTGCCTGCCCCATAGGTAACTTTACTTATACAACACTTTACTTTCCCTGTTTTTTTGGCTATTATCCATTGGTTTCCTACTATGAGCAATGCTGAAATCAAGTTAGTAACTTCCTTCTCCTGTCTCTACCCCCGTATTTTAAGTGATATATTTTTATTTACAGTGCATACCTATAACCAGTGAGCTTATTTTACATTTCATATATTCTCCCCACATTCTTGATAATTAAACTTTACCTATAGAGTAGTTAGATACTACACTCTCAGTCTTAGTTCTACCAATAAAATATATATTTAATGATCATCATCAGCTTCAAGTACCAGTTAATGACTGTTAAGAATACAGGTCTGCAATTCCTTTTCAAATAGAAATCTTTGAAGCCACATACATTCAAAAATTCACTTTTTTCCTTTGCTTTCAAAAAGAAATAATATGGTTACAGTAAACACACCTGACAGCAATAATTTAAGCATATCCTTAGAATGACTTTGTATGGCAGATGCACCTGAATGTGTGTTCTGAGCTAGGGAATCCAGGAGTGGCCAACCCAGAGATTCCTTCCTTGCCTATAAGGACATCTGAGCCCCCAACCTGTCCCATGGAACACAAGCCCTACAGGAGACTGAGGCTCCAAGTTTTGGGTTGAATAAAGAGTGCCAGGTGGAGGTTGCTAGGTGGAAGTACTAAGTGGAAATGCTATATAAACTGCATGCCTATGGCAGGCAGTTGTGGTTCTTCTGCCCAGCCCACTGCCACTGGACTGTATATAAGGCAGTTCTCCTGTCCAGCCCACTGCCACTGTACCCTCTCCTTTGTATGTAAGCCCCCAGTAAAACCCCACATCTCCTCTGCCGGCTCTGGGTCTCTTCTTCGGCCTCTTGAACCTAATGCCATGCCCACTGGAGTGACAGAAGTTTGGCGTGACATATGGTATACCAAACATTTACTGTATACTATATAACTATCCCCAGTGGGATCTGGCACAGCATCCTAATTTGTTTTTAATAATTTGTTTGTAACATCAAACAAATTAATATTTTGCAGTAAAATATACTATTTAGACTAACCTATGTTAGTTTAGGTTCGGTTTTGCTGGCAGATAAATCTGGGTCATGTCAGTGTTTGCCATCAAATTAAGTCCTCCCATAACCCCTAAAATAGTTTTCAGAACTTTTGGGATTTCAAATTATAAGTAAGAGAATGTGGACCTGTAGTTAAAAATAGTCTTTTCCCTTATCCACCCGCCACCAAAAATAGTCAAGTCAGAAAACATTTCTATTCATGTTAAATGAAAATCTTTAAATTGACATTTTCTATAAAATTCCATTGTATTACTGCAAATGAAGATTAGTTAGTTGTTAGGGTTTTGTTAAGAGAATCTTATTAAGCCATGTGGTTTTTTTCCAATATAACCTATTATAATTCAAAACAGCTGTCAGTCCCCTGCTGCTACTTTTTCTCCATTAAAAATGCATTTTTAAAAGAATATAAAAGTACATCACATTTCACTAATCTATGCAACAATCTAGAATAATTTTTCTTTTTTTTTTTTTTTTTTGAGACGGAGTCTCGCTCTGTCGCCCAGGCTGGAGTGCAGTGGCGCAATCTCGGCTCACTGCAAGCTCCGCCTCTTGGGTTCACGCCATGCTCCTGCCTCAGCCTCTCCGAGTAGCTGGGACTACAGGCGCCCGCCACCACGCCCGGCTAATTTTTTTGTATTTTTAGTAGAGACAGGGTTTCACTGTGGTCTCGATCTCCTGACCTCGTGATCCGCCCTCCTCGGCCTCCCAAAGTGCTGGGATTACAAGCGTGAGCCACCACGCCCGGCCCTAGAATAATTTTTCAAACTAGAAAATGATGGAAATACAGAGAAATGAGGTGAGTATGGTTCTTAGAATTTTGAGTCTAGTGAAAGTATCTGAATTTTTGACTTATCCTAAAATGAAACTACACACACACACACACACACACACACACACACACACACACACACATTTATTTTAATTTGAGCAGGGTCTTGCTCTGTTGTCTAGGCTAGAGTAGAGTGGTTCACTCATAGCTCATTGCAGCCTCCAACTCCTGGGCTCAAGTAATCCTCCTGCCCCAGCCTCCCAAGTAGCTACGACTGTAGGTGTGTGCCAGCATGCCCAGCTAATAAAAAACAACAATTTTTTTTTTGGTAGTGACGGGTCTCACTATGTTGCCCAGGCTGGTCTTGAACTCCTAGCCTCAAGTGACCTTCCTGCCTCCGCTTTGAAAAGCACTGGGATTACAAAGCATGAGCCACTTCACCTGGCCGAAACTATATTCTTAGTGTTCCTGTAGTATTTCTAGTTATGAAATACTTCTTAAATAAAATATCTGCTATAAATGCATAGTAAGCATGGTCTGAAATCTGTTATCTCTTAGCTGTTTAAATGATGTAAAAAACATAATCTCCAAAGAGTAACAACCCCGGAAGAGTCACTAGGGAAGTCTTGTAGATTATCATTCTTAAACCGGGTAGGAAAACCCAAACTAGTGAAGAAATCATTAAAATAGATACTGAATTATTAGAAAAAAATTTTAAATGTGGATATGACTATCTTCTTATTTATGAAAACTAAATTTATACTAAATCCTAAAATTAAAAACTATTATGCATTCATATGTATATCAAAATTTAAAATTTGGCCAGGTGACAGTTTTATACAAAACTATTTTCATTTTATAATATATCAAGGTTGCAAAAATATGCCCACACACAAAATTTTACCTTAAAAAAATTCCTACATAGAACTGTGTTGTATAGATATGTAATAATTTACTTAACCAAATCCATATTGAGGGTCACATCCAATTTTTCAATATTATAAATAGCACTGCAATTCTTTTACACATATCTTTGCCCACTCTGCCCAGTCTAAATTATGTCATTAGAATAAATTTCAACAAGATTCTTGGGTTAAAGGATATACACGTTTCCAATTTGAAGACATATTGTCAGAAGAGTTGCAATTTACACTCCTATCAGCTCTGCATGAGAATGTCCAAAATGCTGGACATTATTCATCTTTGCAATCTGATGGAGGAAAAATTATGTCGTTGCTATTTTAATCTCTTAAAAATTATTAAACTGATATTCATTAGTCCCCATGTTGCTTTATATTCTTTGCCCATTGTTCTATTTGGCTGTTCTTTTTACTAATTTGCAACACTTTCTATAGTAATGTTAAAATAATAAATGGAAAATATTCATATGGGCCTTTTAAAACTATGATAGCTTTTGTCATAAATGTTTAATTTTTCATATAGACAACTCTGTCTTTTCCTTTGTTAACTTCTGGGTTTCCTCCTCCTTACTGCAAACAATTTTACATCAGAAAACAAATTTATATATAAATATTTAAGCAGTTAGGACAATATTTGAGAAAGTGCTTTCAATTTGTGTTGTAATCTCCAAATTAGAGTATGTGGGTAAATATTCTTCTATTAAGGAGGAAGTTAACATTAAATTAAGAGTCTACAACACAGTTACTGTTTCAAGTCATTTGGTGTACTAACATTTAACATTTTATTAAGTCCTAAGTATTAAGATAACTCAATTACCTGCTGTTGCTAGGAAGTGAGATGGATAAATTTTCCAAATAACTGGAAGATGCTTTTGTTAGTCATTGAGGTGTACAATGTTAGGCTTGACTTTTTACTGAATTTCCTGAGAATGTTGTGCTTAACTGACACTATATTACTTGTAGATACGTCTGTTCAGCCATCAGTGGTTCTGACATCTAAACATTTTCATCACCCCTAAAAGAAGTTCCATTAGCACTCACCTCAATTCCCCAGTCCTAGGCAACTACTAATCTAATTTCTATCTCTATTATTTTGGACATTTTATATAAATGGGATCATATAATAACGTGGGCTTTTGTGACTGGCTTCTTTCACTTTAGCATAATGTTTTCAAGGTCCATCCACATTGCAGCATTTATCAGTACTACTTTATTCCTCTTTATTTGCTGTATAACATTCCATTGTATGGATATACCACATTTTATTTAATTTATTCATTCATCCATCCATCCATTGATGGACATTTGGGTTGTTTCCACTTTTCAGTTATTATGAATAATGCTGTTACAAACAATCGTGTACAAGTTGTGTAGACGTGTACTTCTATTTCTCTTAAGTATATGCCTAGGAGTAAAATGTATTTTTTTTTTTTTTTTGAGATGGAGTTTCGCTCTTGTTGCCCAGGATGGAGTGCAATGGTGTGATCTCGGCTCACTGCAACCTCTGCCTACTGGGTTCAAGCAATTCTCCTGCCTCACCCTCCCGAGTAGCTGGGATTACAGGCATCTGCCACTATGCCCAGCTGATTTTTTTGTATTTTTAGTAGAGACGGGGTTTCACCATGTTGGCCAGGCTGGTCTCGAACTCATGACTTCAGGTGATCTACCCGCCTTGGCCTCCCAAAGTGCTAGGATTACAGGTGCAAGCCACCATGCCCAGTCTTTTTTTTTTTTTTTTTTTCTTAAAAAATAGAGACAGTCTCACTCTGTCACTCAGGCTGAAGTGTGATAGCACAATCATAGCTTACTGTAGCTTCAAACTCCTGGGCTCAAGTGATCCTCCCGAGTAATTGGGACTACAGTATGCACTACTGTGCCCAGCTAATTTATTTTTATTTTTTCTGTTGAGGTCTTGGTGTGTTACACAGGTTCATCTTGAACTCTTGGCCTCAAGTGATCCTCTCACTTTGGCCTCTGAGTTTAAGGATTACAGGTGTGAGCCACCATACTGGGCCTAACATGTATTTTTAATTATTGTTCCCCTTTTCCACTTCACACTATAAGGTAAACTATATAAGGTCAGGGTTTTTGTTTTATTCACTGTTGTATCTCCAGTGCCTAGAACTGTGTCTGGCAAATATAGTAGGTGCTTAACAAATTTTGCTGAATGTATGAATGAAATAGTAAAAATGTTTGCTTGCTCTGACACAGTAATTGGGCAGAGATGGAGGGACAGTTCATATTCAAGATGGTAAAGTGATCATAATATTGCTGTGGCAAACTGAAAAAATGCCCATGTAACACAGACAATTGTAATTTGATCCTTAGTATTAGATTAAATCTGGGAAGAGTAAGCAAAGTGGGTCAGGGAAAAAAAACATGAGATGATGCAGGACATGTAGGCAGTCACCAAGTCATGCACCTTCCTGTGAAAAGGCTAAGAGTCCTGTAGTTAAGAAATCTGTTTAACTTTGTTTAATTCGTCCTTTCCAAACTTAATCACAGAAACCTTCATAAGAAAGAGTGCAGTGGTACGATCTTGGCTCATTGCAACCTTTGCCTCTTGGGTTCAAGCGACTACCCTGCCTCAGCCTCCCGAGCGGCTGAGATTACAGGCATGTGCCACCACACCCAACTAATTTTTTATTTTTTGTAGAGATGGGGCTTCACTATGTTGGCCAGGCTGGTCTCGAACTCCTCACCTTAAGTGATCTGCCTGCCTCAGCCTCCCAAAGTGCTGGGATTATAGGCGTGAGCCACTGTACCCGGCAGGAATATACTTTCAATCATATCATAGTAGTCAACCTTTGCACTGAGCTAATGTTGATTTTTTTTTTTTTTAAAAAAAAAACAAAACAGGGTTTGGTATGTCGCCCAGGCTGGAGTGCAGTGTTTAGTCATAGGTGCAATTACTGTGCACTACAGCTTTGAACTCCTGGGCTTATAAACAGATCCTCCTGCCTCAGCCTCCCAAGTAGCTGGAACTACAGAGGCACACACCACACCCAGCTAATCTTGATACATTAGGAAAGAAAACAGGTGGAGAAAAAAAGAACATAACATAAAGTGATAGTTGATTTTTTACTTATTTAAATTTTGAATTCAGAAACAGCAAAAGGTACTATGCCAGCAAAAGGTACTATGCCAAAAAGACAACATAGCAGGCCTAGGACTGCTATCTTTAGAAAGGCCTGCATGCAAAGATGGCCCTGGCAGGTCTCTGGGAAATTGGATTTTGGGAGTGTTCCCATAATTCCCTGACTATTTAATAAGGGTGATTTACTATGCCTAAACTGTTTGTGCAAACAATATGGTTTATGCTGAATATCTGCTTTCCCTCTGGGAGTCTGGAATTTGGTACAAGCTAGATAGACGGTGCCTACGTGATTATACCCCAATAAATACCCTGGACAGTGAGTCTCTCATAAGCTTCCCTGGAAGACAACATTTCACAAGTATTGTCACAAGTCAATGCATCCTATGCAGCTTCACTGGGATAAGACTCTTTTGAAGCTTGTGCCTGGTTTCCTCTGGACATTGCCCCATGGGCATTTTCGCTTTTTATTTTTTTTGCTGTAGTAACTCTTAGCTGAGTCATACTGTATGTTGAGTTCTGTGCTTCCTCCTCACCAAACCTGGGGGTGATCTTGCGGATCCCAATATAGGCACAAAATGGGATATGATAAAATGTCTTTCTCTACTGTCCTCCCAAAATGAAACTATATTGTTTTGGGATAAATATTCAGCTGGTAATCAAGAATAAAGCTATTTTTAAAAATCTGCAAGGAAATTACCATAAAGATCAGAATGGCTGTAACCTTTAAGAGGAGGAAGAAGGTGATTATGATTGGGAAGAGCCATGAGGGGGACTTTTCGAATACTCACAGTGCTCTATTTCATGGCCAGAGTGATGTCAGCTTTAAAATAATTTTTTTTTAAGTTAAATTTATTTAATGTACTTTGTATGTGTATTACTTCACAATAAAGTGTTTTGTTGGAGCTACTACAAATCTAAAAGTTTCAGCTGAACCCTTGAAACTAAATCCAGTTCCTAAAGAAAAGGATCTAGAAGAATGAATGAAAAATTAAGTGCTGAGTCATAGGAAATGCTGATGATTTGGGGGCTGGAAAAGAAAGAGAACTGAGTAAAGGAGAGCATAAAAACACAAATCAGACTGGGTAGTGACCAGGATGGCCTGCATGTAAGAAGTGGCACTTGAATGAGGTTTACATCAAACTGAGAACTTTGCTATATGCTACCAGAAAGTTTGGGATACACTTCAATTTCCATACTTACTCTGTAAGAGCAATGAATTAAGATTTCCATGTCCTCAAACAGACTAAGTTCTTGGAGTACTGGGACTGTGTCTTATTTCAGTAACTATATAGTCCAAAGACCTTAAAGAGTGCCTGGCTCATAATGAACCCTTAATAAATGAGGTGCAAGCTAGATGCGGTGGCTCAGGCCTGTAAACCCAGCACTTCGGGAGGCCGAGGCAGGCAGATTGCTTGAGCCCAGGAGTTTGAGATCAGCCTGGGCAACAAGCTATTACAAAAAAAAACAGAAAAATTAGCCAAATGTGGTAGTGTGTGCCTGCAGTCTCAGCTACTCCGAAGGCTGAGATGAGAGGGATCATTTGAGTTCAGGCATTTGAGGTTACAGTGAGCAGTGAGCCATGACTGCACCACTACACTACAGCCTGGACAACAGAATGAGACACTGTCTCTAACAACAACAACAACAACCAAAACCAAAAAACGACAGACAAAATCTGCTCTGGTCCTAGGAGGATGTTAGAGTTTAACTATGGAGAAATATAGGCAAGGAGATTTCAACACAGAGAACAGCTTAACAATTAATAGATATCACAACAGCCAAGATGTGGAAACAACCTAAATATCCACTGACAGATGAATGAATAAAGAAAATGTGGTATATACATAAATGGAATACTATTTGGCCTCAGAGAAGAAGGAAATATGGTGACAACATGGATGAACCTTGAAGACATTATGCTAAGTAAAATAAGCCAGTCACAGAAAGACAAATACTACATAATTCCACTTATATGAGGTCTTTATCTAGGCCTGGTCATTACCCAGAATGATTAGTGAGTATCTAAAATAATCAAATTCATAGAATCAAACAGTGAAACGGTAGTTGTCAGGAGCTGGGGGGAAATGCAGACTTATTAATCAACAGGCATACAGTTTCAGTTAAGCAAAATGAATAAGCTCTAGACATCTACTGTATAACACTGCACCTATAGTCAACAATAATGTATTGTATACTTAAAAATTTGTTGAAAGGGTAGATCTCATATTGTGTTCTTACCAAAAAAATTACATAAGAATGAATAGGACAACATATATGAGAGACAACATTAAGCACTCGGAAATGAGGCAAGAAAGGAAGAGTTGAGAGTTGATTAACAGAGAACAAGAAACAAAGGGGCAAAGATGATACCACTGTCCAACTAGGTAGAGCTGATAAAGAAAATAAAAATGGAACAGTCAGAGAGATAGAGGAAAACTAGAAAAATGTGGTCTCAATTGAATTCAAAAGAGGAAACTGAACTGGAAGTGAAAACTTGGAGAGAACAGATGTTTTACAATTCTTTTTTAGAAGTATGGCTGCAAAAAGGTTCAGAGAAATGAGGCAGTAGCAGAGAGGCAGGAAGTCTGAAAAGGTAAGTGTGAGAGGGAGGGGAAGATATTAAAACAAATGAGTAAGTGGGCAGAATGATGTAGGAAAGCTGCAGTTGTCAACTGGGGTGATTGTTCTCCCCTTCCATCCTCCCTAACCCCCACACTTAACAATGTCTGGAGACATTTTAAATTGCCACAACTGGAGAGGGGAAAGCGGAAGAGTACTATTTGCCTATAACAGGTAGAAGCCAAGGATGCTGCTAAACATTTCACAAGGCACAGGACAGTCCTCCACAACAAAGAATTACCTGGCCCCAAATGTCAAGAGTGCCAAGGTTGAGAAGCCCTGTAATAAGAGTGTAAGGAATACAGAAAAGAAAGATTAATCAAAGAAGTCAGCCTTTGGCAAAAACATTCAGAGAGGAGGAAGACTTTTTTGGTTCTCTGTCTACTGACCTGATTGAGAATTACAGCAGAATTACAGCTAGAAGTAGCTTTCAGATTTTTAATTTGAAAAGTCTACTGAAGTATAATGATATTCCAACTTCTCCAACAAACACAGGAACATAATGTGCATGCCTTACATCATTATCCACCATGTGACTACTGGATACAGATAAACCACTTTTTTTTTTTTTTTTTGAGGTAACAGTCAAGGTTTAAAATATGGGATACTTTAAAAAACCTCTACACACAGAGAAATTACACCTCTGTAATTTGTTAAAAGGTTAAACAGTATAAATGATCAGTCCATCTACTAGTATAATTTTATAAAATTTCCTACATACCCTTTAGAAACTAATTACAAATGATCTATATTTTAACAGTTCACAGAGGGATAATATGAGAAAGAGGCCTACAAAGCACTAGTTTTTACAGTTGCAAAGTGATACTGTTATGCAGTATACGGCAAAAAGGAATTAAGAGAGGTTATAAAAAATGAGCTTGTAACCATGATTAACTTGATCATAAAAATTTCACTTTGTATAATAAGTAGGCATGAAAACATTATTACATTTACTGACACACATACACTACATGAAAGGTACTGAGAAGAATTTAATCAAAACACTCTCTCCCTCAAATAAGAATTTTCATTCATTTAAATATTTTCTGAGCACCTAGTATGTGCTAAGCACATGGGGATATAACAATGAACAAGACAGGCACAATTTTTCCTCCAAAGGTGCTTCTTTTAAGGGGGCGGTGGCTCACACCTATAATCCCAGCACTTTCAGAGGCCTAGGCGGATGGATCGCTTGAGGTCAGGAGTTCAGGACCAGCCTGGTCAACATGGTGAAACCCCGTCTCTACTAAAAATACAAAAATTAGCTGGGCATGGTGGTGCGTGCCTGTAATCCCAGCTACTCGGGAGGCTGAGGCAGGAGAATCGCTTGAACTCGGGAGATGGAGGTTGCAATGAGCTGAGATCGTGCCATGGCACTCCAGCCTGGGCTACAGAGCAAGACTCCATCACAAACAAACAAGCAAACAAACACCCCAAAGGTGCTCATAGTGGGGCAAACTGTTGAACAGGCAATTACAATGTAGGGGAAGCATAAATCAATGGGGATAAAGACTTCTGGAGCAAAACTGCCTGAGTTTGGATCTGACTCTGCCTTTCTAAACTGTATGATCTTGGGCAATTTTTTTTTTAAATCTTCTTTGTGTCTGATAATAAAACTGGTTATCTTATACGATTCTTGAGAATGTGACATTTGGGATGATATCCAAGACTGACAATAAAAAGTGTGAGCTTTCCTCTTTTCTTGGTGAAAATAATAGAAGGAGAGGGAAGAATGCCAAAATAATGCTCCAAACAGCAGAGGGAACTAACTATAAGAAGGCCCACGGAGAGAACAAAACTGGGTTCCTGAAGGAAATAAAAGTATTTCTATATAGAGTGCAGCAGGCAGTGGCAAGATATGAGCCATAGGATCCGAAAAGGAGTTTGGACTTAAGAGAGTTGTTTGTTGTTTTTTAAAAACACATGCTATTGCTTATTTATTTTTATTTTTTAGAGATAGGGTCTCATGCTGTCAACCAGGCTGGAGTGCAGTGGGGTGATCGATACTCACCGTAACCTCAAATTTCTGGGCTCAAGCGATCCTTCCACCTCGGCCTCTCAAATAGCTAAGAACTATAGGTACATGCCACTATACCTGGCTAATTTTTAAACTTTTTTTTTTGTAGAGGTGTGATCTCGCTATGTTGCCCAGACTGGTCTTGAACTCCAGGACTCAAGTGATCCTTTTGCCTTGGCCTCCTAAAGTGTTGGGATTACAGGGGTGAGCCACTAAAACCTAGCCTGCTCATTTATTTAAAAACATACACTATATGCTTAAACATATACTATCACTACTGCTTGATTTAAATGATTTTTTTAAATTCAAGAATTAGTAAGCCCACAGACATAAAGAACACATACAAAATACAGAAGAGAGATCTTGGCTTAAATAATTAAAAGTTGAAATCCAAAGAGCATTTACTTAATTTTCAAAGTGGATAGAGAAATATAAAATGAGTAATTTTACAGATGTGGAACTAAAGCACAGAAAAGTTAACTGGGCTTTAGTAAAGTAAAAAGCTAACAACTAGACATCAAAACAAGAAGGTTTTTCTTCATAGGCAAATACATCCTTTCAGAATCATCCAATATATAGTACCATATATTTTTAAAGGTATACTCTGTTCCTCTTGTCTTCATTTTAAAAATAAGTACAAGGCTGGGTGATGTGGCTCATGCCTGTAATTCCAGTGCTTTGGGAAGCCAAGATGGAAGGAATTGCTTGAGGCCAGGAGTTCAAGACCAGCCTGGGCAACACAGCAGGACCCCATCTCTACAAAAAAAATGTTTAAAAATTAGCTGAGCATGATGGTGTGTGCCTGCTGCCCTAGCTACTCAGGTGGCTGAGGCAGGACAATCTCTTGAGCCTATGAGTATGAGGCTGCGGTGAGCTATGATAGGGCCACTGCACTCCAGCCTGGGCACAGAATGAGTACCCTGTCTCTTAAAAAAAACACAAACACTACAAAACTAGGTGTGGCAATCTCAGCTACTCAGAAGGCTTGAGGATCGCTTGAGCCCAGGAGTTTGGAACCAGCCTGGGGAACATAGCAAGAAAGCGAATTGAAAAAAAATTTTTTTTAACCCTACAAATTACTATGTTAACGTTTAATTTATTTGACCAAAGCCAATAATGAAATATATAGAGTTATATGAAATATACAGAGTTAGTATATAACTCTTCTTCCCCATCCTTCCTCCCTTATCAGACATTATTGTTGAAGCATGTGACAGAACTATGACTCTGCAATTGAGGCTATGAGACTTCTCTGTCATAAGCTATCACTAACATTCACTACAAACTCATCTAGTTCTGTCACAAAGCTTTCTGCTTACAAGAAAATTCTCATGTCTGGTCTTAAGCAAGCAAAAAATATTTTAGGCAAGTCTGAAGACAAGAACAATTAGGTCTCATGAAGCATATTATAGAATTTTTCTCTAAAGAATAATTCACAAATGAATCCCAGATGAAACAGACCTAAATGTAATATTGCTCCTTCCATAAGGGACTATAGCCAGGAGACTGACACAGTTTTTATCTAAATGAAAATGTCTAAGTAATAATGAGGGGCAAGCAAAAAACAATGTCTGATCTCACTGGTTTTCCCGTTTTTAAAGACAACACACCTCATGTTTATTTAAAAAATGGCTTACAATTAGCAGAACAGAAACTTTAAAAAACTGCTTACAAAGCACTCTTTCATGTTACTATTTCATCTTAACTCACTTACTGAATACCTATTAGTCATTGTGTGACACTAGACATTGTGCGACATCCCATACACTTTGGTTCAAACCATACAGTCATGTAGAGGAGTCAGGCATACAAGCAATTATAATACAGGGCAATAAAGGATAGAAGAGAAGTGCAAAGTTCCAAAAGAACATATGACTATTGTGCAAAGTTCCAAAAGAACGTATGACTATTGGTAAAGGTATCATAACTCGATCTTGAAAAATAAAGAGGACTGTATCTATCAATCAAGAGATTTTGGGCCAGGTGCAGTGGTTCACGCCTGTAATCCCAACACTTTGGGAGACTGAGGTGGGAGGATCACTTGAGACCAGGAGTTCGAGACGCCTGGGCAACACAGGGAGACCATGCCTCTACAAATAATTTTTTTAAAGTAGCCAGGTGTGGTGGCTACTTCTCAGAAGTCTGAAGCAGGAGGACTGCTGAACCCAAGAGGTCGAGGTTGGAGTGAGCTGTGATTCTATCACTGCACTCCAGCCTGGGTGACAGAGTGAGACCCTGTCTCAAAAAAAAAAAAAAAAAGAGAGATTTTTTGATAGCAAATAACTCCAAAGAACTGTCTGAAACATTAAGAAAATTATCTGTCATGAGAAGTCCTGTGGTGGGGATGGCTCCAGGCCCAATAAAATATGTGGCTAAATGATATTACCAAGGATCCAGATTCCCTCTACCTCCCTGCTCTGCCTTCTTCAGAAGTGCTTCATCCCTTGTGATCCCAAGACAGCTGTCAGTAGCAATAGGGGCCTTGTGTTCCCTTGTTCACATACAAGAGGGGAAAGAATCTTCTCCCCCAGAAATAGAATGTCTACTTCCCTTCAAATCTGATTGGTACAAGTAAGAGTTTACAGGGAAATGCCATGATTTGACTGGTTTGAACTAACGGAAATCTACCACTGAAGGTGGTGACAAATCAGCTTCTCCAAGTCTGCTGCATGCATGAACAAAAGCAGATTTCTGTTAGGAAAGAAAAGGAAAGTAGACATTAGATGGGCACCTAACAGAATAGGCAAAGAATAAGAACTCCAAACAATGGGATAAACACACACAAGATAGAGGCACAGGGAACAAGAAACAGCATGGCTGGAGTGACAGGAAACCTAAGGTTGAACACATTCTGTAAACTCTTGTGAGTCTGGACTTCATTGACAAGGGAAGTTAACAAAGGTGTTTTAAGTAGAGAAGCAGCATGCTCCAGTTTTTTTTTTTTTTTTTTTTTTTTTGAGACAGAGTCTAGCTCTATCACCCAGGCTGAAGTATAGTGGCGCAATCTTGGCTCACTGCAACCTCCGCCTCCTGGACACAAGCAATTTTCCTACTTCAGCCTCCCAAGTAGCTGGGATTACAGGCACCTGCCACCACATCAGATTTTTGTATCTTTAGTAGAGACGCGGTTTCGCCATGTTGGCCAGACTGGACTTGAACTCCTGACCTCAGGTGATCCGCCCACCTCAGCCTCTCAAAGTGCTGGGATTACAGGTGTGAGCCACCGCGTCTGGCCTGTTTTTTTAAGAACATAATTGTCATAGTAATACAGATAATAGCCAGAGATGGAGAGGTACAGTGGGAGAACAAGTTGCAGAGACTTAGCTGGCAGGTTGTTTAATAAGTAGTCCAGACTCATAAGGGAGTGGCAATAGAGAGGGAAAGAATGGAGTAAAAAAATACATACAAGGGGCCGGGTGCGGTGGCTCACGCTTGTAATCCCAGCACTTTGGGAGGCCGAGGCGGGCGGATCATGAGGTCAGTAGATCGAGACCACGGTGAAACCCTGTCTCTACTAAAAATACAAAAAAAATCAGCCGGGCCTGGTGGCGGGCGCCTGTAGTCCCAGCTACTCGGAGAGGCTGAGGCAGGAGAATGGCGTGAACCCGGGAGGCGGAGCTTGCAGTGAGCCGAGATTGCGCCACTGCACTCCAGCCTGGGCGACAGAGCGAGACTCCGTCTCAAAAAAAAAAAAAAAAAAAAAAAAATACATACAAGGTAGAAAAGCTGCAAGATTTCCGTACCTATTTTAACAGATGAGAAAATTAATCTTCAGATAGGTTAAGTGACTTGCTTTAAGATCATAAAACTATAAACATCAGTCAGAATCTAAATGGAGGTTTGATTCCCAGTCCAGTGTTCTATTATATCACAACTATATCTAAAAACCCCAACGATGCTCTAAAAGGGAACTATTTTGAATCCTGCAACTTAAAGAATGTTCTGTGTATTGGATTAAAGTGTTTCCTATCTATTCCAAGTGTCCCCAATCTATTTCAATCTTAATATAATGCTCACATGTCACACAATGACATGGATTTAATGTCAATTTATAATACTAAGTATATTATGTTTCTAAAGTTACTATATTATTTGAAATAGTAAGGGTATCTGAAAGACTCAATTCGTGATGTCAAATTTACAAACTGTCCAAAATTTTAAAATAAAAAAAAAAAACACCACAGCATGATGGTTCTTAAATTTTGAACTTGTTCCGCAAATAAGTGCTGAATGTTCGAATTTCATTGTAAATCTGGAATCAGCAGACACTTGAAAAGTTTCGCTGAAATTATGCCTCAGCTGGGCATGGTGGCTCACACCTATAATCCCAGCACTTTGGGAGGCCAAGGTTGGAGGACTGCTGGAGTCTTGGAGTTCGAGACCAGCCTGGGCAGCACAGTGAAACCCCATCTCTACAAACAGTACAAAAGTTAGCCAGGCATAGTGGCACATGCCCATAGTCCCAGCTGCTCAGGAGGCTGAGGTGGAAAGATTGCTTGAGCCCAGGTAGTTGAGGTTGTGGTGCGGCGTGATCGCACCACTGCAGGTTAGGCGACAGAGCAAGACCCTGTCTAAAACAAATAAAATATGAAATAAATAAAGCCTCCTACTGAAACTTTGGATTCTGATAACTAACTTCCACTAGCATTCACCCAAAAAGAAAACTGGGCCAGACATGGTGGCTCACGCCTATAATCCCAGCAATTTGGGAGGCTGAGGCGGGTGGATCACCTTATGCAAGTAAGGAGTTTGAGACCAGCTTGGCCAATGGGGCGAAACCCCGTCTCTACTAAAAATACAAAAATCAGCCAGGCGTGGTGGCGTGTACCTACAGTCCCAGCTACTTGGGAGGCTGGGGCAGGAGAGAATCGCTTGAACCTGGGAGGCAGCAGTTGCAGTGAACCGGGATCATGCATTGCACTCCAGCCTGGGCGACAGAGCAAAACTCTGTCTAAAGAAAAAAAAGAAGTCAAAAGAAAAACTGTTACCTCACTTTAATAATGATACTGTACCTGTTTTAGAAAAAGTCACTTGCCTAATTCTTCTAGAGTGGTGAACTTTGATTTTGCTTTATTACCATTGTACCAAGACGTGAACTTTGATTTTGCTTTATTATCATTGTACCAAGACTGGGTTAACAGGGAAAATGGTTTTAAATAAAGTCTAGGCAACACTGCAATGCCCTGTCTCTCACAACAAAAATTAGCCAGGCATGGTGGCATGTGCCTGTAGTCCCGGTTACTCAGGAGGCTGAGGCAGGAGGCTCGCTGGAGCCCAGGAGGCCAAGGCAGCAGTGAGTCATGACTGCACCACTGCGCTCAGCCTGGTGTCAAAGTGAGACTCTGTCTCAAGAAAATTAAAAAGGGATAAAATAAAAATAAACATTTTTCCATTAAAAAGTATATAATAATATGTTTTTTACTTTACTGGATTAAACCTTACTCTTCTGCTTCTTGATTCAATTAGCAACTTCACTGAATGCCCATGTGCCAGGCACTGTGCTAGATACGAGAAATACAAATGTGAGCCTAGTTGTACTATAGTTATTCAGACATACATTTGCATAATTATTTGAGTAATGTCAGTCTTCCCCACTAAATAACTATAGTATTATTTTTATTTAATCAAAACAGGTCTGTAAATGTACAAAGATGATGCCTAAAACATCACCTTCATGATAAAATATTATTCTGTCAATGACACCAGTATTCTCTCACTCACCAAGCTAGAAATTCTTTCTTTTCAGCACCCACAAATGATTTTTCTTAAAATACACCTGTTAAGACACTCAACAAACCAGGAATATAAGGAAACTAGCTGAACATAATCAAGGTCTTATATAAAAAACTCATGTTAGTATCATATTCAACAGGGAAAGACTCAAAATGTTTCCTCTAAGATCAGGAACAAGCCAAGGATGCCTGCTTTTACCACTTCTAGTCAACACAGTACCAGAAGTCCTAGCTGAGATTAGGCATGGAAAAAAATAAAAGGCATCCAAATTGGAAAGCAACAAGTAAATTAACTGTTTGCAAATGACACGATCCTATATGTAGAAAACTCCACAAAAAAGATTCCACACACAAAAAAACTGTTAGAACTAATAAATCAGTAAAGTTGTAGGATACAAAATTAACACACAAAAATGAGTTGCATTCTTAAACATTAACAGTGAACAATCCAAAAGAGAAATTAAGACAAGAATCCTATCTACAATCACATCAAAAAGAATAAAATACTTAGGAATAAACTTAGACAAGGAGACAAAAGACTTTTACACTGAAAACTAAAAAACACTGCTGAAATAAAGACAGAAATAAATGGAAAGATATTCCATGTTCATGGACTGGAAGATAGTATTTAGATGTCAACATTATCCAAAGCAACCTACAGATTCAATACAATTCCTAACAAAATACTAATAGCCTATTTTTTGCAGAAATAGAAAAACCCATCCTAAAATTCATATGGCATCTCAAGGAATCCCAAACTACCAAAACAATCTTGAAAAGAACAAAGTGGAGTCTCACACTTCTTGATTTCAAAAGTTACTATAAAGCTACAGTAATTAAAATAGAGTGGTATTGGCATAAAAACAAACTTATGGACCAATGGAATAGAATACAGAGCCCAGAAATAAACCCTCAAACTTGTGGTCAAATAATTTTCAACAAAGGTGCCAAGACCATTTAATGGGAAATGGACAGTTTTCTCAACAAATGGTAATGCAAAAACCACATATATGGTAATAGATATCGACACATAAAGACCTAAATTAAGAGCCAGAACTATAAAATTCTTAAAAAAAAAAAAAAGGCTGGGCACAGTGGCTCACACCTGTAATCCCAGCACCTTGGGTTGAGGGGGGAGGACCACTTGAGTCCAAAAGTTGGAGACCAGCCTGGGCAACATAGTGAGACCCCATCTCCTCAGAAAATTTAAAAAACGTAGCCAGGCATGGACGTATGTGCCTGTAGTACCAGCTATTCGTTAGGCTGAGATGGGAGGGCTGTTTGAGCCCAGAGTTCAAGGCTACTGTGAGCCATAATCACACTAGGGCACTCCAGCCTTGGTGACAGACCCAGAACCTACCTATCTTTAAAAAAGAAAGAAAACATGGGGAAAAGCTTCCTGACATTGGATTTGATAATGATTTCTTAGCTATGACACCAAAAGCATAAGCAACAAAAGAAAATCTAGCTAAGCTGGATTTTATCAAAATTAAAAACTGTGTGTACATCAAAGGACACTATCAACAGGGTGAAAAGTCAGCCTACAGAATGGGAGAAAATATTTGCAAATCATGTCTGATAAGGGATTGATATTCAGCATACATAAGTAACTTCCACAACTCAACAACAGAAAAACAAACCTAATTAGAAAACAGGGAAATAATGTGAATATTTTTCTAAAAAAATACAAAAGATGAATAAACACATGAAAAGATGCTTAACATCACCAATCATTTTTAAAAAATGCAAACCAAAAACAATGAAATATCACTTCATACTCATCGGGATGAATATTAGGAAAAAAAAACCAAACAGCAAATAACAAGTATTGGTGAAGATGTAGAGAAACTGGAACTTGTGCACTGCTGGTGGGAATGTAAAATTTTCTGGGTATAAAATTCATAAAATAAATGAAAGCAGAGACTCAGATATTTTTACATCCATGTTCACAGCAGCATTATTCACAACAGTCAAAATGTGGATGCAACTTAAGTGCCCATCGATGGATGAACGGATAAACAAAATGTAAAAATACATACAATGAAATATTATTCAGCCTTAAAAAGAAAGCAAATTGTGACACATGCTACAATATGGATGGACCTTGATGACATTATACTAAGTGAAATAAGCCAGATATAGAAGGACAAATACTGTATAATTTCACTTATACGTGGTACTTACAGTAGTCAAAATAAAAGAGAAAGTAGAATTTGGTTGCCAGGGGCTGGGGGTAAGGGAAAATGGACAGTTTCAGTTTAGAAATATGTAGTCATGAGCCTAAGAAAACTCCAAATGAAAGAATTCTACAGATGGATGGTGGTGATGGCTACACAACAATGTAAATGTACTTATGCCAAAGAACTATACACTTAAAAATGGTTAAGATGGTCAATTTTATGTGTATTTTATCACAATTAAGCACACAGGTATCTGCTATCCAAATCCTTCCTACTGACTTTATCCGGGTCTAAGATCTCTTCATATTCGGGTTACTACAGCAGCTACTGTCTTCCTTCGTTCATTACATTCTCTCCTCACTCTAACTTAACCTGTAGATCATTAACGGTTTACCTTCCTGGTTTACGACATTAATCCCTGGCCTCCAAACTTTCAAAGGCTCTCTATACCTTGCACAACAGGATAAAAGTAGAAATCTCCTCAATTCAGCACTCAAACTCTTCTACAGACAAATAGCTTTCCAACTGACTAAAGTTTCCTAAGGAAAACATTCTCCTCAGGAAATTCAGTTGTCAGCTCATTCTAGTCTCCCTCTATTTCCCTCCCCCTAAGCTAATCTTCACTTTACACTCTTGCTTTTTCCTCACAAAATAACTGCTACAATCTCTCAGTAAATCTAAACTTTCATAGGCCAGCTCAAGTCCCAAGTTTCCCACGTTCTTTGGACTCTTGGGGTCTCACTCATCTCTCTCTACCCTGTATACCAATAGCATTCTTTGCATTAGTATAACTCACTAGACTGTCTTCGAGACTCATGTTGGTACACCTGATCTTTCCAATAAGAACTCGAAGGAAAAGTCTATATATTAATGGCAAAAACTGCAGTTACTTTTGCATCAACCTAATATTGTTTCTTTCCTTTCTTCCACATCATTAATCTAATGCAAAACAAAAAGCAGTCCTTCAACAGTCACCTATGTAATTTTGGATGTGTGAGCTTCAGTGACTAGAATCTGAAATCAGAATAACTTTGGCATTACTGCACTTCTGAAGGTTTACCTGTGACACACTATAAAAATGCTGCGCCTCAAGATGATACCTGGAAACTAGGTAGTGTAACCTAGAAATCAACACAGGTGTTTTAAATCCTAAAATTAGAGTCTGATAACAAAAACCTTGTTTAAATGCTGGTGTTGGGACACAAAACAATACAGTAGTCAGGTTTTGTGGGACAGAATATTGACCTATGAGTTTTACGGAATTCATGCAAGAATGAGCCATGCTAAAACTGGGTGAAAATGTAGTCATGAGCCTAAGAAAACTCCAAACGAAATTAACACTCCGTTTTTATTAAGTTCAGGTTAGGAAAAAAAAAGTCTTCATCAGTTACTTGAAGTAGCTGTCAGAATGAGACAGAAGCTCTCATTTTCGCTTTCAACTTTATTACACCAAAACCTATGGATAGAGGTGGGTAGTGAATGGTGAGGAATGCAATCAATGAAGAGTAAGCAACTCAGCAGTGTAGTAACAACGAGCTCTCTAAATGGGGTAACGGGGTGTAGAGGCCTACATCTCAGTTTTGGCCTAATCCATCGACAGCTGTAGGATCCACAACAAGTCACTCGCCTCTCTGGATCTGGTTTCCCGGCTCTAAAACAATATTCACACCTTTAGATCTCTAAAAGTTTTTCTGACTCAAAAATTCCATGACAAGTCTAATAACAGTTGCTATTAACAACGTATGATTCTTACGAAGCAATTTCAAGTCTTTCTTCCACATTTCAGGAAGAAAGCAATTCATTTCGGCAATCTAAAGGAAACAGATGCTATTAGGGACCAAAGATTGTTAGTTGACCAGACCAGGCGCAGTGGCTCACGCCTGTAATCCCAGTACTTTGGGAGGACGAGGCGGGCGGATCACCAGAGGTCAGGAGCTCGAGACCAGTCTGGCCAACATGGTGAAACCACGTTTCTACTAAAAATACAAAAACTAGCCGGGCGTGGTGGCGGGCGCCGGTAATCCCAGCTACTTGGGAGGCTGAGACAGGAGAATTGCTTGAACCTAGGAGGCGGAGGCTGCAGTGAGTCGAGGTCGCACCACTGTTCTCCAGCCTAGGTGACAGAGCGAGACTCCGTCTCCCCAAAAAAAAAAAAAAAAAAAAAAAAAGGTTGTTAGTTGAAAAAGCTAAGTAATTCTGTAAAAATGTCTACTTTCTCATTACAGTAAGATGTTTTCGCAGAGTTAACAGTGCTCTGGTGAAGATAACCAAGACTGCTTCTGTAAATTAGGCCTACTCCAGAGTACTTATTATCTGTGCTGGTATGTGAAGACGTGCTAGTGTAGTTCACGGGAGAAACAACACTCCTCAGAGTTTCTTGAAAAACGGTGAGAAAGTTCTCACCCTCGGGGTAAAGCTAGCAAACACCGTGCAAATAAGGTACTGAAATACGCACACTTTTTGCCATTCAAGTATTCCAACAAGCACAGCCTCCTCCTCTTTATCAAACACTCGGTATTGTCTCCCTCCCAACCTGTCAAAGCTCAATTCCAGGTTTATCCCGCAACAGTAACTTACCCGGACAATCTAACTTCCCCCGGGAGTAGCAGTCCTCCGGCCTGCTCCCTTCCCAGTCCCCGCCGGCCACTCTCACGCCCACCCCTGGCGGTCGCAACCCCGCACCCGGGTAAACACGCGTCCCAGTCTGGGGAGCGGTTTCTCCGCGTCCTGGGAGCGGCGGGTCCCGCCCCTCGGCGCCCGGAGCCCAAAGCCGGCCGGGCGGCCGTCGCGACTCCCTGGGGCCACTCTCCCCGCCCGGAGCGCCGCACCTCGCGCCCCTGCCCCCGGGACGGCGGCGCGCTCCAGCCCACCCCTCGGAGCGCACAGAGACCGGCCAGTCCGGCGCCGCCGCGCCTCAGCCCCAGACGGACGACTGGCCCCTCCCCGCCCGGCGCCCCAGCGCCTCCCGCGGCGGGTTGGCCCCAGCCCCGGCACCCCCACGCCTAGGAACAGCCCCTTCCTCGCCCGGACGCCCCGCGCCACACCGGACACAGCCTCGGCTCCACAGCCTCAGAGACACCAAGGGACACTCACCCCGGAGGCTCCTCCCGCCGCTGCTGCTGCCGCTGGGACCGCTGCCGCTGGGACCGCTGCCGTCGCCCCCGCCGCCGCCGCCGCCACCAGCACCGCCGTCCGCACGGGCGCCAGCACCCCCGGCCATCCTCCTCCCACCGCCGCCGCCGCCCTCTCCTCTCCTGTCAGTGGCTCAGGCTCCGGGACTGCTCCAGGTTCCCCTCGCCGCCATTTTGACTCCTAGAGGGAGCAGGAGGGGCTCGGCGCGGCCTTGGGGCGCCTGCGCGGCGCTGCGGAGCCGGCCAGAGCCCCCGCCTTCCCCTGCCGTCGTCGCGCTCAGGGTCACGTGGCCCGACGTCCCAGCGCGTGTCGGGCCGCGTGGGGGGCGGTGCGTTTGCTGGAGCCGTGGGAGCTCAGTGGTCCCCCATTATTCTTGCTCGTCGGCTGGGAGCCGGGCGTCGGGACGCTGGGAGTTTGCAGCTTGTGGCAGCATCCTGCTTAGTCCAGCGAATTGTGACACATTATTAAATGTATCAGAATATGAGAACTGTGTCACTACTACGTCACCAGATGGCCATTTCCACGAATTCATGTTTCCGTTCGGCGGCCGGCGTCCCTCGGGTGGTCGCATACAATGAGTGCATCTTTCTCGAGAACTGCTTTTCCGCGGAAAGTCCTTGCTGACAGTCCTGGCGTTCCGGTGGCTGCTTCTTGGCAGTGAGCACTTGTCTATCGTAAGCACTTGTCTGCATGGTACTTTTATAGGCACACCTTGCTACTTGTGTAGTAGGTTAAAAAATAATCTTTAAGACACTGAAAAGTTTTCCTTTACAAGATACCCCTGTGAACAAAGGACAAAATTGATGAAAACACACAGTCGCCACGTGGGAGAGCCAAGTCGCTCTTCCCTAGATGCCCCTTGTTTGGGGGTTTGCAATAATTTCAGCGATGCAATAACAAGAACACTGTATTTATGGGGCACTGTCGTTTTCCAAAGAGATACATGGTTTCATTTGAACGCCAAACCCACCCTTTGTGGTAGTCAGGATAGGTGTTTTTATCGCTGTTTTACAACCAAGGAGACAGGTTCAGAAATACTAACAAGTAGGCAAGCCAAGATCAGAACCCAGGCATTCTGAACCAGGTGACGAGGCACCGTTACACCTCCTTTTCCTTTGATAGACATTAGCAACTCTGGGAATTTATTTGAAAGTATTGTATTTGCATTTAATTTTTTTTTTTTTTTGAGACGGAGTCTCACTCTGTTGCCCAGGCTGGAGTGCAGTGGCGCAATCTCGGCTCACTGCAAGCTCCGCCTCCCGGGTTCACGCCATTCTCTTGCCTCAGCCTCCTGAGTAGCTGGGACTACAGGCGCCCGCCACCGCGCCTGGCTAATTTTTTGTATTTTTAGTAGAGACGGGGTTTCACCATGGTCTCTATCTTCTGACCTCGTGATCCGCCCACCTCGGCCTCCCAAAGTGCTGGGATTACACGCTTGAGCCATCGCTCCCGGCTGTATTTGCATTTTCAATCTCTACCCATTGTTTAACAAGTTTTGTGTCACACAGTTTTTTTTGTTGTTGTTGTTCTGAAACCACCTCTAAGCTTCAAAGGATAAGAGCAATTTGGAATTTTGTGATGTGTTTTTAACTATCTCTTGACCCTCCATTATTTTATGCTTTTCATATTCAGTTGGAGACTGAATATTATTGTTGTTTTCCTCTGGGCTTGCTTCAGATTTGTATTTTCCTCACCCTCATTCTTCATCACCTTACTTCCTTGAAAAAGATAGCTCTTTCCAATTTGTATTACTTCATTTTCTTTACCCATCTCACCCCTTTCACCCTCTTACCCAATCCGTGAAGGTTTGGAGATTGTAGCAAGAAATTGTAGCAGTCCCTTGCCTGAAATTCCCCTCTAGCTGGTCAGGGTCACTTCAGTTGAACATACAGCCTCAGGGTGATAGACAAGAAATGCATGGAAAAGTGAGAAAATACAAAGGAAATAGGTCCATCTAATTGGAGCCAATGATTACCTCTGAGTGTCCACCTCTTGTTCTACACTTTTGTACTTCCCCAAGGGCGTAAGTGAACCTTATCTAAATTCAAGCCATTTACGGTTATTTTCCATCATTTTACCTTAGTCTTAATTTGCTAAATACAGTTGACACTTGAACAACACAGGTTTGAACTGTGCGGATCGATCAATGCAACCTGGTACACGGGATTCTAAACACCGTATTGAGAGGGCTGACTTTTCTTATACTCACGTTCCACGGGACCGACAGGCAGACTTGAGTATGCTTGGATTGGGGTATATGTGGAGGGTCCTGGAACCAATCCCATGTATATAGTATATGGGGGATGACTGTATTGCATTAACTGAAAGAGCTATGATTAGCAAACTAAAAAGCGGTGTGTAAACACTGCTTCTTTGTAATTTATGAAAATGTTAAATAAGATCAGTCCCCACTGTTTACACTTATTACTAACCTTTATTACTTGACTTTGGTTCTATTTCCTAGCCACAATTTAAAAAACAAAATTAAAATGGTATCAACAACAATAGAATTCTAAGTAATTTCAGGATAACACTTTTTCTAACAGCTTTTGATGTGGAAATCTAAAACTTTTTGAAAAGCCAAGTAAGGTCTGCTGGTTTCACCTTGTCCTTTTGTCTATCTGCACAGCTGGAGACTTCTAGTAGACTGTTTGGATCTAGAAACCGTTTGTAAGTGATCCATGATTTTTTTCTACCCTTTAATTCATTCACTGTTTCCTTATTATACCATTTAGCTGTACTTTTGAGATCCTGAATTAGCTCAGTTTACATACTCATGAGAATTTAGATGTTTTAGTTCAGTCCGACACACATTTAAAGTATCCAGTACCATGTGCCAAGCACGGTACTACATGCTGGGGGTAAAAAATAAATGGATCTTTATACTTAGGGAGCTTAGAATCTAAATAAGAAGACAGAGTGAAAAACATTTTTTTAAAGGCTAGTGTTAAGATGGTACTAAGTAGTGGTTAACAGCATGGATTCTAGAATCAGACAGATCTGGATGGCCATATGACACAAATAGGTCAACCAGAACCTTTTCCAGAAATTTTTGCCACACTCTCAGAGGAGATGTTTCTTCTTACTCCATTTCTCTGGGATTATGACTCGAAAGGACATGTAAATTGGCTTTGTTTGCCAATGAGGAGAAAGCCATGTGCGGTAGGAAAGAAGGAAGACCATAAAGAAACAGAAAGTGAGAGAAAGGAAAACCATGACATCATTTGAATACCCGGGCCTACCTGGCCCTAAACCAACCCATCCCTGGTCTTTTCATTTTTAGAAGCCATTAAGTTGCCCTAACACCTCTTTTTATCTTTAGTTGGAAATGGGTAAAAACAGTGAACTTCTGTGGCTTGCAATCAAAAGTCCTGAATTTATGTTTTGTTCCTTTCTCCACTCCCTCCATCAGTGAATGGCATCCCATCCACCTGGTCATCTATGTTGAAAATAAGAGTAATCAACATTTCATGGTATATTCCATGTTCTGTCACTCCAGTCTTTTCCTTCCTTTGTACCCCCTTTTCTACCATACATAACCATCCACTGAAACCCATTCCCAGACTCATCTTCCTGGAAATACAGGATGGAAGCTGGGTTTTTGAAATTAAGGAGAAAAGACAAATTTTATCTCCCCCTATTTCTCTGCATGTAACAATCCTGTTTTCATGCATTTTTCTGAATTTCCTGAAGTCTAAAAGGTGAAAAAGATTGAAAACCCCAGAACAGTGATAAGTACCTTGTAGATGCTTAATTAAGAAGTGCTTAATAATTATTCAATTTTCAATTTTGTTTTTTTTCTAGAGACAGAGTCTTGCTCTGTCACCCAGGCTGGAGTGCAATGGCGCAATCTCAGCTCAGTGTAACCTCCGCCTCCCAGGTTCAAGTGATTCTCCTGCCTCAGCCTCCCAAATAGCTGGGATTACAGGTGCGTGCCACCATGCCCGACTAATTTTTTGTATTTTTAGTAGAGACAGAGTTTCACCATGTTGGCCAGGCTGGTCTCAAACTCCTGACCTCGTGATCTGCCCACCTTGGCCTCCCAAAGTGCTAGGATTACAGGCCTGAGCCACTGCACACAGCCTTAATAATTATTAAATTAACAAATAATAAAATTAATAAAGGTTTTAGAAAATAATATTGGAAAATATTCATTGCCTTGGGGAAGAAAAGCAAGTCACAGAAAACATTAATCATGAAGACAAGATTCATAGATTCAACTGTATTTAAAATATGAACTTAAGTGCATCAAAATGTAGTGATATGGTTTGGATGTTTGTCCCCTCCAAATCTCATGTTGAAATGTAATTGCCAGTGTTGGAAATGGGACCTGGTGGGAGGTGTTTGGATCATGGAGGCAGATTCCTCATGAATGGCTTAGCGCCGTCCCCTTGTGATGGTGGTGGGAGGCAGACAGGTTCCTAGGTGGGAAGGGGCGGGTCCCTGGTGAAACCCCACCTTCAAACCAGAAATGGCCTAAAGCCTGGGGGCCAGGCTGCCAGTCCCCAGTGAAGTCCACGACCTGGAGTGAGAACTTCCTTGATGCCTTTCAGCCAATAAAGTAGTGCTTTATCCAGGCCCGATTAGCATGCATTTCCTCCTGCCCACAGACCAATCAGCATGCACTTCATTCTGAGCCAATAAAAACCCCCAGACCCAGCCTGACTCACAGACTCATAGAGTCTACGCACTTTGGGTCTTTGCTCCTCTGAGAGCTGTTTGGTTGCCCAAAAAAGCTCTTCTCAAGTTTGTTTACCCTCCAGTTGTCCATGTAACTTACTCTTCCTGGACATGGGACAAGAACTCGGGAAACTTCGAACGGCAGGAGTGAAAGGAGCTGTAACACTTTCCTGACTGGCTCGCTGACCTGTGGGTGGTGACATACTCCCACACTGTAGGAGTGAAGAGTGGCAAACCTTCTGGGGCCCAGACCTTGGGATTCTGCAACCCAGAGTTGTAACACTATAGCCCTCCTGCCCTCCGCGGGTGCTGGGCTGCCACCTCACGTGATAGGAAGCAGTGGCAGGGCTGGGCCAGCCCAGGAGCTGCAGGCTGGAGTGGGGTGGTGGGATTGAAAGAGCTTTAACACAAATGGGCTGAAACATGCCCCCCCGAAACACACCCGTCTGCTTGCCGTCCTGTGGGTGACGAGGAGAGAAGAGCTGCGGCCCTTCTGGGAGCCTAGACCTCAGGGCTCCCCAAACTAGGGCTGTGACATGCTGTAACACTCTCTTTGGGGCTCTGTGGTTCCTGATGTTTCCAAGCTTTTGGGTGCCACTGTATTTGCCTTGTCCAGACGCTGGTGCCCACAGTAGAAGCCGCTTGTGATATGTCTGGTCCAGCTGCAGCCTCGCATGGAGCTGGCGTCTATGCCAGTGCCTAAAGCTGCCCACCTCACCCCAGCAGCCAGTGTACCTGGCTGTGTGCAGTGGCCAGATCCCATGCTGGCTCACTCACATACCCCTCACTGCTCTGTGCCTGGCTTGCCCTTGGCAAGCATGGGATCCAGGCTGGTAGTGCAAGCCGAGCACAGCCTGCCAGGCTGAGTGGGCAGAATGAGCCCAGCAGGTGTGAGCAAAACTCTGAAGCAGAGGTGCTGCCAGCCACAGAGGTTTCCAGCTGGTGAAGCGACACCTGGAGGATCCTGTGACATTTTGGGAGGAGTGAGTTCTCTGAATTCACCGGTGATCTGGTTGTTTAAGGGTGTGCATCACCCCCCACCGACCAGTCCATCTCTTGCCATGTGATACTGCTTGCTCTCCCTTTGCCTTCCACCATGATTATAAACTTTCTAAGGTCTCTCCAGTAAGGCCTGCAGAACTGTGAGCCAATTAAACCTCTTTTTAAAATAGATTACCCAGACTTAGGTATTTCTAGCAACACAAAAATGGACTAACACATATACAATAGGGGGAAAAAGACAAGCCATACAATGGAAAAAGATATTTGTAATACATAAAACCAAAAAAGAGCTTATATCCAGCATATGTATAGAATGCTTACAATTTAGTAAGAACAAGACAACCAAACAGGAATGACAAAAGACTTGAACGGCTGGGTGCAGTGGCTTATGGCTGTTATCCCAGCACTTTCGGAGGCCCAGGTGGGTGGATCTCTTGAGCCCAAGGGTTCAAGACCAGCCTGGGCAACATGGCAAAACTCTGTCTCTACGAAAAAAAGACAAAAATTAGCTGCGTGTGGTGGCATGTACCTGTAGTCCTAGCTACTCAGGTGGCTGAGGTGGGAGGATCATTTGAGCCTCGGAGGTGGAGGTTGCTGTGAGCTGAGATCATACCACTGCACTCCAGCCTGGGTGACAGAGTAAGACCATCTCAAAAACAAACAAAAAAAACTTTAGACAAATTAAATTTAATAGAGTTTACTTGGTTAAAATGATTTGTGAATTGGGCAGACCCCTTAACCAGAAGAGGTTCAGAGTGACTCTAGAGCTGCTATGCAGTCTGAGAATATTTATGGATAGGAAAAGGAAAGTGATGTACAGAAAATGGAGGTGAGGTACTATATAGAGCATCCTTGACATAAGTAATGCCATCTTAGAAAAAGACTCCATCATATATTTCAAAAGGCATCATGCCAACAGGGTACAGATGTTCACGCAGAGACAACCCCCAACCAGATTAGAGTGTAACCTTTTACTATCAGCCCTCACCAGATGACTCAAAGACTTTAGCAGGACTTGATCAGCTCTAGATGGCCATTTTTTTCTTTCCTTTTTTTTTTTTTTGAGACAGAGTCTCATTGTGTTGCTCAGGCTGGAGTGCAGTGGCATAATCTCAGCTCACTGCAAGCTCCACCTCCCAGGTTCACGCCATTCTCCTGCCTCAGCCTCCCGAGTAGCTGGGACTACAGGTGTCTGCCACCATGCCTGGCTAATTTTTTGTATTTTTAGTAGAGACGGGGTTTCACCATGTTGGCCAGGCTGGTCTCAAACTCCTGACCTCGTGATCCACCTGCCTCAGCCTCCCAAAGTGCTGGGATTACAGGCGTGAGCCACCGTGCCCAGCCTAGACGGCCATTTTAACAGATACCGTCTTTCTGTTACTCGTGGTCAGCACCTGGCATTTGCCTCTGAAGGCTCTGCCCAAATCACAGACTTTTTCTTGAAAGATGTTGATGACTGTCTGGATTAGCTCAGGACATTCTGCTTGTCCGTGTTGCTCTTCTTGTACTGGTTTGTTAACCCCTTTTACTATTTTCTTTTCTCCTGACGTTAAATTTTACTTTGATGTGGAAATTTTAATCTGACATTTACACATTAAATATACTAGTATGTATGGTTGCAATATTGACTGACTTGTGGATTGGCTTGAGCCTGTGCCCCCCATGGCTCTGACTAGAGTGAACGGGAAGTAATAAGGAGAATTGCCTGTTTGGTTACTCTATTAGCTCATGGCTTTCATGATTGAATAAGCATCAAAAAAAGTTTGACCTTGTAGAAAGACACAAAAGTGCACGGACCTCGTTATGTCTGACCTTGTGCTGCTCATGACAGCTACAGAAACACCTGGATTGGTTACAACCTGGCAGTTGCCTTATTTGAATATGGTTTTAAGAGTTGGCCACCTATGCCAGGCACGGTGGCTCACACCTGTAATCCCAGCACTTTGGGAGGCCAAGGCGGGCAGATCACAAAGTCAGGAGATCGAGACCGACCTGGCTAACACGGTGAAACGCCATCTCTACTAAAAATACAAAAAATTAGCCAGGTGTGGTGGTGGGCACCTGTAGTCCCAGCTACTCAGGAGGCTGAGGCAGGAGAATGGCATGAACCCAGGAGGCGGAGCTTGCAGTGAGCAGAGATCGCGCCACTGCACTGTAGCCTGGGCGACAGAGCAAAATGCTGTTTCAAAAAAAAAAAAAAAAAGAGTTGGCCACCTATGATTGGCATGCCCAATTTGGGAGGCCAAGGCGGGCAGATCACAAAGTCAGGAGATCGAGACCGACCTGGCTAACACGGTGAAACGCCATCTCTACTAAAAATACAAAAAATTAGCCAGGTGTGGTGGCGGGCACCTGTAGTCCCAGCTACTCAGGAGGCTGAGGCAGGAGAATGGCATGAACCCAGGAGGCGGAGCTTGCAGTGAGCAGAGATCGCGCCACTGCACTGTAGCCTGGGCGACAGAGCAAAATGCTGTTTCAAAAAAAAAAAAAAAAAAGAGTTGGCCACCTATGATTGGCATGCCCAAAACTCTGTGATTAGCACAAAAGTAGTTTACAATATGTTTATACATCCAGTCAGGTTACAGTTCACTATGTAGGAGAAACTTTTTTTTTTTTTTTTTGAGACAGGGTCTCACTCTGTTTCCCAGGCTGGTGTGCAGTGACGTGATTATAACTCACTGCAGTCTTGACCTCCCCAGCCTCAGATGAGTCTCCCAACTCAGCCTCCTGAGTAGCTAGGCCTATAGATGTGCACCACCACACCTGGCTAGTTTTTGTATTTTTTGTAGAGATGGGGTTTTGCCATGTTGCCCAGGCTGGTCTCAATCTCCTGGGCTCAAGCAATCTGCCCATCTTAGCTTCCTGAAATGCTGTGATTACAGGTGTGAGCCGCCATGTCTGGCCTACGAGAAACCTTTAGGCCCAAGTTAAAATACATAAGGACGCAGCTTCAGGCTACACTTAATCTAATAATGGATACACATACTATCTGATTTAACCTCCATATCCACATTCTAAGAGAAATATGCTTTATTTTCCTGAGGCTATGTGGTTAGTAAATGATAGTGCTGGAATTTGACCTTTGATCTTTTGGACCCCAACTGCCAATCTTTTCATGTCAGTATAACAGAAATCCATTGAAGAATATCTGGATGTAATTCAGGAGAAGAGGAATGTGACATTTAAAAATGAAATCAAGGTGGCCAGGTGTGGTGGCTCACGCCTGAAATCTTAGCACTTTGGGAGGCCGAGGTGGGTGGATTGGGAATTCCTGAGGTCAGGAGTTCGAGACCAGCCTGACCAACATGGAGAAACCCCGTCTCTACTAAAAATACAAAAATCAGCCAGGCGTGGTGGTGCATGGCTGTAATCCCAGCTACTCAGGAGGCTGAGACAGGAGAATCGCTTGAACTCAGGAGGCAGAGGTTGTATAGTGAGCTGAGATCGCACCACTGTACTCCAGCCTGGGCAACAACAGTGAAACTCCGTCTCAAAAAGAAAAAAAAAGATGAAAAGATGCAGGTGTGGTGGTTTATGCCTGCAGTCCTAGCACTTTGGGAGGCTGAGGCAAGAGGATTGCTTGAGCCCAGAAGTTTGAGACCATCAGCCTAGGCAAAATTGTGAGTCTCTACAAAAAAAAAAAAAAAAAAATTAGCTAGGCATGGTGGTGCATGCCTGTGGTCCCACCTACTTGGGAGGCTGAGGTGGGAGGATTGCTTGGATCCAGGAGTTCAAGGCTGCAGTGAATGTAAACCAAAAATAAAATTCTAAGGCCTCCCCCACCATCTAAATGAACCCCTCCTCTCTGCCAAGGGCATGTCACAGTTAACCCAACAGGGCAGCCATTAAATCTTAAAGCTCCAAAATAATCTCTTTCGACTCCATGTCTCACATCCAGGACATACTGATGCAAGAGGTGGGTTCCCAAGGCCTTGGGCAGCTGTGCTTGTGTGGCTCTGCAGGATACAGGCCCCGTGACTGCTTTCACAGGCTGGGTGTTGAGTGCCTGTGGCTTTTCCAGGGGCATGGCGCAAGCTGCTGGTGGATCTACCGTTCGGGGTTCCAGAGGATGGTGGCTCTCTTCTCACAGCTCCACTAGGCAGTGCCATAGTAGAGACTCTGTGTGGGGGCTCCAACCCCCCATTTCCCCCTCTCCATTGCCATAGTAGAGATTCTCCATGAGGGCCCTGCCCCTGCAGCAAACTTCTGCCTGGACATCCAAGAGTTTTCATACATCCTCTAAAATCTAGTTGGAGACTCCCAAAGCTTAACTCTTGTCTTCTGTGCACCCACAGGACCAACACCACATGGAGGCTTCCAAGGCTTGGAGCTTGTTCCCTCTGAAGCAATGACTCAAGCTCTACCTTGATCCTTTTTAGCCATGGCTGGAGCTGGAGTGGCTGGGACGCAGGGCACCATGCCTTGAGGCTGCACAGAGAAACAGGGTCCTGGGCCTACCCCATGAAGCCATTTTTCCCTCCTAGGCCTCTGGGCCTGTGATGGGAGGGGCTGCTGTGAGGATCTCTGAAATACCCCGGAGACATTTTCCTCATTGTCTTGGCCATTGACATTTGGCCTCTCTTTACTTATGCAAATTTTTGTAGCTGGTGGCTTGAATTTCTCCCCACAAAATGGGTTTTTCTTTTCTACCACATGGTTGGGCTGCAAATTTTCCAAACTTTTATGCTCCGCTTCTGTTTTAAGCATAAGTTCCAATTTCAGACCATCCATTTGTGAACGCATATGATTGTATGCTTTCAGAAAAAGCTAGGTCACATCTTGAATGCTTTGCTGCTTGGAAATTTCTTCTGCCAGATACCCTAAATCATCTCTTGCAAGTTCAAAGTTCCACAGAGCTCTAGGACAGAGGCAAAATGCTGCCGGTCTCTGCTAAGGCATAGCAAGAGTGGCCTTTGTTTTAGTTCTCAATAAGTTTCTCATCTCCATCTGAGACTACCTCAGCCTGGACTTCATTGTCCACATATCATACTATCAGTGTTTTGGTCAAAACCATTCCACAAGTCTCTAGGAAGTTCCAAACTTTCCCACATCTTCCTGTCTTCTTCTGAGCCCTCCAAATTGTTCCAACCTCTGCCTATTACCCAGTTCCAAAGTGACTTCCACATTTTTAGGTATCTTTATAGCAGTACCCCACTCCTGTTACCAATTTTCTATATTAGTCTGTTTTTACACTGCTATAAAGAACTACCTGAAACTGGATAGTTTATAAAGAAAAGAGGTTTAATTGATTCATAGTTACGCATGGCTGGGGAGGCTTCAGCAAACGTACAATCATAGTGGAAGGCAAAGGGGAGCAAGGGGCATGTCTTCCTATATCATCTTCTATTACTGTTGTGCTTGTAATCCAAGTGTGTTACTGATGTTGCCAGTTGCAGAACTTGAATATGTTTCCCACTTTTGCAACTCTTCTGCTTTTGTTGCTTACTTATCTGAGTATCTCGATCATTGAGGTTGTGCAATTGTAAAGACAGACGCAAATACAAAGAGAAGCACTTTGTTCCTCAAAGGCCTTTGGCTCTTTTTTTTCCTCCCCTATTTTTCAGAGACTTTTGTTCTGAAGCCTTTGGTTCTTGAATCAGAATTAAACATGTTTTTCTAGAGAGGAATGAATTTGAGATATTTGAGGCTGAGGTAGTGCAATCTTAATTCATTATATAATTTTCTAGAACTTTAACACCAGTGTATTTAGAGCATGAATATTTATAAAAATCACATTAAAAAAAGGTAAGTGGGCGGAGGGTGTCTTTCTCATTCATTGTGTACATACAGCTCAGAAAACCTGATCTCTAGGTTATAGCTCTAATTAAGTTCTTTTATATAACTGCAGAAGGAAGTTCTTGCATTGTGGATCACTGAGAATACATTGAATCCCAGCCCACTAAACTCTTTATTGAAAATTGTAGAGGTTTGAAATAACAGTGCTAGTCTTTTGTGACTTGCAGAAATTAAACTGAGGAATGTTCTTTGTATTGGTAATTTGAGCAGCTAAAAGAGCTATCTCCTGGGGTGGGGGTGGGTGGCAGGGAGCTTAATTGTGTTGTGGCTGAATTTGGAGTCACCACTGTCAAAAGTGTTTTAAGGCTTTTGTCACAGAGAAAGGCCTAAAATGCTTAAATCTCACTTGAACTGCACTCTGTTCTAAACTTCTCAAGATTAGGATTAAACCAGTCAAGCTTGCCTATTATTGGGCTCTTTCTCACTTTACTTCAGAATTTTTGTTGCTTTTTAAAAATTAAAAATGGGGTATTACCCAAAGAAAAAAGGCTTGACTAATATCATCTTTCTTAAAGCTCTTTTGTTGTTAGCAATAGAAATCCAGCACCACCTAGTTTAAGCCCAAAGCAGGGTTTATCATAAAGTATATAAAGAGAGGCCCAGAACTCAAGGAAAGTTTCCTAACTTCAGAATAGGGAGAATTCAAACCAGGGCTTTGAACACAGGCAGGATGTTCCCTCTGGCTCTTATCTCTGGTTCTTTGAGCAGCTTGGCTACATTATTAACTCACTGTGGAAGGGCTTTCTTGCTAGGTGGGAAAAAAAACATGGCTCCCAAGTTACAACATCCATCTCAACCAACAGACTGGGTCCCAGCTCTCTCTTTGGTCCAATATTTGAGTCAAGTAGTGTAACAACTGTGGCCAGGAAACAGAGCAATGTTGCACTAAATCATTTCTTACAGGACTCGTGTAACCCAGAGGTGCTCAAATTATTATCTGGGGATATCTAAGGCAAAGTTAAGAGTTTACCTGATGTGACTGGGCAGGATGAGCCAAGGGAAGACTGAGAACAAGGAGATGAGGTTAGGGAGGTGGCCAGCCATGGTTCATGCAGGTCCTTGATTGGTTAGGGTAAGATTCCAGAGCACAGTTGCCCAGCGGAAATGTAACATGGGCATGAGGGGCATGATGGTTAACTCCCGTAATCCTAACATTTTGGGAGGCCGAGACAGGTGGATTGCTTGAGGCCAGGAGTTCAAGACCAGCCTGGGCAACATGGTGAAACATGCCCCAGAGTTAGGAGGCGGGGCCTTTGGGAAGTAATTAGATCATACCACAGCCCTCATGAATAGGATTAGTACCCTTATAAAAGAGGCCCTAGAGAGCTACCTTGTTGCTTCCATCTTATGAAGACACAACCAGAACAAGAAAGTGGGCCCTCACTGGACATCAAATCTACCAGCACGTTGATTTTGAGTTTCTAGCATCCAGAACTGTAAGAAATACATTTCCGTCATTTATAAGCCACCCAGTCTGTTGTATTCTAACAGCCTGAACAGACTGAGACAGTAACAGAAAGGAACAAAAGTAACAGAACTGCTTCTTCATATTCATAAGCATGAAATGACAACCAAGGATCATAAGATACTTGAATAAAACTAGCAGGTTCAAAATAAATAAATAGAATGTGTGCTAGAAGAAACACAGATAGTTCATTGAATAGAGATAACTTTTTAAAAGTTCAGATTAATATTCTGAAAGAAATCTAAAGTGATAGCATCTATAAAATACTAACAGGTGACTGTAAAAGCAAAAATTAGTATGTTTTAAAACTATAATTCTAAAATAAAAAATCATGGGCTAGAAGAAAAAGTCAAGGAAATCCTGCAAAATGTAGAACAAGGGACAAAATGTTGATGAGTGAGAAAAATGTTGAAAGACAGAGGTGACCCGCTAAGAAGGGCCAATGTCCATCAATAAGAATTTTAGGTTGAGAACAAAGAAAACAGAGAGAAGCAAATAAATAGGAATAGTGCTCCTATAGCTTAAGAACCATGACTTCAGATAGAAAGGTCTTACCCACTGCTAATCCATATGAATGGAAAAATACCCATATCTAACAGTATACTGGAGGAACGTCACAATTCCAAAGACAAAAAGGAATACCTAAAAGATTCCCAAAAGGAAAAAAGAGGGTACTCAAAGGAATGACAACTATATTGGCATTATATTTATCGGCTCACTAGATGCTGGAAAAGAAAGGAACAATGCCTTTTGAAAATCTCTGAAGGACAATGATTTTGAGCCCAGAGCTCTATAACCATTCAAATTGGCATTTAAATGGAGACCAATATATATATATATTTTGATTTCCAAGGACTGAGGAACTTTATCACCTACAAACCCTTCCTGAAAGAACAGCTTAAGGATGTACTACAGCAAAACGAAAAGAAATCTAAGAAAGAGGAAGATACCAGGCTGCAGAAACAGAGCAATCCAGAGAAACTCTAGAGTGTTAGTTGTGCAATAGGCCCCCAAAAGAAATAATGTGAAGACACAAGATCATTGTAGTAGATAAAGTTTTATTACAGTACTAAATTTAAAAATCAGGGTATATTTACTTTTCCCTCAAGAGAGTCTGGGCACAGTGCCTCATGCCTGTAATCCCAGTACTCTGGGAGGCTGAGACAAGAGGATGGCTTGAGCCCAGCAGTTTGAGATCAGCCTGGGTGACACAGTGAGACCTGTCTCTACAAAAAAATAAGAAAATTAGCCTTAGTGACAGATAATTACATCACCTTTTCTTCTGGGTCCAAACACTCTATTTGACCCTGCCATGAATATTTTTTTATCATCAGCTGACTATAGAAACTTGTTCTTGGTTTTCAGTGTTAAGAATTAACCTATAGACATTTTATGGAAGATTTAATTTGCATTAGAGAACAGTGTGCTATAAACTCTGCCAATGCCAGGGCATGTTAAGAGGTATATAAAGTATAGAGAGGACGACAAAGGAAAGGAGTAGGTGTGCCAAGTCCCTCACCTTACCCATCAGAAAAGAGATACTTAGTGTGAGGTGGGGTTGGGGCTCAGGGGAGGGTGGCAGGAGAGTTTAGGAGAGGATAGGACACGTGGGTGGAAAGTGAGGTGAATGAGGGCTGGGAGGTTACAGGGAGCCCTGAGTGGAAAAGGCAGGGCAGAGCAGGGGGTGCTGAACTGAAGAGAGTGGAGCAGAGCAGGGATGTGCTGGGTGGAAGGGGCGGTGCAGAGCAAGTGGTGCTGAGCAGAAGGGGTGGGGCAGAACAGGGGGTGCTGGGCAGAAAGGGTGTGGCAGAGCACACAGTGCTGAGTGGAAAGGGCAGTACGAGCAAGGAGTGGTGAGCGGAAGAGGCGGGGCAGAGCAGGGGGTGCTGGGCAGAAGGGGCGGGGTAGGGGCGAGGGTAGAGCGCCCCCTCGTGGCTGGGGCGCCTGCGCAAACCAGCTGCCTCACGAGCACTGGAGGTTGCATTACTTGGCTTCACCTCACTTGTGCTGTCCGCGCCTGGCTTTGTCTCACCTGACGCGATATGCCTCTCCTGCGTGGGCGCTGTCCTGCCTGCCGCCACTACCGCCGCTTGGCCCTGCTCGACTTGCAGCCCGCTCCCCGCTTCGCCCACTCGGAGCCCCAGCGCCAGCGGCCCCTGTCTGCCGCGGTGAGTTGAGGCCCAGCCATCATGGCGGGCGGGAAGCGCGTGGCCCAGGCGGGGCGCCCCGACGGGTGGGGAGAAGGGAGGACACGGCGTGCGGGCCTCGCGTGGGAGGCTCCTGTGGCTTGGTCGCCGTTGGGGGAGGTTCTTGTGGCTTGGTCGCCGTTGGGGGACGTTCCTGGGAGAGGGTCGCTGTGAGGATGCCGTCGTCGGGCACAGGGGCGGAAAGCCCGGGACCCTGAGGAGCGCGCGGGGATTGGGCCTCCTTCGTTGTTACCCTTTAGCGGCACCTGGCTGGCTCGGGGGCGGGGCTGTGGTTTCGCGGAGGAATGGTTTACCATCCTCGGACGTCCTCGGCACTGCCAAGATCTAGCATTTTCGATAAAATGGTGGAAATCCTGGGCCACATAGAAGTTCCAGAGTGCGAAGGTTGGAACCGGAGAACCGTTAGATGAAAAATGAATTAAAAAAAAAATCAGGTGATCCATGAATCGATTTTCGGCATTTTAGATTTCACCAGGACCGTGTTTCTAGGACAACGGTCTAGTTGCTCAAAATGTTTTTTTAAGCACTTTTTGTTAGGCAGCAAGTCGCTGGCCCAGGAAGCCATACTCAGCAGCGCATGTCATCTTCTCTTCCAGGAAATGGCTGTTGGACTTGTGGTGTTTTTTACTACCTTCTTAACACCAGCTGCATATGTGCTAGGCAACCTGAAGCAGTTCAGAAGGAATTAGATGGAAGGTGATGTTGAACAGCTGTTAACGTCTAAAAAACTTTCAGAAAAAGCTGTGTTTTTGTTAACGAGCAAAATTACCTAGTTGAGTTGATGCAACCATTGTGGTATTCACTTTCCTCATGTTTATGATGAATATTTTGCACTTTTTTAGTACTGTGCATTATATAGATGTATAGTCAAAAATGTTCTGCTTAAGTGTTAAATAAAACGGAAACACTTATTCGTGCTTGGTAATATGTGTGCAGATTATTTTCTAAACATCGTGAAAGCTGATGAAAATTTACCGAGAACTGCTGTGAAAGGTCTGACTTAGTGATTCAGGGAGTGACATTAAGTGTTACTATATGGGAGTGAATGTGTCTAGTGACATCACCCTTAAAAGATTAGATGTGTAGCTATGAGGTAATATAAGTTTAGCTAAATGGTTTTTATGTTCTATTAGTACTGCCATGCCACACTTCACAATTTGCTGTGAGAAGTACAACCATTTCTTATCTTTGCCTCTTTAAATGACTACACGTCAGAATGTGAAGAATGAGTACATCTCCTATTTTAATGATTGTTATCTTCTCTTAGTCTTCTGTGAGGTTTGAAGAATCATACACATCTTTGAATTGTCTTAGCTGTTGATTATGCTGTTATCATGGGCAACATAGTTCAACTCTGAGTCTTGGTTTCCTTATCTCTGTAATGGGGACTTAAAATTGCTGTCTTGAAGTGATGCTGTGGGAATAAAACATTGAACAAAGAAAGATAAAGTACCTCTCAACATAGTACCTGAAACAGTAGTCAATAAATAGAAGTTGGGCAATCCGCTTGGGTCCCCCCACACTGTGGAAGCTTTGTTCTTTCGCTCTTCGCAATAAATCTTGCTGCTGCTCACTATTTGGGTCCGCGCCGCCTTTAAGAGCTGTAACACTCAGCGCGCAGGTCTGCAGCTTCACTGCTGAAGCCAGCGAGACCACGAACCCACCAGAAGGAATAAACTCCGGACACATCTGAACATCTGAAGGAACAAACTCCGGACACACATCGTCTTTAAGAACTGTAACACTCACCGTGAGGGTCCGCAGCTTCATTATTGAAGTCAGCGAGACCAAGAACCCACCAATTCCGGACACAATAAGTGATTAACAGCAGATATACCAGTTGTGAGAAACATATTCACCTGGCCAAACCCTTGGAGACATGAAGAAGAGCAGAAGCGAGACTTTTAATGGCAGTCTTGCAAGACTGGCCGTCTGGTAAGCAGGCACACCTGGGGCACTTACAGTAGCAGGTAATTTATCCCCTAGCATGTAATAAGTCCCTCCCCCAGTTCCTCACTAGTCGAGTACTATGGGGTTACAATCTTCCTGGATGTTGCCTCAGTTTCATTATCCCCCTATAAGGTTATACCCCAGTCCCCTTCCCCACTGAAGTTTTGATTTCCCAATAACAACACTTTCTTTCCTTTTATGGGCTGATCTTTCCTCTACATTGTGTTTGCTTATTGACCTTCTAGGTGCGTGAGCTGTGTGGTTTGTTACATCCACAGGCTGGCTGCACGTACTTAGATTTATCATGCCTTTAAAGTGGACTGTTTAAAGTGTTTTCTTACACTAATTATTTTATATCTACCTTTGCTAAATATTTCAGGTTCAGTAAAAACAGCTGAGGCTTCTGAATTATTGGCAAAATGTCCTTGTGTTTAAGGTTCTTACTCAGGTGAACGCCTGATGTTCACAGGCTTTATAAATGAATAACAGAGAAATAACTTTAAATGACAACTAGTTTTGTCTAATATCTTCATTTTTCAGAAGTAATCTAGATAAACTGTTAAAAAAATTAAGTGCATAAAAATAGGATAAATGCATCCAGGTAAACTTTTTATGTGATTTTAAAATCTTAAAATTATTTTGGATGCTTATTGACTATTTGGGTCATTTCTAACTAAGAAAGGGTTATAATATGGGAAAATGTATTTCTAAAATTGTGGAGTGGTTTCATCTATAAAGTGTTCGCATCTGATAGACAGTTCAGGATGTCTTGCTTCCTAGGTTTTCACTAAAATTTAAGGTTACTAAGAATAAGAATTCTAGTTAATATATAATTCTTATATAATTCTATAAGTTGTGTTCTTGAGAAAAAATAATTTTATATAATTTAGAAGTTATTCAAAAGTTAAAAAAGGTAAAAAGAAAATAGGAAGTAAAAGATGTGAGAAAAGTTATGAATATAAATATATTTTTGGTAAGTAAGATTGTTTAAAAATAATAATTTTATCTAAAAAAGATCTTGTGTGGTAAATTTTTGTCTTAAAGTAAAATAACTGGTTATTTTTAAAAAGAAGTGTAATGTAAGACAAGTAAGAAAGTGAAAAATGTTATAAATGGGCTGTGTAAGTGGTTATAAGGTACAAGAAACAGAATTTATAAAAGGAATGTTGTAAGTAAGTTGGTTATAACTAAAAAGGAAACCATTATAATAGTCTTTCTAAAGGTTAGCCCCTTACATTAAAACAAGGGTTACTTAAAGTATTGCTTTGCTTTTAGGGAAATTACAAGAGGTTTTGATTTTTAATTATATAACCAATTTCTTTTAAAAACTTCTTAGATTCGTATCTGAGAGGTTCAACATTTGTTGTGTCTTGTTGCTTTCAGCTTTTCCTCCCCTTGAGAAGGCTTGAGATGACAACTCTCTTCCTCAGTTTTTATATCACTCCTGAAATTTTTTCCCTCTAGTTCCAGCTGTTGTTGTGGCCTAATACTAAAATGTTTTATCTTAAAGGTCCATAAAAGCAATGTTTACCTCCAGTATAACTTTATCTGTTCTCTTGATTTTTCTTGATAAGTCTAAATTTTTCAATGTAATCAGGAATTTCTCATGCTATTACTAAGAGTCATGTATTCTTCTGCTATACTCATAACCTTGAACAGACTCTTCCTGTGTCTGATTAAATTCATGTACTCTTTTCAACAGGTTTGATTTTGGGTTATCTAAATGGGCTTCCCATAAGGAGAAGCAATTATACTGCAGAAAGTTTTCTTTGCCTTTTTGGTACTTGGCTTGAAAAACAAAGATTTTACATTTTATTAATAGCAAAATAATTTCTATATTATATTCGTAGGTTTTTGATTCTTTAGGAAAACTAAAATTTAAAAGGGCTAAGGTATTTATATTCATATAACTTTGTATATTGCTTTTAAAGTCTTTTAATTATCAATCTTTGGTTAAATGAACACATATTTTTTGTTTTGGTGAAATGTTTTGAGCCTTTTAACATCTTTAATAAATATTCTTGAAATAAAAAATAAATAAATAGAAGTTACTGTTTGAGGATATACAAGTTTGCTAATATTCATTCATTCAACAAATACTGAATTCCTGTGATGTGCCAGGTATTATGTGAGGTCAGTATGCCCCAAATAGACTCCTTCCTTGTTTAGCTTACAGGTCTTAGAGGGCTAATGTTTTGTTACTTTAGTATTTTTACATTTCTATCTCAAAATTTATATTGATGTATTAGTTGATGTTCTCCATAGAAACAGAAAAAATAAGATGTGTATATATACACATTTATATATGGAGAGAGAGAGAGATTGGTTTATTTTAAGGAATTGGCTTGTGGTTGTGGAAGCTGGCAGGTCAAAAATCTGCAGGATAGGCTGGCAGGCAGGAAGACACAGGAAGGAGTTGGAGTTCCAGTCTGAGGACAGTCTTTTGTCAGAATTCCCTTTTTGCTAAGGCCAGTCTTCAAAGCCTCCGACTGATTGAATGAGGTCCACCTACACTTTGAAGGACTATCTTCTTTACTCAAGGCCTACTGATTTAAATGTTAATCTCTTACAATCTTCACAGAAACACCTAAATGGTATTTAACTAGATACCTGGGAACTGTGGCCTAGCCAAGTTGACACAAAATTCACCATCACAATTGGATAAAATAATTTTTCAGAGTGAGAGAGCATGAAAAAGGTTGGTGATACCCCTGAGATGGAAAGGTGTGAGCACAGTGGCTAATCAAAATCTTAGCAGTTTCTTAAGATCTACCTTCGCTGTTCACTGGTTGCAAACCTGCTCCTAGGCCCTTTACGTGAACTCCCGTCGGGACACAGGCTCAATCTTCTGATTTCTTGTATTCAGTGAGACCTTGCTTTTGCTGCCAGTTTTGAACTTACTTTTTCCTTCTCTAACTCTGGTGGCTTTGTATTTCGGCTTCTGATGCCTACCTTCTTGTGCTCTAAATTATGGCAAAAGACAGCTTTACCCTCCTAGCTGGGGAAGAATATTGAACTATAGGAATCTTTTCCATAGAACTTTAGCACTTAGTGTTCTGAACCATTTGACACTCTAGTTATTGAGTACTCTCATGCAATAATACTGTATGTTGGGAAATGGTAACTTATTTCGATGAATGAACTCTGTTGCCCTGTCTCATTAATTTTACACTCATAAAGGTGTCACATTCAAGGTACAGTTTGTTCTTGTTTGGGGTAGTTTTGTTCTATAAAGGCACTGTGAACACTGAATTAATGAATACTGAACTCCTAGGGGAAATTCAGGGTTAAGTTCCTGTGAGCCTCTGGTCATAACATTTTTGTCAGCCTCTCAGTCTATAACTTATTTTATGTCTGTTTCTTTTTTAAAACAGCTTATTTAATATACAGATGCTCTTGGACTTAACGATGGGGTTACCTCCTGATAAACCCATTGTAAGTTGAAAGTATTGTAAGTACTGTAAGTTGAAAATGCATTTAATCCACCTAACCTGAATATCATAGCCTACCTTAAACGTGCTCAGAACACTTATAAATCAAGTGCTGTTTTAAATGGAACCTATTTATAGTTTATGCACATATGCACAAACATAAACATGCAATATGATACTTTGGTAGGTTCAACAGTTGAGGGAATCACATCTCTGATGTCATATGTGATGTCAGCTTTCAATCATCTGAGCTTCCTTATTCCACGGTTCCCACCACACCTTGACTTGACATCACTGAGATTTCTACTTCTTTCTTCTGCACAGGACCCTGCTATTTTTCCTTTTACTTATTGAACCTTATCTTTTTGTAGTATGTGGAACTATTTTTTATTTTTATTTTTTGAGACAGTGTCTCACTGTGTCGCCCAGGCTGGAGTGCAGTGGCACAGTCACAGCTCACCGAAGCCTTGAACTCCTGGGCTCAAGTGATTTTCCCACCTTGACTTCCCAAAGCTTTGGATTACAGGCATGAGCCACTGTGCCCAGCATATTCAGCACTTTTTAACTCTGTTTGAAATCACCTTTGCCATAGTATCACACACTGTGGTTTGGCTGCATTTTATTTTCCTGCTATTAGTTTGATAGTTCTTAGTCTTAGCCTCTCTTTTTTTCTGTTGTAAAATTTATTCTTTCTTTATATTCTCATTCCTTGAATAACTTCAGTTACCATATACTTGTTTACTCCCGTATCAATCACCCTGTCCCATATCGTTCTCCTGAAATCCAGATAATTATGTGTATTTGCTTAACATTTCCTCTTGGATATTGTGTAGACACTTCAGATTTAAAAATCCAAACCTGAAACCTTTCTCTCCTCAAACCTGCTCTTCTTCCTGTGCATTGAGTGATTCATTCAATATTTGATCACGTTTGGACACTTACCGTACACCACTGTACACTGTGCTAGGAACTGGATATATACTGAGGAACCAAAAAGACAAAGTCAATGTCCTAACTTGCTCTAGAAGAGGAGATAGACAAACATGTAACCTTAAATACATAATCATAAATAGGGTATGGAAAATAGCCATGGGACCTAACTTAAACTGGGGGAGGAGGGAGTCACAGAAGTTATGTTTGCTGGCCGGGCGCCGTGGCTCACGCCTGTAATCTGAGCACTTTGGGAGGCCGAGATGGGCGGATCACGAGGTCAGGAGATCGAGACCATCCTGGCTAACAGGGTGAAACCGCGTCTCTACTAAAAAAATACAAAAAAATTAGCTGGGCCCAGTGGCGGGTGCCTGTAGTCCCAGCTACTCGGGAGGCTGAGGGAGGAGAATGGTGTGAACCTGGGAGGCGGAGCTTGCAGTGAGCCGAGATAGCGCCATTGCACTCCAGCCTGGGCAACAGAGCAAGACTCTGGCTCAAAAAAAAAAAAAAAAAAAGAAGTTATGCTTGCTAACATGTTATTTAAGTTGACCTGAATGACAAATAGATGAAGGGTGGGGGAAAAAAACTAAAATTTTAGGCAGAAAGAACATGACACCCTGAGGGGGCCAATATCTGTAACATTTTGTAGAATTGAAGGAAGCTATGTTAAATTTAAGGGTTTTGAGTGAGAAGGAAAGTGATATGAGAAGATGATGATGGGCAGGTGAGAGCCAAATCCTTACAGGCTGTGTTTTATGGACATTTAAAGTTTTATTGTAAGTACAAATTGAGTACCTCTAATTTGAAAATCTGAAATCCAGAATGCTCCAAGATCTGAAACTTAGGAGTGCTGACATGATGCTCAAAGGAAATGCTCATTGGAGCATTTCAGATTTTGGATTTTTAGCTTGGGGATGCTCAAGTGGTAAGTATAATGCACATATTTCAAAATCCAACAAAATTCAAAATCTGAAACACTTCTGGTCCCCAGCATTTTTTTCTTTTTTTGAGACAGGGTCTTACTCTGTCACCCAGGCTGGGAGGTAGTGGTGCTATCGTGGCTTACTGTACCCTTGACATCCTGGTCTGAAGTGATCCTCCCACCTCAGTCCCTTGGGTAGCTGGGACCGCAGGCATGCACCACCATGCCCAACAAATTAAAAAACTTTTTTTTGTAGGGACGGGGTCTTGCTATGTTGCCCAGATTGGTCTTGATCTCCTGGGCTCAAGTAATCCTCCTGCCTTGATCTCTCAAAGTGCTGGGATTACAGGCATGAGATACTGCACCCAGCCCTAAGCATTTTGAATAAGAGGTATTCAGTCTATACAGGAAGAGGGTTTTGAACAGGAAAGGGTTAGGATCTGGTTTTGGTAAGACAACCCAAGTACTTTATGAAAGTAAATATAATGAGAAGTAGATCATGTTTGGCTTGAATCTCAAAAAGTAAGCTAGTATGGTCATTTCAGCCACCAGAGATAGACATGGAAGCCATCTTTGTCTTTACTGTAGTTCTAATTTTACAGCCTTTTTTTGGCGGAGTTTCGCTCTTATCACCCAGGCTGGGAGTGCAATGATGTGATCTCGACTCACTGCCACCTCCTCCTGCTGGGTTCAAGCAATTCTCCTGCCTCAGCCTCCTGAGTAGCTGGGATTACAGGTGTCTGCCACCATGCCCAGCTAGTTTTTTTTTTTCTCCCCGAGACGGAGTTTTGCTCTTTCACCCAGGCTGGAGTGCAGTGGCACGTTCTCAGCTCACTCACTGCAACCTCCACCTTCTGGTTTCAAGCAGACTCTCCTGCCTCAGCCTCCCAAGTAGCTGGGATTATAGGTGCCTGCCACCACACCCAGCTAATTTTTGTATTTTTAATAGAGATGGGGTTTCACCATATTGGCCAGGCTGGTCTCGAACTCTTGACCTCGTGATCGGCCCGCCTTGGCCTCTCAAACTGCTGGGATTAGAGGCGTGAGCCACTGCACCCAGCCAGTTTTTTATATTTTTAGTAGAGATGGGGTTTCATCATGTTGGCCAGGGTGGTCTCGAACTCCTGACCTCAAGTGATCTGCCTGCCTTGGCCTCCCAAAGTACTGGGATTATAGATGTGAGCCACCGTGCCTGGCCTAATTTTACAGTCTTAATAATTTTACATATTTAACTTCTCTTACATTGACCAGCTCTTTCCATCCAGGTTCAGCTTCATCTCTTAACAAGTCTTAACTGTCTTCCTAACTATGCTCTTATAGTAAACTACTCATATTTTCATGCCCCTATCCTATCAATGCACCAGTTTTTCAGATTGCCTCCAGCCTTTACATAGGTAGCTACTGTCTCTAGAATGCTTTTCTCCTTCTTCTTCAATTTGTACTTTGGCTTGGATAATTTTTACTCCTATTGCTCTCTCAACTCTCAGATTAAATGTGTCCTTTGGATAACCTGCCCATCTCCTGTGTTCCCATGACATCCGTAGCTTCCGTAGCTTACTCTTATTACAAATGTAGTCTCTTCAGGAATCTACTTCTGGTGTACTTTTTTTTTTTTTTTTTTTTTTGAGGCAGAGTCTTGTACTGTCGCCCAAGCTGGAGTGCAGTGGTGCGATCTAGGCCCACTGCAACCTCCGCCTCCCGGGTTCAAGCAATTCTCCTGCCTCAGCCTCCCAATTAGCTGGGATTACAGGCACCTGCCACCACACCTGGATAATTTTTGTATTTTTAGTAGAGACAGAATTTCATTGGCCAGGCTGGTCTCAAACTCCTGACCTCAGGTGATCCACCGGCCTTGGCCTCCCAAAGTGCTAGAATTACAGGCATGAGCCACTGTTCCCAGCCAGTTCTATTTCACTCTTGTAGGCTGCAGCCCTTTGAGGTCTTAACCCAAATCGACGTGGGTTCACCCAATCACCTGATTCCTCTCCCAACCCAGGTCACTTTGTACTCTGGGCTCCAATCTCTGTTTCCTTACCCATGAGAGACTGTCAAAAGCACTTCTCAGGCACTTCTTCCAGAATTGCCGAATGCAGGGCTCTCTTGATCTCTGTATTTCACCAGCGTCTGGCCTGGTAAGTCTTCAGTGTTTTGCAGTTTTTCAGCACCTTCAAGGAGATGTTTGTGCATTTTGTTCTACTTGTCTAGTAGATCAGCAGAAATAACTGGCTTTACTGACCCATTCTCCCATTACCAGAAGTGCAAACCCACTATATGATCTGATTTTTCAGGTTTTGAAATATTTAAAATTTTTTTTGCCACATCTGGCCTAGTAATCTGTTTTTAAAGCTATGGTTAAAGCAAATGAATAGCTCTCTTTAAGGTGAATGGAGAATTTGAAATAATCTAAATTCAGGTTAAAAATTGTTTCCCTAACTTTTATTTTAGGTTTGGGGTACATATGCAGATTTGTTAATATGGGTAAATTGTATGTCATGAGGTTTGGGTATACAGATTATTTTGTCACTCCGGTAATAAGCATAGTACTCAATAGGAAGTTTTTCAATTCTCACCCTCCTCCCACCCTTCAAACTGAAGTAGGCCCCAGTGTTTCTTGTTCCTTTGTTTCCATGTGTACCCAGTGTTTCACTCCCACTTATAAAAGAGAGCATGTGGTATTTGGTTTTCTGCTTCTGCATTAATTAAATTACGACGTGTGTTAATTCACGTAGGACAATGGCCTCCAGCTCTATCCATGTTGGTGCAAAGGACATGATCTCCTTTGTTTTCATGGCTGCATAGTATTCCATGGTGTTTATGTATGTACCACATTTTCTTTATCCAGTCCACCACTAATGGGCATTGTGATGGTCAATACTGAGTGTCAAGTTTATTGGATTGAAGGATGCAAAGTATTGGTCCTGGGTGTGTCTGTGAGGGTGTTGCCAAAGGAGATTAACATTTCAGTCAGTGGGCTTGGAAAGGCAGACCGACCCTCAATCTGGTTGGGCACCATCTAATTAGCTGCCAGCATGGCCAGAATATAAAGCAGGCAGAAAAACGTGAAAACACTAGACTGGCTTAGCCTCCCAGCCTAAATCTTTCTCCCGTGCTGGATGCTTCCTGCCCTCGAACATCAGACTCCAAGTTCTTCAGCTTTGGGACTCAGACTGGCTTCCTTGCTCCTCAGCTTGCAGATGGCCTATTGTGGGACCTTGTGATTGTGTGAGTTAATACTACTTAAACTCATATATATATATATATATATATATATATGGATATATGTGTGTATATATATATACGGATATGTGGATATATATATATGGATATATGGACATATATATATATGACATATGGATAAATATATGTGTGTGTGTATGTATGTATATATATATATATATATATCCTGTTAGATCTGTCCCTCTGGAGAACCCTGATGAATACAGATTTTGGTACCAGGAGTGGTTCTAGAGGAACAGAATATTAAGGATGGAGTTCTTTCATTGGTTTTAGGGTTTCTGGAGTTGGTCGCTTAATATGATTAGACCCCATAATGGTAAGGATGCTACTTCTAATAGTGTGGAGAACACTGATAGTCCTTTGCATGAACTGTTTAGAGAGTTATGCAAAGTAAATGCATTTGACACCCCTGAGAGGCAAGGAGTTTAGTGACTCTATACATCATAGCTTTGACTATATGTGGAGGACCAAGGAACATAATGAAGTTGGTTGGTTGCTCCTAAGTTCACTGGACAAAGTGATGAAAGAAAATGATGAACTCAGGGATTCTAACTGCCAGCTTCAGAAGCAGATCCTGAGCCTCAAATCTTCTAAGATTGCCCTGAATGAGAGTCTTATCTCCTGTAGAGAAAGAGCTGAAATTGTAGAAAAACAGACACAAGCTCTTATCACGTGCGTGGCTGACCTGCAATGGAAGGTGGATGCACAGCCTCGCCAGGTGTCTACTGTTAAAGTGAGGTCATTGATTGGAAAAGAATGGGACCCTGCAACTTGGAATGGGGACATGTGGGAGGACCCTGATGAAACTGGAGACACTGAGCTTGTAAACTCTGATGAACCTTTTTTCGCCAGAACAAACAGCTTCCCCATTCCCAGTAGTGGCAACATCCCCTCCCCAATCCATGCTGCCATCAGCCTTTCCACCTTTGTCTGAGGAGATAAACCTTGTGCTGTTGCCTGAGGCAACAGTGATGGCCTTCCCTGAGTCAGTTGCCAGGCAAGATAATGTTGATTCTCCTTAGGAGCCACCCCGAACACCCTTGTCTGCTTCTAGAACTATAACTAGACTAAAGTCCCGGCGGGCCCCTAGAGGTGAGGTTGAGAGTGTGACCCATGAAGAGGTGCACTACACTCAAAAGGAACTACTTGCGTTTTCTAATTTATATAAGCAGAAATCTGGAGAACAGGCATGGGAATGGATATTAAAGGTGTGGGATAATGGTGGAAGGAACATAGAGTTGGATCAGGCTGAATTTATTGATTTGGGCCCACTAAATAGGGTTTCAGAATTTAACGTTGTAGCTTGGATAGTTAAAAAAGGTTCTAATAGTTTATTTGCTTGGTTAGCTGAAATATGGATTAAAAGATGGCCCACTGCGAGTGAGCTGGAAATGCCTGATCTCCCTTGGTCTGATGTACAGGAAGGGATCCAAAGGCTTAGGGAGATTGGTATGGTGGAGAGGATTAGTCACTTTAGACCTGCTCATCCCAGCTGGGAGGGTCCAGAAGGTATACCCTTGACCAATGCTTTGCAAAATAGATTTATGAGGGCAGCACCTGCATCTTTGAAAAGCCCTGTAATTGCTCTTCTCTGTATGTCAGATCTAACAGTGGGAACTGCAGTCACTCAGCTACAGAATTTAAATAAAATGGGGATAATTGGATCCCAAGGTGGCAGGGGCCAAGTGGCAGCACTCAACAATCAAAGGCAAGGTCAGCATAGCTACCATAATGGATAGCAGAGGCAAAGCAACAATTAGAATGGTCTGACTCGTGTAGAGCTCTGGCATTGGCTAATTACATTGTTCCTAGAAGTGAAATTGATAGGAAGCCTACTGCATTCCTATTTAATTTATATAAGCGGAAAACTTCCAGGTCAAATGGACAAAAGGCTAATTTGAATTATAAAAAGAGAGAATCATGTCCCCTCAATTAATTTCCAGACGAGCCACTTTACAGACCCAGAACCCCTTGAATGAAGGGGAGGCCGGGTCTCCTTGAGGAAGGACCTCACTCCACCAACGACAATTTCTGCTGTTAATCTTTTTCCCATCCTTCCCCACGGAGACATCCAGCCTTTTACCAGGGTAACTGTGCACTGGGGAAAGGGAAATGATCAGACGTTTTGGGGATTACTGGGCACTGGCTCTGAGCTGATGTTGATTCCAGGGGACTCAAAACATCATTGTGGTCCTCCAGTTAAAGTAGGGACTTATGGAGGTAAGGTAATTAATGGAGTGTTAGCTCAGGTCATACTTACAGTGGATCCAGTGGGTCCCTGGTCTCATCCTGTGGTCATTTCCCCAGTGCTAGAATGCATAATTGACATTAACATACTTAGCAGCTTGCAGAACCCCCACATTGGCTCCCTGACTGGTAGGATGAGGGCTATTATGGTGGTAAGGGCCGAATAGAAACCATTAGAGCTGCCTCTACCTAGGAAAACAGTAAATAAAAAACAATATCGCATCCCTGGAGGGATTGTGGAAATTAATGCCACCATCAAGGATTTGAAATATACAGAGGTGATGATTCCCTTCACATCCCCATTCAACTCTCCTATTTGTCCTGTGCAGAAGACAGATGGATCTTGGAGAATGACAGTGGATTATCGTAAGTTTAACCAAGTGGTGACTCCAATTGCAGCTCTGTACCAGATGTGGTTTCATTGCTTGAGCAAATTAACACATTTCCTGGTACCTGGTATGCAGCCATTGACTTGGCAAATGCCTTTTTCTCCATTCCTGTCCATAAGGCCCACCAGAAGCAATTTGCCTTCACTACCTCAGGGGTGTATCAGCTTTCCAGCTTTGTGTCATAGTCTTATTCGGAGAGAACTTGATTGCTTTTTGCTTCTACAAGATATCACACTGGTCCATTACATTGATGACATTCTGCTGATTGGATCCGGTGAGCAAGAAGTAGTAAACACACTGGACTTATTGGTGAGACATTTGTGTTCCAGAGAATAAATTCGACTAAAATTCAGGGAACTTCTACCTCAGTAAAATTTTTAGGGGTCCAGTGGTGTGGGGCCTGTCAAGATATTCCTTGTAAGGTGAAGGGTAAGTTGCTGCATTTGGCCTCTTCTACAACCAAGAAAGAGGCACAGGCTGGGTGTGGTGGCTCATGCCTGTAATCCCAGCATTTTGGGAGGCCAAGGTATGTGTATCACTTGAGGTCAGGAGTTCAAGACCAGCCTGGTCAACATGGTGAAACCCTGTCTCTACTAAAAATACAAAAATTATGCACGCGTGGTGGTACACACCTGTAATCCCAGCTACTCAGGAGTCTGAGGCAGGAGAATCACTTGAACCTGAGGTGGAGGTTGCAGTGAGCTGAAATCATGCCACTGCACTCTAGCCTGGGTGACAGAGCAAGACTCTGTCTCAAAAAAAAAAAAAAAAGAAAAAAAAAAAAAAAGAAAGAGGCACAATGCCTAGCAGGCCTATTTGGATTTTGTAGGCAGCACATTCCTCATTTGGGTGTGTTACTCCGGCCCATTTATTGAGACCCTATCTCTATTAAAAAAATTAGCTGGGCATGCTGGCCTGTGGTCTTAGTTACCTGGGAGGCTGAGGTGGGAGGATTGCTTGAGCCCGGGACGTTGAGGCTGCATTATTCCGTGTTTGAACTACAGCACTACGGCCTGGGTGACACAGTGAGACACTATCTCAAAAAAAAAAAAAAAAAAAAAAAAAAGAAAGAAATGCTACTGATTTTTGTACCCTAAAACTTTGCTGAAGTTGTTTCTCAAATCTAGGAGCCTTTGGTCAGACTATGAGGTTTTCTAGATATAGGATCATATCTACAAAGAGAGATAGCTTGACTTCTCTCTTCCTTTTTGGATGCCTTTTATTTCTTTCTCCCACTTGATTGCTCTGGCTAGGACTTCCAGTAATGTGTTGAATAGGAGTGGTGGGAGTGGGCATCCTTGTCTTAATCTGGTTCTCAAGGGGAATGCTTCAAACTTTTACACATTCAGTATGATGATGGCTGTAGGTTAGTCATAGTTGGCTGTAATTATTTTGAGGTATGTTCCTTCAATACCTAGTTTGTTGAGGATTTTTAACATGAAGGGGTATTGAATTTTATCAAAAGCTTTTTTTGAGTCTATTGAGATGATCTTGTGGTTTTTTAGTTCTGTTCATGTGATGAAAACATTTATTCACTTGTGTATGTTGAACCAACCTTGCATCTCAGGAATAAAACCTACATAATCACGATGGATTTGCTTTTTGGATGTGCTGCTAGATTTGGTTTGGTAGTATTTGGTTGCGGATTTTTGAATCTGTGTTCATCAGGCATATTGGCCTGGAATTGTCTTTTTTCATCGTGTCTCACCAGGTTTTGGTATCAGAATGATGCTGGCCTCAGAATGAGTTAGTGAGGGGTCCTTCTTTGTCATTTTTTTTGAAATAGTTTCAGTAGGATTAGTACCAGTTCTTCTTTATATGTCTGGTATAATTCAGCTATGAATCCATCTGGTCCAGGGATTCTTATGGTTGGTAGGTTTTTTATTACTGATTAAGGTTTTTTTTGAAACGGAGTCTCATTCTGTCACCCAGGCTGGAGTGCAATGGTGCTATCTTGGCTCACTGCAACCTCCACCTCCCAGGTTCCAGCGATTTTCCTGCCTCAGCCTCCCAAGTAGCTAGGATTACAGGTGTGTGCCACCATGCCCGGCTAGATTTTGTATTTTTAGTAGAAATGGGGTTTTACCACGTTGGCCAGGCTAGTCTCCAACTCCTGACTTCAGGTGATCTCCCGCCTTGGCCTCCCAAAGTGCTGGGATTACAGATGTGAGCCACTGTGCCCGGCCCTGATTCAGTTTTAAAGCTTGTTTTTGGTTTGTTCAGGGTTCCAGTTTATTCCTGGCTCAGTATTGGGAGGTTGTCTGTTTCCAGGAATTTATCAACTTTTTTCTAGGTTTTCTAGTTTGTGTTCATAGAAGTGTTTGTAATAGTTTCTGAGGGATTTTATTTTTCTTTGAGTTGGTGGTGGTGTCCCCTTTGTTGTTTCTGCTTGGGTTTATTTAGGTCTTCTGTTTTTTTCTTTATTTTTCTAGTTAGTGGTCTATCAGTCATATTCTTTCAAAGAATAAACTTTTGGTTTGTATGGCTTTTTGTGTCTCAGTTTTGTTCAGCTTAGCTGTAATTTAATAATTTTATTTTGCTAGCTTTGGGGTTGGTTTCCTTTTGTTTTTCTAGTTCCTCTAAGTGTGATGTTGGGTTGTTAATATGAGCTCTTTCTAACTTTTTGATGTGGGTTTTTAGCACTATAAACTTTCTTCTTAACACTGCTTTAGCTGTGTCCCAAATATTATAGTATGTTGTATCTTTGTTTTCATCAGTTTCAAGGAATTTCTTGATTTCTGCCTTAAGTTCATTGTTTACCCAAAAGTCATTCAGGAGGAGACTGTTTAATTTTCATGTAATTATATGATTTTTGAGAGCTCTTGATATTGATTTCTATTTTTATTGTGCTGTAGCTCGAGAGTGTAATTGTTAAGATTTTGGTTTTTAAAAAATTTGTTGAGAATTGCTTTATCTCTGATTGTGTGGTTGGGTTTAAAGTATGTGCCTTATGCCTCTGGGAAGAATGCATATACTGTTGTTGTTGGGTGGAGTGTTCTGGGGATTTCTGTTAGGTCCATTTCGTCAAGTGTTGAGTTTAGGTCTCAAACATCTTTGTTGGTTTTCTGCCTTGAAGATTTGTTTAATCCTATCAGTGAAGTATTGAAGTCTCCCACTGTTATTGTGTGGTTATCAAAGTCTTTGTAGGTCTCTAAGAACTTGTTTTATGAATCTGGGTGCTCCAGTGTTGGGTGTACATATATTTAGGATAGTTAGGTCTTCTTGTTGAATTGAACACTTTATATCACTATGTAATGCCTTTTTTTTTTTTTTTTTTGAGACGAAATCTCGCTCTGTTGCCCAGGCTGGAGTGCAGTGGCGCGATGTGGGCTCACTGCAAGCTCCGCCTCCCAGGTTCACGCCATTCTCCTGCCTCAGCCTCCCGAGTAGCTGGGACTACAGGCGCCTACCACCGTGCCCGGCTAATTTTTTTTGTATTTTTAGTAGAGACGGGGTTTCACCGTGTTAGCCAGGATGGTCTCGATCTCCTGACCTCGTGATCCACCCGCCTCGGCCTCCCAAAGTGCTGGGATTACAGACGTGAGCCACTGCGCCCAGCCTATGTAATGCCTTTCTTTGTCCTTTTTGATCATGTTGGTTTAAAGTCTGTTTTATCTGAAATAAGAGACCCCTGCACACCAAAACCTTTTTGGTTGAAGTATAACACAGGTATACAAGTTATAAGTGTATGACTGAATGAATTTCACAAAGTTAGTATACCCATGCAACCAGCTCCCAGAGCAAGAAACAGAAGATTATCAAGACCCAAAAAGACCTTCTTGTGCTCTCTTCTATTCATTAGCCCCCAAAGATAACCCCAATCGTGACTTCTAACAGCATAGATTAGTTTTGCCTGTTTGAACTTTAAATATAGTACTATAGAATGTACTATTAACTCTGACTTGCTTTGCTCAATGTTATATATGTGAGATTTATCCATATTGTAGTTTAGGTTTTATTTTAATTTATTGTAGGTGGAGAGATTAGATCAAGAAGGTGGCACATATGTTCCACCTCCAAACAAATCTGGAGAAAAACATAGCTCAGTAGTCACAGTAGAAGGGTGTTTTAGATGTGGGGAATTCCAGGCTCAGTTTCAACATATACAAGGAATGGAAAAGGGGCCTGGGATAATCTTCAGTGAGATTGTTAAGGGAACTATACTTAGCTATTTAGCATGTCAAACCCTCTCCCATCTCAGTTTGTGGCATTGGCTTAAAAAATAACTTTACTGAGATACAATTTACATATCATTCAATTCACTGGCATTGGCTTATTGACTAAAGTTGTAAATGTGGATATTGGGGGCTAAAGGGCCTGGGATTTTTTTCCAGGTAGTTGCTACTGCCCTCTGGAAAAAAATGGGAAGCCCTTACAACTGTAATAGGTGCCACATGTCCTGCCCCTCCTCCTATATTTACCAGAATCAGGTCACAGTAAAAATAAACAGAAGGACAGAAATTATCAAGTACAGAAGTGCTCAGGGCTGGGTGCAGTGGCTCATGACTATAATCCCAACACTTTGAGAGGCTGAGGAGGGAAGATTGCTTGAGCCCAGGAGTTTGAGAACAGCTTGGGCAACATAGGAAGACCCTATCTCTACAAAAAAAAAACAAAAAACTTTTAATTAAAAAAGAGTTATCAGGCCAGGCGCAGTGACTCACGCCTGTAATCCTAGCACTTTGGGAGGCCGAGGTGGGTAGATTACTTGAAGTGAGGAGTGCGAGACCAGCCTGGCCAACATGGTGAAACCCTGTCTCTACTAAAAATACAAAAATTAGCGGGTTGTAGTGGCAGGTGCCTATAATCCCAGCTACTTGAAGGCTGAGGCAGGAGAATCACTAGAACCTGGGAGGCAGAGGTTGGCGTGAGCCGAGATCGTGCCACTGCACTCCAGCCTGGGTGACACAGCGATACTCCATCTCAAAAAAAAAAAAAAAAAGAGTGATCAGACTTTCAAGTTTCACCAAATACTTGAGGAAAATCAATACCATGAAAAAGAAGTACCAAACTCAAGAAATAGAACTAATACTGAGAAATCAGAGTTAGCATAGCAAGCAGAGAACAATTTTTAAAGCAAACATATTCTCATAGATTTGACAATGGGACATCCTTGACTATGAAGCAGAGATCTTGAGTATTAAAAATATAATTATTAAGATGAAGAACTCAACATCTGCGCTAAATATCAGAATGATACAGTCAAAGATCAAATTAGCTGCCAGAGTAAGCTGTGAAAGTCTTTAAGAACATAGAGAAAAGACCAAGGAATTAGAAATAGGGAGAAAAAAGGGCACATGGAATATAGATTCAGGAATTTAATATCTCTCTAATAGGAATTTCAGATAGAGAAAATGGAAGGGAGGAAATAAAGGAGTCAAATAAAAGTTTCCCAGAGCTGGAAATGATAAAAGGCTTCAGATTGAAACAATCCATCAACTGGAAGTAGAATAAATTATAAAAAGCCTACACCTAAATACATTCCGGTGAAATTTGAGAAGACAAAGGATAATGAGAAAATTCCAAAAGCTTTCAGACAGAAAAAAAGAGGTTTTCTACAAAGCAATAATCACATCTTTTATTGTAGCACAATATTCACAGGCAATGAAACAACACTTTCGAAGATAGAAAAGAAAATGATTTTTTAACCAATTAGAATACTATACCTACCCAAAGTAACATTTAGGTGAGAGGGCAAACTAAAGATGTGCAAGGCCTTAAGGTTTCCCATGTGAGGTATTTCAGGAGAATTGTGGGTTGTAGTAAATGTTCCTTCCCTTCCTTGTCTGAGCAAAGATTTTTTAAAATTTATGATTTAACTAACTAAGGATATAAATGTTATCACAAATGAGTTGGTTACACAGAGCAGATCCAAAACGGTATCTGTTCAGTGCAACTTCCCATGGCTCTCAGGTTCTTAATGGGATGTATAATTGCTGGAGATGATGTCCAGCCAGAGCAAGGTCCTATGGATGTGGGAAAACTCAAGTCTTGCTAAGCTTTTATTCTTTTGTATATTTAGGGTTGAGGCGACCATTCAGAAATAACTTAATCCATGTGTTTCCATTAGTGTAAGCAAATACTATGTTCCCTTGATTCTTTTTTTTTCTTTTTCTTTTTTTTTTTTTTGAGACAGGGTTTTACTCTGTCACCCAGGCTGGAGTGCAGTGGCATGATCTTGGCTGACTGCAACCTCTGCCTCCCGGGTTCGAGCGATTCTTGTGCCTCAGCCTCCTGAGTAGCTGGGATTATAGGTGCGCACCACCACAACCAGCAAATTAAGTGTATTTTTAATAGAGATGGGGTTTCACCATGTTGGCCAGGCTGGTCTTAAACTCCTGACCTCAGGTGATCCACCTGCCTCAGCCTCCCAAAGTGCTGGGATTATAGGCATGAGCCACCGTGCCCAGCCTTTGTTAGTTCTTTTTATTTTTCCCAATAAATATAAGTGCTAGTACTCTTGATTCTTAACCAAAAGGCAGTATTACCAAGGACACATCCTCTGAGTAGAAAAAGCAGTTGATTCCCAGTGTTCCTGAGCCTCTTGTTTCACAGACATGTATTTTTTTCCCACAGCCCTCATCTCCTAGCTCTTATCTGGGAGGCTTTCATACTGACTTTGATTTGAAGACATTGTAAATCCAGTTCTCCATTTTTCTCCTATTAAGTAGTGATTAGAGGCTTCGTTCTTGCAAAACAAATCTATTATCACATAGGAAGCAAAAATAAAAATAATAAAATAGTAAAAAAAGAAATCTAAGGACGAGGAAGAAATGGGTATAGGAAATAGTGGTGAAGAATGCCAGTCAAACAAAATAGTTAAGTCCAAGTAATAGTTGATTCATTAAGTCAAACAATTTAATAATCTAGAACTGAACCCTCAGATGGTAGAACATGCATCGGGGTAAAAGTGGATGGTAGCCAGCAGGGAAGGCTATAAATACTGATACTGATGGAGATACTTTTGGCCAATGAAATTGTATTCCTTTATCAATGCTGTGTGAGAGAAGAAAAAAAGCTTATTCTTTCAAAATTTAAGGTTAACTATAAGAAGTATGGAAATAGGCCAGATATTTTCCAAACCATTAGAGTAAAAACATGGAAAAGAAAATGAATCCAAAATAAAAAGGCAGAAAAGTTAGAGTAGCAACAATAGGTATGGTAAATTGAAAAAATAGGAAAAATAACATAAGAGGGCAGGAATAAATTTTAAAAGATTAGTAATCACAACAAATGTGTTGACTCCCTGTGTTAGTCCCTTGTCTTGGCAAGCCCATCTATCTTGAGCAGTGTTAAGGGCAGGTAGACCAGTCTAGGCAATAGGCTGCCTAATTTACTCTGTTCAGCTCTGACTTGAGAAAAAGTGACCATTTGCCTTCCTATAGTCCATGATTTCTTCTATGGATGGAAATAGTTGCAATAGAGAAGAAGTCAATATGGACACAATAGCTGCATGATTGATTACAATGACCTGATCAGAGTCAATGTGAGAGGCAACAGGAACACAGCATCCCAGTGACACAGTATTGAATTTACACATTTATGTAAAATCCAAAACTCACTCCTTAATCTTTATTCCTATTTGACCCTTTCTCAGAGTGATTCTGCTGTATGACTTATCCTGGGACCACTTTAGTTAGGCCTGTTCTTCCAGTTTTGTTCATTTTGCAGTCATTGCATAAACTAGATATTGCCTTCTCATTGTTTTTCATTTTTCTTTGATTATTTTGATTAGTTTCATTTATATCTGGATTCTACTGAAGAATAAGTGTTTCTAGAACACTGAGACTTATTTTACTTGCTATCAAAATTTTAACAAGTTAAATTCATCTATTAGAATGTTCAGATTTTTAAAAATCTAAAGATACGATGTTACTAGAGACATCACCCCTCTAAAAGTTTAAAATAAAGGGATGAGTCTTCTGCAAAATATGATGGGGAGTGGGGAGAAAGCATTTTTACTCTCTTATTCTTTGACAATAAAATGACAAAAATGAAAATGTAGAGAAAAAATGCCATTTTTTCTTTTCTTTTTCTTTTTCTTTTTTTTTTTTTTTGAGACATAGTCTTGTTCTGTCATCCAGGCTGGAGTGCAGTAGGATGATCTTGATGCACTGCAACCTGTCTCCTAGATTCAAGCAAGTCTCATGCCTCAGCCTTCTGAGTAACTGGGATTGCAGGTGCATGCCACCACATCCAGCTAAGTTTTTGTATTTTTAGTTGAGACAGGGTCTTGCTATGTTGCTCATGCTGGTCTCAAACTCCTGGACTCAAGTGATCCACCTGCCTCAGCCTCCCAAAGTGCGGGGATTACAGGCGTGAGCCACCGTGCCTGGCTCAAAAATGCCATTTTCAAAGAATTAGAAAAGCTATTAAGACACAAACTACAATATAGTGTACCTTAGCAAATATTGTAAACAAGTGAACCTGAAACAAAGACTGAAAGCTGACTGTCTCCTGATTCCTTGAGCAGAATCCAGATTTCACCAAAAGTTCTTAAAGGCATTCAATGTTTGTTTATGGGTGCTTGGATGAGGTCACTGGAGAAGACAAATGCCCTTTAGAAAACTTCTTTATTGCAGGGATTTGAGTTTACTTGTCATTTCTATGATATAGTCTCCTAGTCAACAACTGAAAGAGGTGAAGTAAGGTGGAAGAAGACGAGGCAATGTTTGCTAAATCACAACACAGCGTGCTTTAACCCAAAGGGTGTTGTGAGCTTTGGTGCAAAAAACTGGTAGTAGTAAAGGAAATACATTAGGTAGGAATGTGTTCCAGACAGTAAACTTGTGTAAAATTCTTTGACTTGATTCCCCTTCTACTTGTACTGTTCTTCAACAGATTCCTGGCCCAATTCAAAGACTAGACTGTGCCTAAAAACGTTTTTACAAATTGTAGTATAGACACTTCCAGTTTCCAGTTCTGCATATGAGGAACTTGAAAGTTGCCACTCCATTTTAACAAGTAAAAAGCTGAACTGACTGAAAAAATCAATAACCCTTCTTAGATTCATAAGAGAAGTAAGGAGGCAGGGCACACTGCTCCTTCCAGGATTAGTGTCATGCTTACCAGAGCAGAAAAGTCATGAACAGACACTGCCATGGGAACAAGTGCCCAGGTAGGAAAACCTGAACTGTAACTGGCATATTAGTAGAGGCTCAGTGTGAATGAGTCTGAGGGTTAAATATTCCTGGGGACCTAGTCATAGGAACCCCTCCTTCCTTTTGTGAGTTTTACCTCTAGGCAGGTCGATCAGGATGGCCACAGTAAGTATCAGAGAAAAATCCCCTTGCGGTTTCTGGCAGGCAGAGGGAAACGGAACCATTTTGAAATATGCCAGATCAATCTGTTCTTAACAAGGCCTGCCTTTAGGGGAACTAGTTAACCACAGCCTGACCTACTGGCGTTTCATCACTGCCTAATTTAGCTGAGGGACAGGAAGTAACCAACTCCAGTTAGCTTTAGCCTTCCATGTGGGAGAAGGGAAATAACCCAATTCTAGCCTATGTAGCCATCCTGTCCCACTTAAGAGGGGTGAGAAAAAAATGATAAATACTTGTGGAGTTCGCAGTCCAGAAGCATAGGCTCACTAAAAGACTGAGGCTTAATCACAGGACTATAGAATGCTTCCCTTCCCCTCACACCTAATCACTACATTACCAAAGGCCTATTTATGGCAGTTCCTTTTACCTGGCACACGATGTCCAGCTATCAAGAAAAACATTACAGGACATTCTAAAAGACATAAAGAACGATTTGAAGAAACAGAGTAAGCATCAGAAGCAGACATGGAAGGGATGTTGTAATGATCAGACCAGGAATTTAAAATGACTACGATTAATTGCAAAGGACTCAAATGGATAAACTAGATTGTGTGCAAGAACAGAGGGACAATGTAAGCAGAGGTAGAAATATTAAGAAAGAGCCAAAAAGAAGTGCTAGGAATCAAAACACTGTAACAGAAATGAAGAATGCCTTTGATGGGCTTATTTGGTAGACTAGACACGGCTGAATAAAGATCTCTAAGCTTAAAAATATATTAACAGAGGCCAAGCCTGGTGGCTCACGCCTGTAATCCCAGCACTTTGGGAGGCCAAGGTGGGCAGATCAAAGGTCAGGAGATCGAGACCATCTTGGCTGACATGGTGAAACCCCGTCTCTACTAAAAATACAAAAAAATTAGCCAGACGTGGTGGCACCTGCCTGTAGTCCTGACTACACGGGAGGCTGAGGCAGGAGAATCGCTTGAACCCGGGAGGTGGAGGTTGCAGTGAGCCAAGATCACACCATTGCACTCCAGCCTGGGCTACAGAGCGAGACCCTGTCTCAAAAAGAAAAAGAAAAAAAAAGATGTATTAATAGAAACCCTAAAACTGGAAAGCAGAGGATGAAGATTGAAAACGACAACAAAGAATATCCAAGGACTGTGGAACAACTACAGAAATGTAACATACAAGTAATAGGAATACCAGGGGGAGAAGAAAGAGAGAAAAAAAAATAGAAGAATTATTTGAAAAAAATTTCCCTAAATTAATGTCAAACACCAAACTCCAGATCCAGGAAGCTCAGAGACACAAAGCAAGATATGCTCCTCCTCCTGCCAAAAAAAAAAAAACCTCAAAAAAACCCACAAAACAACAACAACAACAAAACGGGTGGGTGCGGGGTGGCTCACCCCTGTACCCTGTAATCCCAGCACTTTGTGAGGCTGAGGCGGGCAGATCGCAAGGTCAGGAGATTGAGACCATCCTGGCTAACACTGTGAAACTCCATCTCTACTAAAAATACAAAAATTAGCCAGCATGGTGGCACGTGCCTGAAGTCCCAGCTACATGGGAGGCTGAGGCAGGAGAATTGTTTGAACCCAGGAGGTGGAGGTTGCAGTGAGCCGAGATCGCACCATTGCACTCCAGCCTGGGCGGCAGAGCGAGACTCCATCTCAAAAAAACAAAAACCAAAAACACACACACAAAAAAACAAAACAAAACAAAAAAACGCAGAACACAACACTTAGGCACACTGTTTTCAATGAAAACGAAGAAAAAAATTCCTGAAATAAACCAGTGGGGAAAAAAACTTCTTACCTGTAGAAGAACAAAGATAAGTATTACGGCCGGGCGCAGTGGCTCTCGCCTGTAATCCCAGCACTTTGGGAGGCCAATGCGGGTGGATCACTAGGTCAGGAGATCGAGACCATCCTGGCTAACACGGTGAAACCCTGCCTCTACTAAAAAATACAAAAAAATTAGCCGAGCGTGGTGGCGGGCGCCTGTAGTCCCAGCTACTTGGGAGGCTGAGGCAGGAGAATGGTGTGAACCCGGGAGGCAGAGCTTTCAGTGAGCCCAGATGCACCACTGCACTCCAGCCTGGGGAAAAGATCAAGAATCCGTCTCAAAAAAAAAAAAAAAAAAAATTACAACTGACTTCTCAGAAACCATGCAAACGACGATAGTGGAGTGAAATATTTAAAGTATTGAGAGAAATAAACCCCTATAACCTCGAATCCCATAACCTGCAAAGTTATCTTCAAAGGTTAAGGAGAAATAAAGGCATTCTCAGACAAATAAAAATGAGGAAATTCATTGCCAGTAGACCTGCTTTGCAAGAGAAGTTGAAAGAAGTTCTTCAGAGAGAAGGAAAATAATATAGGACAGAAACTTGGATCAACATAAAGAAAAAAGGAACACTAAAGAAGGAATAAGTGAAGATAAAATACTTTAATTTTTCTTCTTAATTGGTCATAAATAATTTGTTCAAAATAATAGCAACAATGTATTCAATTATATATGCTTATGTTCACATGTGTATATGTATATATACAGTAACAACTCTGTATCTAATGTGATTATATTACATACAGTAACAAACACTAAACCAGCTCTATCAATAATAATCTTGAATGTGAATGATTTAATACACCAGTTAAAAGACAGATTGTCAGAGTGGACCAGAAGACGTGACCCAACTATATATTGTCTGCAAGATACCTACTTCAGATATAAAGACACGTATAGTTTAAAAGTAAATGGAGGAAGATATATCATGCTAACCTCAACCAAGAGAAAGCAGGAGTAGCTATGTTAATTTCAAACAGAGAAGACTTCAGACCAAGGAATACTACTCAGGAGAAATTTGTGTATTACATAATGATAAGAGTCAGTTCTTGAAATACAATCCTTAATGTGTTTAAGCACTTAACAACAAAGGATCAAAATACGTGAGACAAAAACCAATAGAATTTCAAGGTCAAATGGACGAATCAGTTATTATATTTGGAGACTTCAATACCCTTCCTAAAATGGACAGATCTAGCAGATAAAAAATCAGTAGGGACATAGTTAAACTCAACAACACCATCGATCAACTGGATATAATGTCATCTATAGACTACCTTATCCAACAACAGCAGAGTACATGTTCTTCTCAAGGTCACAAGGGACATTCACTAAGATATAGCACATTCTGGGCCATAAAATGCACGTTAACAAGTTCAAAAGAATAGAAATCATACAATGTTTGCTCTCAGACCACAATGAAATGAAACCAGAATACAGTAACAGAAAGATAGTTGGAAAATTTCAAAGTACTTGGAGATGAAACAACACACTTCTAAATAACACATGAGTCAAAGAAGAAATTGCAAGAGAAATTAAAGAATATTTTGAGCTAATGAAAATGAGAACAACTTACTGAAATTTGTGGGATGCACAAAAGTAGAGCTTAGAGGAAATTCGATAGCATTATAGCATTGAATACATATGTTAGAAGAGAAGACTAATCATCTAAGCTTCCACCTTAGAAAACTAGAAGAGCAAATTAAATCCAAAGTAACCTGAAGAAAACAAATAATAATGATTAGAGCAGAAGTCAGTGAAATTGAAACAGGAAATTAATAAAGTCAACAAAACCAAAAGCTGGTTCCTAGTAAAGATTAATACAGTAGATAAACCCCTAGCCAGGCTATCTATGAAAAAAGAAAGAGAGAGGACACAAATTACTAATATCAGAAGTGAAAAAGGGAACATCACTACAGATCTTATGGACATTAAAAGGATAATAAAGGAATAGTGCGTACAACCTAATAGCCCCCCAAATTTGATATTTGGGGTTGGGCCAATTCCTTGGAAGACAGTCTGCCAAAACTCAAACAAAAAGAACTAGATAATCTGAATAGGCTGATATGTATTAAAGAAGTTGAATTAATAAATAATTAACATGCAAAATAGAAAGCACCAAGCTCAGATGGCTTCACAGGTGAATTCTACCGAACATTTTAGGAAGAAATCATACCAATTCTGGACAATGTTTTCCAGAAGATAGAAGAAGGATAAATACTTTCTAACACATTCCGCAAGGCCAGCATTACCTAATAAAGCCAGACAAAAACATTATAAGAAGAGAAAAAAACTACAACCCAGTATCTCTCATCGACATAGATGCAAAAAACTGCAACATAATATTAGTAAATCAAACCCAATGATGTGTATTTAAAAAAATCATACACTACGACTAAGTGGGATTTATCCCAGGTATGCCTTAGTTGCATCCACATGGTGCTAATTCTGTAGGCTTGAAAAAATCAAAAGCGGTGGAGGCTTGGCAACCTCCACCCAGATTTCAGAAGATGTCACTGAAAACCTGGGGCCCCAAGCATAGACTTGTCATAGGTGTGGTGCTGCCACAGAGAGCCTCACTAGAGCAATGCTGAGCAGAAATGTGGGGCTGGGGCTGCTGCGAAAGTTCCCACCAGGGTAATGCCTAAGTGGAACTGTGGAAGCAGGACCACTTCCAGGACCCTGGAACTATGGAGTCACTGGCAACATGCAACATCCACCTGGGAAAGTTTCAGGCACTGGACTTCAACCCATACAAGCAGCTATGTGGGTTGCACCCAGCAAAGCCATAGGGGTAGGGATACCTGAGGCACTGGGGGCTCAACCTTGCCCCACTGTGTTCAGGAGGTAGAACATGGAGTCAAAAGCAGTTATTCTTCAGCTTTAAGGTTTAATGTTTACCCTGCTGGGTTTCCGACTTGCTTGGGGCCTTTTACTCTTTTCTTTGCCTACTTTTCTCTTTTGGAATGCAAATGTCTGTCTTATTCCTGTACCACCATTGTAGCGTTCTTTCTTTCTTTTTTAAAGTCTCAGCCTCTTGAGTAGCTGGGATTACGTTTGAGTGCCACCACAACTGGCTAATTTTTAAAAAATATTATTTTTTATAGAGACAGGGTCTAACTACGTTATGCAGGCTGGTCTCAGACTCCTGGATTCAAGCGATCCTTCTGCCTTGGCCTTCCAAAGTGCTGGGATTACAGGCGTGAGCCACCATACTTGGCCTCCATTGTATCTTGAAAGTAGAAAAGTTGCTTTAATTTCACATGCTCACAGATGAGACTTTGGACTTTGGAGTTTTGAGTTGGTGTTGGAGTTAAAGCTTTGGGGCTATGGAGAAGGAATGAATGTATTTGTACATGAGAAGGACATGAGTTTTGGGGGGCCAAGGGTGGAATGCTATGACTTAAATATTTTTTCCCTCCAAAACTCATGTTGCAATTTAATTCCCATTGTGGAAATATTGAGAAGTGAGCCCTTTAAGAGATGGTTGAGGCTGGGTGCAGTGGCTGACACTTTGGGATGCTAAGGCAGGAGGATCAGTTGAGTCCAGGAGTTAAATACCAGCCTGGGCAACATTGCAAAACGCTGTCTCTACAAAGAATACAAAAATTAGCAGGTCATGGTGGTGTGTGCCTGTAGTCCCAGCTACTCAGGAGGCTGAGGTAGGAGGATCACCTGAGCCCAAGAGGTCAAGGCTGTAGTGAGCTGTGATTGCACCACTGCACTCCAGCCTGGGTGACAGAGTAAGACCCTGTCTCAAAAACAAATAAAAAAAGGTGATTGAGTCATTGGGCTTCTGCCCTCATGTATGGATTAATCCAACCATGGATTAGTAGATTAATGGGTTAATGGATTAATAGGTGTATTAGTCCATTCTCACATTGCTGGAAAGAAATACCTGAGACTGGGTAATTTATAAAGAAAAGAAGTTTAATTGGCTCACAGTTCTGCAGGCTGTACAGGAAGCAAAGTGGCTTCTGCTTCTGGGGAGGCCTCAGGAAACTTCCAGTCATGGTGGAAGGCAAAGGGGGAGCAAGACATCTCATATGGTGGGAGCAGGAGCAAGAGAGAGTGGGGAGGTGCTGCATACTTTTAAATGACCAGATCTCACGAGAGCTCGATCACGGGAACAGCGCCAAGGGGATGGCACTAAACCATTCATGATGGATTACTCCCATGATCCAATCATCTCCCACCAGGCACCACCTTCAACATTGGGGATTACAATTTAACATGAGATTTGGGCGGGAATACAGATCAAACCATATCAATGAGTCATCGGGAGTGGGACTGGTGGCCTTATAAAAAGAGGAAGAGAGACCTGAGCTAGCATGCTCAGGCCCTTCACCACGTGATTCCCTGTGCCACTTTGGGACTCGGCAGAAAGTCCCCACCAGCAAGAAGGCTCTCACCAGTTGTGACCTTTTGACCTGGGGCTTCTCAGCCTCCATAACTATAAGAAATAAATTTCTTTTCTTATAAATTAGCCAGTTTGAGGTATTCTGCTAATAAGCAATAGAAAATGGACTAAGACATGAATTATAATAAGGTGTTTAAGTTTCTAAATTTTAGGCTAGTTTGTTGTGCAACAACAGATAACCAGAGGCACTTAATATGTATTGATAGAAAAGAGTGTTGAGGGAACTAGAGAGATTTTGGGGAAGAACAGAACTATCTTATAGAGATTTAAATTTTTTCAAATGCTGTGTGGTGATGTAAAATCTTTCTTTAATCTTTCCTTACAGTCTTCAGGAAAATGAGCATTATTTACTAATGCGTTCCAGGGTAGAATAGAACTGGTGGTCTTCTAAAGAAGAAAAAAAATCACAGTGGCAAACTCTATATTTATATGTATCTATATCCTATACACATATACACATATAGCTATGTGTGTGTGTATGTGTTATATTGCTAAAACTTTAGACAATTGGAATTTAAGAGTTTATTTGAGCAAAGAACAGTTCATGAATTGAGCAGCACTTGGAACCAGAAGAGGTTCAGAAAGCTCCAACCAGCAGCATGAGCAGTTAGCTATTATAGAAAGCAGAGAAATCATCTGGTTGGCTCCAGCTAGGTTTTTGCCTTGTTCGGGTATAGTGTGATAAATTGGCCTTTTGTGATTGGCTGAATCCCAGCTATTTGTTAACAAAAAATATACTTCTGGGTTGGAATTCAGTTTGTTTGTATACTAAGTTAGGTTGCCTCAGGTCAATCAATGGCTTTTTGCTTAATTTAATTATATATATAAATATATAAAATATATAAAATATATTTAAAAATATATAAAATATATATAATATATATTATATGTATTATAGCTTTCTCTCATGCACTCACCTATGTACATATATGCAAGGATTCAAATGACAAGAGTTCTCCTTTTCCCTTTGAGGGATCAGTGAAGGAGTAGACAGACTTCACTGACTGCATTTAGCTGCACCCGAGGCAGTGCAGTTTGCAAGATTCAAGAAAGAAGAAGTGCAATGAGAATAGTTGTTTCTTTTTTCTTTTTTTTTTTTTTTTTGAGATGGAGTCTCGCTCTGTCACCCAGGCTGGAGTGCAGTGGTGCTATCTGCAATCTCCGCCTCCCAGGTTCACGCCATTCTCCTGCCTCAGCCTCCCAAGTAGCTGGGACTACAGGCGCCTGCCACCACGCCTGGCTAATTTTTGTTTTTGCATTTTTAGTAGAGATGGGGTTTCACCGTGTTAGCCAGGATAGTCTCGATCTCCTAACCTCGTGATCCACCCGCCTCAGCCTCCCAAAGTGCTGGGATTACAGGTGTGAGCCACAGTGCCTGGTGGAGAATAGTTGTTTCTTAAAGAAAATGGTGATGTACTGAGGGGTGAGGGCTTCAAAAGAGCAACCACAAGGGGAAGAGGAAAAGTATAGGAGAGAAGGCAAGAGTTGGAAAATAAAATAGTGATTACCGGGATACAATCTGAAGGCTCAACCAGTGAGGTCTTGCAAATGTTGTGTTATATAAAGGGGAGAATGAACTATAAATGAGCACAACTCTCAATCTCTCAAACTCTACATTTAGGACACATTTTGAAATCCTATAACAGAACTGCTTAAAGCTGTAGTGGAATCCAATGTGTATATTGGGTGGGATAACAGCCAATGTGGTTTTGGAAAGGGGTAATCTACTCATAATCCTACCACCCATCTTGTCCCAATAAAATATTATTGCACGAAGATGTGTATTGACCATCAGAATGCTCCCCAGTATGAAAGACCACCAGAACAACTCCCCAAATTCTTACCCACTCCTAGCAGAGTTACATACAACTTTCATAGCAGGAGGATCCCTGCAGTGTGGTCTGTTTTTACTGGTAGACAACAACGAAATACATTTTAGTATTTAAACAGTTTAAGAAGTTGAAAAATATTTGCTGTAATAATCAGGTATCCAGACTTAGCACTTGTTCATTCATTAGAAATCACTAAAAATCAGCCTATTGGTAAATGAGTTAGGGATAGAAAATAAGCCACGGGATCAGGACTGTCAACCAATTTTGATTCTTTGATGACTGTTTACTGTCATGCTTAAGCTCTGGATATATAAAGGAGTATTTCCCCCATGCTTTTGTCTTCCTTACCACAGCTTCCCTGCAGGGACAAGATAATACTTCTCAGCCTCAGCTCACATGGAAAGGTGGGAACACACTTGCCCAAAGACCTGTATTGACTTATTGAGGATTGGCATTCTCACTGTATCTTTAGGTGATTATAAGAATTTTAAGTTCAAGAAGACAAAAGTTGTAAATTTTAACCTTTAGGGAACTTCCTACTTGGGATCAGAGACTATAAAGTGAATGATACAGCCTTGTTAGTGGTACAAGTTTAGCATCCCTTATCTGAAATGCTTAGGACCAGAAGTGTTTCAGATTTTGATTTTTTTCAGATTTTGGAATCTCACCATATACATAATGAGATATCTTGGAGATAGGATCTAAGTCTAAACACAAAATTCATTTATGTTTCATATAAACCATATAAACCATATACTGATAGCCTGAAGGTAATTTTATGCAATATTTTAAATAATTTTATGCATGAAACAAAATTGTAGCTCTATTTTAATTGCAGCCCATCACATGAGGTCAGGTGTGGAATTTTCCACTTGTGGCATCATGTTGGTACTCAAAAAATTTTAAATTTTGGAGCATGTTGGATTTTGGATTTTCAGGTTACAGAAGCTCAACCTGTAGTAGCATATGCTACTTACGAAATCATAGTGGTTGCCAGAATTATGTCTCTTCTTTCAGTGTGATGTATTTGAGAAAAAGAGAAAACTTAGATACATGGTAGCACTATATAACAAACAATAGAAGATGAGACTCAAAAGGCCAGAATGTGGAGTAGCTGGAAAGGCTACATGAGGTCCCATGGAAGCCAACTTTAGACAGAACTGGCACTATGAGAAAGCAGCAAAGTCTGGATCAGGAGGAGCAAAAGAGTGTAAGAGAGTCATGTTAACAGCTGAGCAAAAGAGTGGGGATTCATGAATTTCCACTGCTGTGATTGATCTCTGCTTTAAATCTACAACTACTTCCAGCTCACACCTGTACTTGGGCTTCTGTTTGTGAATATCTATGATATTCCTCTTATTACTCCAGGTATAATCTTTATCAACATCTTTTACTTGAACTACAGAGACTATGTCTTTGTTAGTTTCCCAAAGAGCCAAACAAAAACAGGTAGACTTACAAACTGGTGGAGGTTGAGAGAGAGTTTGCACAGGCTATAGATAACCAAAAAAGTCATCATCTATAATTAAGCAGGATTTGGTAAATATGAACAGGCTAGTAAACTTTTCTGAGGTTGGCAAATTAGGGAGATTTCTGTAGTTGGCCATAAATATTAAAGGTTTCATGACTTTAAGCCCAAGTATCACCTTATATCCTGCAGAGATTTATAATACACCTTGTTTGGTATATTTCAGACTTCAGTAAACTGCAAGATTTCTTCACTACGATTCCTACCTACTTTAATATACAATTCATGTTTAAAATCACCCATTAAACCAATTGTTGTGGCTGCTTGGGATTCTAATTTGCAGAAGCACATTTTAGAAACCTGAATGCAATAAGAATGATATAATGGACTTTGGGGACTGCAGGGAGAGGGTGGAAGGGGGGTGAGGGATAAAAGACTACACATTGGGTACAGTGTACACTGCTTGGGTGATGGGTGCACCAAAATCTCAGAAATCACTACTAAAGAACTTATCCATGTAACCAAAACCCACCCGTTCCCCAAAAGCTATTGAAATAAAATAAAATAAAAATAATAAAAAAAGAAATTTGCAAGATATTAGACTTACCATTGGATTCAGGACTTCTCAAATATTGATGTCACTTTGCATTTTAAATTTCAGGGTGCAAGAGTTTGTACAGACCAGAATTTCAGTCCCAGCTCTGCCACCTCATAGTATTGTGGGTCTGGGAAAATTACTTCACTTCTCTCTTCCTCAATTTAACTTCACAGGATTGATCTGAGGATTAAAGACACAACGTAAGTAAGGAAGCTGGCACGTAGTAGATGCATATGTTAGATTTGCTCTCCTTATTGGTGGGATGGGTAGAGTAGGAGAGGGAGGATGATATTTTTCTATCTCCAGGTTCAGGAAAAATTAGAACCAAGATATAATATTCAATTCCAAAGTCAGAGTAAACATTTTTTCATTAAAAAATTACACATTAGTGTATGTTTGTTGTAAAAAATGAAGATCATATATATAGTAAAAAGTATGAAGACTACCTTCCTCCATTTCTCATCCCACTTTCCTCCCCAGATTAAGCGTCATCTCAGAGCCTTTGCTTGGGCAGACTTCTCCACTCCCCTCCCACATCCTACAGGGGCTACTGCTTATCTTCAGGTCTCAGCTTAAATGTCATTTGCTCGGAGAAACCCCCTTTGACTACTCTAAAGTAGTCTCCCTGCTTCCTTCTTTTATTTTCTATGAGTACACCCTATGCATATTCTTCACCATATTTATGTGAAATTGAACTTTTGCAGTAAGAGTTTTGTTTGTGTGCATCCCTTGTTAGACTATAAGCTCCATGAAGGCCAGATGTTGGCTGTTTTGTTCATCACTGTACACTAGTACCTGGCGTGGTCTGTGGTATATAGAAGGTACTCAATCAATATTTGTTGGATTGAATGAAAGATGCTTGTTTAATGTTTTACTTTAGATTATATTCAGTGTATAGATTTTTCTGGTGACTCTTATGTTTTTGCCAAAATTGTAATATATAGCCACACTGCAGAGATATTCTGGAGGAATCTGAAAATAGCATACAAATGTATGAAATTAATATAGTTTCTGAGTTTTCGAGAGCCAAGGAGTTTTGCTGATTTGTTAGTATTTGTCAGTCATTTAGTAAGTATTTATTGAGTGCCTTGGATAGTCAGTGATAAACAAAACGGATGTGGTTCCTGCCCATATGGAATTTTATTCTTAGTAGAAGAAATACATTAATTTTGTAAAAACAAATACATGGAATGGAATGTTAAGATTTGATTATGTTGCCTCAGTTTTGGCCCAGACCCCAAGATAAAGCTGCTAACTAGTTCCAATTCTAAAGTGAGATGGAAGATCATGAGGCAGATTTGAAAGGGAAGCTGGTTTTGTAATCTTTGGCTGACGAACTGCCTCTAGCCTATAAAAGAAATTAGAGAAGCCCAGAGGTATTGTTAGAAATGTCAAGGGATTATTTGAAGACAGATGTTGGGGTTGTGACTCCCCCCAGAAGGGATGTGGGTGCTTTCCCCTCACTTAAAGGCTAGTGAGAGGAACTTTAATGGAATCACTCAGGGAGCTTCATGTATGTGTCCTAGGGTTTGGGGTTCATGCAGCTAAATCATGCAGAGGATAACAGGCTGTGTCTGGAGCTGCCTGTCAGGGCTTTCGATGAAGAGCGAGCTGGGTTTGGAAAATGCAACATTCCCACCAATAGTGCTCAAGAAGCGTGCTACTGGTAGGCCAGATGAAGGCTTCTGGAGCAAGAGGAAGAGACAAATGGGATTGTCTTAACAGTCTGCCTAAAAACATCATCTAGATAGTTGAGAATACTTCAGTGGGAAGAAGAGGAAGTATACTCCCAGATTCCTAAGAGTAGAATGCTAGGAGAACATTCCAGAAGAGATATATTTGCATGTGTCAAGGGAACTGCTGGTGTATGAACTTCAAAGAAAGACAAGAGTGTCCTCTAGAGGAAGTGTCAGCTTTAAATACTTGCCATGGTCAGAGAGCTTTAGAGGTAGATTTCCAAAAGAGTATGAGTCAAATAAGACCTTTCTTTCACCTTGACTCTTATCAGCCTGGCCCCCCCTCAAGCTTTCAGTCTTAGGAAAGCCAAGAGTGAACTAGTAAGGGAGCAGAAATAGACAAGCTAAGCTGGAAACTAAAAAGACCAACATGCTGCCTTTCTGGAGGAAGGGAGAAACTTTAAATGAAGCTAAGATATTTAAAAAATTCTCTGAACTGGACATATTATTAATTTCTGAATTCAGAATTCAATGTCTGTATCTATATCTATTTATCTTCTGGTTCCTAATAATACAAGGTATGTAATAGATGTGCCTCTGATGGGGAGATTTATTACTGGCCAGGTGTAACCCACATATCTCAGGAGGTTGCAAATTGCCTGAGATATTTCCACCCACCCTGTTCCATGCCTTGGTTTTAAAAATGAACTTCAGAGCAGCTTTGAGAAGAAAAGAACACTATTTTCTTATTCTGAATGTGTAACAGTATGTGGTAGACAAAATCATGCTTGCCTTCCCACTCTGCAAAGATGTCCAGGTCTGAATCTTCAGGACCTGTCAAGATGTCAAGATGTTACCTTACATGGCAAAAAGGACTGTGTATATATTCCAGAGGAAGATTATTATTATATTCCTTCCCTTCCTCGGGAATACATGTACAGTCCCTACAAAATAGGGCTTAATAAATTGCATGCCAATCGTTAATAGTTTGCATACTATTTTTGCACACATTTTTTATTCATTCATTTACTCAGTATTTATTGAGTACCTTCTGGGTGCCTAGCACCTGAAGATATAAAAATGAGTAAGACAGATACAGATGCAGATGAAGAAATTGAGGCTCTGAGAGGTTAAGTGACCTGCCCAAGGTCCATATTTAGTGATGGTAGAGTCAGTTCTGGAATCCATGTCTTCTGATTCCAAATTCCATCCATTTTGTCTTCCTCCTCATCAGTTAATAAGAGTTACCACTGCCGCATCAATATTAAATACTGATTGATCTAATGCACGTACCAAAATACATTACACTCCATGAGGATACAAAAAGTCTGTCGCTAACCTAAAAGAAAATAGCAGACTAGACAAGGTAGAATGTCTAATCTCCCAGTTTTATTTTAGAATTTAAGATAGAATATGATAAATATTATAAAAGCACGGGAATAAAATGGCTTATTATCTGAAAGGCTGAAGAAAGAATATTTAGCTGGGATAGAAAATCAAGTAGAACCTCTTCCTTTATGGAGGGTGTGTCATTTGAACTGGTCTTGAAAGACGTCTTAGAGGAATTAACTTTCATATACTGGGACCGTTTTGGGTCTTTCTCATGGTCATATAATTTTGTGAGAGAGATTGTGGGTTCATTCTCAGCTTAGCATTCACATGGCCTACTTTGCATCTGAAGTGTAGTTTTCATTTTCTTTCTTCAGAAGAAGATGGGGAGAAGTGGGAGCTGGGGTTATTGAAGAAAATGGTTATGGGTGGGTAGGGAAGACAAGTAGAAAAAATGTTGTCTAATAATCTACAGGCATACCCTGAAGGTATTGTGGGTTCCATTCCAGACCCTTGCAATAAAGCAAATATAGCAATAAAATGAGTCACATAAATTTTTTGGCTTTCCAGTACATGTGAAAGGTAAGTTTATACTATACCATAGTCTGTTAACTGTGCAATAGCATTATGTCTAAAAAACAATATGCATATCTTAATTTAAAAATATTTTATTGCTAAATAATATGAATGATCATATGAACCTACAGCAAGGTGTACTCTCTGCTGGTGTTGCCTTGATGTTGATGACTGCTGACTAATCAGGGTGGTGGTTGCAGAAGGCTGGGTTGGCTGTGGCAAGTACTTAAAAAAACTTAGGCTGGGCACGGTGGCTCACACCTGTGTCCCCACCCAAATCTCATCTTGAATTGTAACACCAACAATTCCCATGTGTCATGGGAGGAACTCAGTGGGAGGTGATTGAATTACAGGGGCGGGTCTTTCCTGCGCTGTTCTCATGATAGTGAATGAGTCTCATGAGATCTGATGGTTTCAAAAAACATGAGTTTCCCTGCACAAACTCTCTCTTTGCTTGCTACCATCCATGTAAGATGTAACTTGCTCCTCCTTGCCTTTTACCTTCCGCCATGATTGTGAGGCCTCCCCAGCCATGTGGAACTGTAAGTCCAATAAATCTCTTTCTTTTGTAAGTTGCCCAGTCTCAGGTATGTCTTTATCAGCAGCATGAAAATGAACTAATACAATCTCTCATCTGTTGATGGACCCTTAGGTTGCTTCCAAATGGCTCTTATGAATAGTGCTGCAATAACATGGGAGTGTAGATATCTCTTAGATTTACTTGTTTCCTTTCTTTTGGGTATATACCTAAGGAGTGGGGTTGCTGGATCAAATGGTAGCTGTATTTTTAGTTTTTTGAGGAACCTCCAAACTGTTCTCTATAGTGGTTGTACTAATTTACATTCCCACCAACAGTGTACAAGGGTTCCTTTTTCTCCACATCCTCTCCAGCATTTGTTACTGTCTAACTTTTGGATAGAAGCCATTTCAACTGGGGTGAGATAATAGCTCATTGTAGTTTTGATTTGCATTTCTCTGATGATCAGTTACATTGAGCACCTTTTCATATGCCTGTTTACAATTTGTATGTTTTCTTTGGAGAAATGTCTATTCAGATCTTTTGCCCATTTTAAATTGGATTATTAGATATCTTTCCTATAGAGTTGTTTGAACTCATTATATATTCTGGCTCTGAATCCCTTGTCAAATGGGTAGTTTACAAATATTTTCTCCCATTCTGTGGGTTGTCTCTTTGCTTTGTTGATTGTGTCCTTTGCTGTGCAGAAGCTTTTTAACTTGATGTGATCCCGTTTGTCCATTTTTGCCTTGGTTGCCTGTGCCTGTGGGACATCACTCAATGTCCTAGAGAGTTTCTCTAATGTTTTCTCTTAGTAGTTTCATAGTTTGAGGTCTTAGATTTAAGTTTTTAGTTCATTTTGATTTGTTTTTTTGTGTATGGTAAGACGTAGGAGTCTAGTTTCGTTCTTTTGCATGTGGATATCCATTTCTCCAAGCACCATTTATTGAAGAGACTGCCTTTTCCCCAATGTATGTTCTTGGCACCTTTGTCAAAAATGAGTTCATTGTAGATGTATGGATTTATCTCTAGGTTCTCTGTTCTATTCCACTGGTCTACATGTCTGTTTTTATGCCAGTACCATGCCATTTTGGTTACTATAGCTCTGTAGTGTATAAGTTGAAGTCAGGTAATGTGATTCCTCCAGTTTTGTTTTTGCTTAGGATAGCTTTGGCTATTCTTTCATGGTTCCATACAAATTTTAGAATTGTTTTTTCTATTTCTGTGAAGACTATCATGGGTATTTTGATAGGGATTGCACTGAATCTGTAGATTGCTTTGGGTAGTATGGACATTTTAACAATATTGCTTCTTCCAATCCATAAACATGAAATCTCTTTCTATTTTTTGGTGTCTTCTTTAATTTCGTACATCACTGTTTTATAGTTTTCATTGTAGAGATCTTTCATTTCTTTCAAAAATTAATTCCTAGGTATTTTATCATATTCATAGCTATTGTAAATGGGATTACTTTCTTGATTTCTTTTTCAGATTTTTCACCGTTGACATATAAAAATGCTACTGAGGCCAGGCACAGTGGCTCACGCCTGTAATCCCAGCACTTTGGGAGGCCGAGGTGGGCGGATCACTTGAGGCCAGGCATTCAAGACCAGCCTGGCCAACATGCTGAAACCTCATCTCTACTAAAAATACAAAAATTAACCGGGCGTGTTGGTGCACACCTGTAATCCCAGCTACTTGGTAGGCTGAGGCAGGAGAATTGCTTGAACCCAGGAGATGGAGGTTGCAGTGAGCAGAGTTTGCACCACTGCACTCCAGCCTGGGTGATGGAGCAAGACTCTGTCTCAAAAAAAAAAAAAAGATGCTATTGATTTTTGTATGTTGATTTTGTATGCTGCAGCTTTACTGAATTTGTTTATCAGTTCTGATAGTTTTTTGGTAGAGTCTTTAGGTTTTTCCAAATATAAGATCATATCATCTGCAAACAAAGATGATTTGACTTCTTCCTTTCCAACTTGGATGCCCTTTATTTCTTTCTGTTGTCTGATTGCTCTAGCTATAACTTTTAGCACTTTGTTGAATAACAGTGATGACAGTGGGCATCCTTCTTGTTTTCAGATCTTAGGGGAAAGGCTTTCAGTTTCTCCCCATTCAGTGTGATACTAGCTGTGGGTCTGTCATATATGGCTTTTATTACATTGAGGTATGTTCCTTCTATACCCAGTTTTTTGGGTTTTTGTAACAAAGTGATGTTGAATTTTATCAAATGCCTTTTAAGCATCAATTGAAATGATCATATTGTTTTTGTCCTTCATTATGTTCATGTGATGTATCATATTGATTGATTTGCATATGCTGAACCATGGTTGCATCCCTGGGTTAAATCCCACTTGGTCATGATGAATGATCTTTTTAATGTGCTGTTGAATTTGGTTTGCTAGCATTTTGTTGAGATTTTTGCATCAATATGTATCAGTGATACTGGCCTATTGTTTTCTATTTTTGATGTGTCTTTGTCTGGTTTTGATGTCAGTGTAATATTGGCCTCATAGAATGCATTTAGAAGTAATCTCTCCTCCTCTATTTTTCCACATAGTTTGAGTAGGATTGGTATTAGTTCTTTAAATGCTTGTTAGAATTCAGCAGTGAAGCCTTTGGGTCCTGGTCTTTTCTTTGATGGGAGACTCTTTATTATGGCTTCATTCTCATAACTTATTATTGGTATGTTCAGGTTTTGAATTTCTTCATGGTTCAATCTTGATAGGTTGTATGTATCTGGGAATTTATCCATTTCTTCCAGATTTTCCAATTTAATTTCTTTGGTATTAGTTACAGTGCTTCCTTTTTCATCTCCAATTTTATTTATTTGGGTCTTCTCCCTTTTTTTCTTAGTTAGTGTGGCTAAAGGTTTGTCACTCTTGTTTATCTTTTTAAAAAACCAAGTTTTTGTTTCATTGATCTTTCGTATTGTTTCCTTCATTTCAATTCCATGGATTTCTGCTTTTTTTTTTTGAGACGGAGTTTTGCTCTTCTTGCCCAGGCTGGAGTGCAATGGCATGATCTCAGCTCACTGTAACCTCCGCCTCTCAGGTACAATCAATTCTCCTGTCTCAGCCTCCCAAGTAGCTCAGATTACAGGCATGTGCCACCATGCCCAGCTAATTTTTTTTGTATTTAGTAGAGATGGGGTTTCACCATGTTAGTCAGGCTGGTCGCAAACTCCTGACCTCAGGTGATCCACCCGCCTTGGCCTCCCAAAGCGCTGGGATTGTAGGCATGTGCCACTGCGCCCAGCCTCTGCTCTGATCTTTATTGTTTCTTTCTTCTATTAATTTTTGGTTTGGTTCGTTGTTGCCTTTCTAGTTCTTTAAGGTGTATCATTAGGTTATTTTTTTGAATTTTTTTTCTTTTTCAATGTAAACATGTATAGTTATAAACTTCCTTCTTAGTTCTGCCTTTGCTATATTTCTTAGATTTTGGTATGTTATGTTGCCATTAGCATTTGTTTCAAGAAATTTCTAAATTTTCTTTTTACTTTCTTCATTGACCCACTGGTCATTCCGTAGCATGTTGCTTAATTTCCATGTGTTTGAACGGTGTCCGAAGTTCCTCTCGTTATTCATTTGTAGTTTTATTTCATTGTGGTCAGAGAAGATGCTTGATATTATTTCAGTTTTTTGAATGTTTAAGACTAATTTTGTGAACTAACACATGGTCCTTCCTTGAGAATGATCCATATGCTGAAGAAAAGAATGTCTATTCTGAAGTTGTTGCATGAAATGTTCTGTAAATCTCTGTTAGCTCCATTTGTTCTATAGTGCAGATTAAGTACAATGTTTCTTTGTCGATTTTGTCTGGAAGATCTGTTCAGTACTTAAAATAGGATATTGAAGTCTCCAGCTATTATTGTATTGGAGTCTAACTCTTTAGCTCTGATATTTGCTTTATATATCTGGGTGCTCCAGTATTGGGTGCATATATATTTACAATTGTTATATCCTCTTTCTGAAATGACCCCTTTCTCATTATGTAGTGACCTTCTTTGTCTCTTCTGATACTTTTTGTCTTGACATCTATTTTGTTTAAGTATAGCTACCTCGGTCTAGGATTATAGGCATGAGCCACGCACTGCACATGGCCAGCTCATTCGTTTCAAAAGTTAATATTCTTTTTTTTTTTTTTTTTTTTTTTTTTGAGTTGGAGTCTTGCCCTGTCACCCAGGCCAGAGTGCAGTGCAATGGTGCAATCTTGGCTCATTACAGTCTGGAACTCTTGGGCTCAAGCGATCCTTCTGGCTAAGCCTCCCTGGTAGGTGGGACTACAGGCACATACCACCACACCTGACTGTACAAGTTAATATTCTATAGCATGAATATACTACGACATATTGAGTCATTATTTTGATGGACATGCATACCCTTCCTTTCTTCTTTCCTTCCTTCCTCTCTTTTCCCCCTTTCTTCCTTCAGACAAAGTTGAAAGAAACAGTGGTATATGTATGTTTTTGGCACTGGCGCTTTTATTTGTAAAGAATACATTTCTCAAAAATGTATTTTTGTATCCAAGATTTGTGCTAAATTGTATATGCATTTTTTAATGTTAATAGATATTGCCTGATTAGTTTCCAGAAGAGGTTGCAGCAATTCATATTCCAACCAGTGATGCATGAGGGTGTCCATTACTCTGCATCTTCATCAATAATGAATAGCATTGCTTAACATTTTTTTTGTCAATTTTATGAGTGAACACTTTCAGATAAGGACCACTTTCCTGGAGGAAGCAGTTTTTTCCTTTCCAGTCTTTTCAGATCTGGATGGGGGCACTTCTTTGGTAAGATATTGAAGGAATATTAAACTTCTTTCCGAGGAAGAACCTTGATCATCTTCCTTTTTCCTTTGTAGTGGAACAGTTGGAAGTAATATATATTTACATTTTAGGTTCAGAGAATAATTGATCAATCATTTTTTATTCCAATGTATCCAGGTTGGCTTCTTCCAGTAAGATTCACCAGCTAATAGTCATGTTGTGTAAGGATCGATGGCTAATCTCTTTAGGAACTGATTGGAATGGACCAGTTTAACTTTTTATCCTCGTATCATGAATTTGGCTTCAGATTCTCAGGAGAGAGAGAGCATCTTCAGAACGTTTTGAGTTATGAGATTATTTCCTGGTCATGGAGGATGGGGACACTGATTAACAGTGACATTTAGACAACATAAAATGGGGGTTAGGATGGCTCCTCAAGGCAAATATCAGAGTGCAGTAACCAACAAGGTGGGGAAAAGATATTGGGGAGGACAAAGCAAGTTGCTCAAACCTAAGATGACAGAAATAAAATTAAAAGTAAACTTCTACTTCTGACCATGACAGAGCTACAGGGTTATGGTTTTTCATCTCATGATTAAAAAACTAGAAATCTGGAAAGAATAAACAAAAAACCCTGCTTTGAGACATTGTTCAACAGGCAGTCCCAGACTGTAATCCCCGTGAGAAGGAAAAAAAAAAAAACTAGGTGAATCCCACAGTTGCCCAGTTCCATTTTCCTGGAGGCAATTTTCATATAACATTGTAGAGTCTGGTGGTTTTGCTGAATTGAGGAGACAGAGGTTGGAGTTCATGGAGGTGGAAGGAGTTAGAACTTGTGGGGAAGATTATAAAAAATGGGAGGGCCTTCCACAGAAGCACCAACCTAATACAAATTCTTCCAGAAAACAGGAAAAGTGGGAGCTTTGTTTTTTTTAGATAGAGTCTCACTCTGTCGCCCAAGCTGGAGTGCAATGGCACGATCTGGGCTCACTGCAACCTCCGCCTCCTGGGTTCAAGCGATTTTCCTGCCTCAGCCTCCTGAGTAGCTGGGATTACAGGCACGTGCCATCACATCTGGCTAATTTTTTGTATTTTTAGTAGAGACGGGGTTTTGACATGTTGGCCAGGCTGGTCTTGAACTCCTGACCTCAGGTGATCTGCCCACCTTGGCCTCCGAAAGTGCTGGGATTACGGGCGCGAGCCCCTGCACCCAGTGAGCATGTGTTTCATGAGGCTAGAATTCTCTTGAAACCAAAACTAGTCACAGATATTATGAGAAAAGGAAACTATAGGTTAATCTCACTCATAAACAAAGATAAAAAATTCTGAACAAAATACTGGCAAACTTCATCCAGTGACCTATAAGGAGATTAATATGTGAGAATTAAGTTGGATTTCTTCCTGAAATGAAATATTTGTTTAACACTGAAAACAATCAATCAATGTAATGTACTACATTAAAAGATTAAAGCAGAAAAATATCATATGATCGTCTCAATAGATGTGGCAAACCATTTGATAAAAGTCAACATATATTCATGATAAAAACATTCAACAAATTAATAATATAAGAGAATATCCTCACCCTGATAGAAGATTTCTACAGAAAAGCAATAGGAAAATCATCCTTAATTGGTGACATTTTGAAAGCTTTCTCTTTGGAATTGGAAAAAGGACAAGGATGCCTACTCTAGTTTTCTTCAATGTTGTACTGGAAGTCCTAGCCAGTACACAAAGGTAAGAAAAGAAATAAGAGAAATACAAATTGGAAATGAATAAATAAACTGTCACTATTTGCTGGTAACTTGATTGTGTATATATAGAAAAATTTAAAAGAAGGTATAGATACATTATTAGCATTAATAAATTAGCAAGTTTGTAGGATACAAGGTCACTAAACAAAAAACAGATGTAGTTCTGTATGTCAGCCACATACAGTTGTAAAATGAAATATAAAAAGCAACCATTTACAGTGGCATCAAAAATTTTGAGTATTCTGGGAATAAATCTATGAAAAGATGTACTATACTTCTATGGAGAACGTTCTTGAAGGAAGTTAAAGAAGCCCTAAATAAAGGGAGAAATTAGATTCATAGATTGCAAAACTTAATGTTATAAAGATATCAGATTCTTCTCAAATTATCTCCTCAATTTATCTGTAGATTTAAAAAAAATCCCAAACAAAATTCCATTTTTTCTGTGTTTTCTGCATTTGTTTAGAATCTTAAGCTGATTCTAAACTTTATTTGAAAATTAAAAGATCAATAATAGCTAAAACACTCCCGAAGAAAAGCAGCAATATGGCAGGATTCCATATATCGAGACTTTTTCCTAAAGCTGCAGTAATTACAACAGTGGTATCAGCACAGAAATATATAACTGATTGACACAAAAAATAGAGTCCAGAAAGAAAGTCAAGATATGAACACTTGATTAGACAAAGGTGCCATTGCACAGTAGCAGATTAAGAATAGTCTTTTAAATAAGATGTATGAGACAAGTGGATATACATATGATAAAAAGAAACAAAGAAAGAAAAGGAAATAAACAGGAAAAGAAACTTGACTTTTATCTCATATCACAGCCAGACATCAATTCCATGTGGGTTGTAGGCATGAAGGTGCATGGCAAACAGTGAAGCTTTATTAGATAAAATAGAAGCATATTATCATGACTTGGGTAGGGAAAGATTTTTTAAAGCAGAAGTAAAAGGCGCTAACTGTATAGAAAATGGTTGACAAATTCGACAATAAAATTAAGATCTTCTCTTCATTGAAATACAAACTTAAGGGCGTGCAAAGGTAGGCTACAGAATGGTAGAAAGTATTTGTAACATATGTAACTGACAAAAGTCTTGTATCTATAATTTTTTTTTTGAGACGGAGTCTTGCTGTGTTGCCCACGCTGGTCTTCAACTTCTGGCCTCAAGTAATCCTCCCACCTGGGCCTCCCAAATTGCTGAGATTACAGGTGTGAGTTACAGTGCCCTGCCAAGGCCTGTATCTAGATGACATGAAGTATTCCTTCATATTAATTTAAAAAAGACAATTTATATAAAATGATAAACGATTTAAACAGGAACTTCACAAAGAGGATATCCAAATATGCAATAAATACATGAGAAATGCTCAACTCAGTAATCAGTGAATTGCATACTAAAAGAAGCTGCTACACAATTAGCTGAATGGCTTATATTAAAAAGATGGCACTATCACATATGAGCAAAAATGTAGAACAACTGGTAGAAGGGTAAATTGGCACAACAATTTGGAAAACAGTTTAGAATGAAGCAGGAAAGTTGAAGATGAGGCAGTCCTGTGACCATCAGTTTCATTTCTAGGTATTTACTCGACTGAAATATATCCACATATGCACTGGGAGACATGAATCTTAATGTATATAGTAGCATTACATTTGGTAATTTCAAATTGAAATAACTCAAATGTTTGTCACCAAGAAGTGAGAAATAAGTCTTTGATATTTGTACAATGGACTACTGTACAGTAATGAAATTTAACAAATGACAGCTTCATGTAAAAACATGATGAATTTCAGAAACAATGTTGAAGGACAGAAGCAAGACCAAAAGAACATATACCGTGCGCTTTTATTTATTTAATGTTAAAAAATAAGCAAAACTAAAGTGTAGTGTTTAGGGATACATACTTATGGAAAGGGTACAGGTGATTAAAAAAGAAGTGAACACTTAAAAATTTATTACACATTAATTATATGTTATATATGGACATGTAGTATGTATCAAATTACAGATTTCCCCTCACATTTCTCAATATTTACACAATGACTCTTCAGTCCATTCTTTTTTATGGGGAACATAGTGACGGGGTCACATATTCAAACAAGCTAAAGAAGTGTTTTTTTTCTGCCCATAGCCAACGGGAGTTCTCAGATACATTTTCTACTTCATTTTCATCACATATTCCATCAGTTCCTTAATCAGCATCTTTTCTGGAACAGGACTGTTAATTCAGTTTGAAATATTGACTGTGGATGAGTGATTACCCAAATCTCTTGGGATATCTTGATAACTCTGTGTTTATAACACCTAGTATGTTCTTGAAGAAATGAAGGACTGCATCTGGACTGTCACTGGTGATAGGTTACAAAGGATTTGGGCTAAAGTAGACCTCAGGATTGATATATGCCTTGGGGATAGTATGGAACATTAGTAAAATTACAAAAATAATTGTGATAATTCCTTTAAAAATAGTTTTTGACTGTATGTTCAGATATAGTCTAGTGACTAATAGGTTTTTGATAGTTTTCTGTTCTTTTAAAATCACCGTTTTATACAGAGACTCATGAAAGCAATTACCACCAAGGTCAGGTAATTGTTACCTTTGGAAGTAAGGGTGAGAGTTTTAGCTAAGAATGGCAAATTGGGAGCTTTTTTAGTGTTGGCAATGCCCTGTTTCTTGACCTGGGTGGTAGTTATGTGAGTGTCTGCTTAAATAATAATTCATTAAACTGCACATTTATGTTTTATATACTTTCCTGTGTATGCTGTATTTCACAATATGAATGGCTTTGTATAACCTATGAGAAAATAATTATGTGTTTTTAGGTGTCTTTTAACAGATGAAAAAATGTTGGAATGTTCCTCTAGGCCTTTGTGAATTTGGTTTGTTAAAATCAGTTTCATTGAGAATTAGGAGGCAGAACGTTGGTTTTCTTGAAATATGAACACTTTTTGAAGAAAGGTAATGATATGGTTTGGCTCTGTCCCCACCCAAATCTCATCTTGAATTCCCATGTGTCATGGGAGGGACCCGGTGGGAGGTGATTGAATTACAGGGGTGGGTCTTTCCTGCACTTTTCTCATGGTAGTGAATAATTCCCATGAGATCTCTTGGCATTATAAGGTGGAGTTTCCCTGCACAAATGCTCTCTTTGCCTACTGCTATCCGTGTAAGACATGACTTGCTCCTCCTTGCCTTCTGCCATGATTGTGAGGCTTCCCCAGCCACATGGAACTGTAAGTCCAATTAAACCTCTTTCCTTTGTAAATTGCCCATTCTCGGGTATGTCTTTATCAGCAGTGTGAAAACTGACTAATCCAGTAAACTGGTACCAGGAGTGGGGTGTTGACGAAAAGATACCCGAAAACATGGAAGCAATTTTGGAACTGGGTCACAGGCAGAGACTGGAACAGTTTGGAGGGCTCAGAAGAAGACAGGAAAATGTGGGAAAGTTTGGAACTTCCTAGAGACTTCTTGAATGGTTTTGATCAAAAGCTTGATAATGATATGGACAATAAGGTCCAGGCTGAAGTGGTCCAGATGGCGATGAGGAACTTGTTGGGAACTAGAGCAAAGGTGACTCTTGTTATGTTTTAGCAAAGAGACTGGCAGCATTTAGCCCCTGCCCTAGAGATTTGTGAAACTTTGAACTTCAGAGAGATGATTCAGGGTATCTGGTGGAAGAAATTTCTAAGCAGCAAAGCATTCAAGAAGTGACTTGGGTGCTCTTAAAGGCATTCAGTTTTCTAAGGGAAGCACAGCATAAAAATTTGAAAAATTTGTAGCCTGACAATGTGATAGAAAAGAAAAACCCATTTTCTGAGGAGAAATTCAAGCCAGCTGCAGAAATTTTTATAAGTAATGAGGAGCTGAATGTTAATCCCCAAGACAATGGGAAAAATGTCCCCAGAGCATGTCAGAGGCCTTCACAGCAACCCCTCCCATTACAGGCCTGAAGGCCTAGGAGAAAATGGTTTTGTAGATGAGGCCCGTGCTGTGTGCAGCCTAAGGACTTGGTGCCCTGCATCCCAGGTGCCCCAGCCATGGCCAAAAGGGGCCAACATAGAGTTCAGGCCATGGCTTCAGAGGGTGCAAGCCCCAAGTCTTGGCAGCTTCCACGTGGTGTTGAGCCTGAGAGTGCACAGAAGTCAAGAATTGGAGTTTGGGAGCCTCCACCTAGGTTTCAGAAGATGTATGGAAACGCCTGGATGCCCAGGCAGGAGTTTGCTGCAGGGGCGGGGCTTTCATGGAGAACCTCTGCTAGGGCAGTGCAGAAGGGAAATGTGGGGTTAGAGCCCCCACATAGAGTCCCTGCCTGGGCACCACTTAGTGGAGCTGTGAGAAGAGGGCCACCATCCTCCAAACCCCAGAATGGTAGACCCACTGACAGATTGCACTGTGCACCTGGAAAAGCCACAGACACTCAGTGCCAGCCCATGAAAACAGCCAGAAGGGAGGCTGCAAAGCCACAGGGGTGGAGCTGCCCAAGATCATGGGAACCCATCTTTTGCATCTGTGTGAGCTTGATGCAAGACATGGAGTCAAAGGGCATAATTTTGGAGCTTTAAGATTTGACTGCCCTGCTGGATTTTGGACTTGTGTAGGGCCTGTAGCCCCTTTGTTTTGGCCAATTTCTACCATTTGGAATGGCTGCATTTATTCAATGCCTGTACCCCCATTGTATCTAGGCAGTAATTAACTTGCTTTTGATTTTACAGGCTCATAGGCAGAAGGGACTTGCCTTGTCTCAGATGAGACTTCAGACTGTGGACTTTTGAGTTAAAGCTTAAATGAGTTAGGACTTTGGGGGACTGTTGGGAAGGAATGATTGGTTTTGAAATGTGAGAACATGAGATTTAGGAGGGGCGAGGGACAGAATGGTATGGTTTGGCTGTGTCCCCACCCACATCTCATCTTGAATTCCCACGTGTCATGGGAGGGACCCAGTGGGAGGTGATTGAATTACAGGGGCGGGTCTTTCCTGCACTCTTTTCATGATAGTGAATAATTCTCACAAGATCTGATGGCTTTATAAGGCAGAGTTTCCCTGAACAAGCTCTCTCTTTGCCTGCTGGCATCCATGTAAGATGTGACTTGGTCCTTTCTGCCTTCTGCCATGATTGTGAAACTTTCCCAGCCACAGGGAACTGTGAGTCCAATTAAACCTCTTTTCTTTGTAAATAGCCCAGTCTCAGATATGTATTTACCAGCAGCATGAAAACGGATTAATACAGGTAATAAGTAGCATGCCAGTGTGTGGTTAGATACATATAGGACAACAGAGAGAAACTGTGATGTTCCAGAGAATGAGGAGTAGAATCTATTGCAGATAGTAGGTGTCTTAGTCTGGTTTTGGCTGCTGTAACAGAATACCATGGACTGGGTAATTTATAAACAACAGAAGTTTATTTGGGTCACCATTCTGAAAGCTGGGAATTCCAAGATTGAGGGCACATCTGGTGAGAGCCTCTTGCTGCATCATAACATGGCAGAGGCATCTTGTGGTGAGAGAGCTGGTATGAGAGAGGGCAAGAGCCAGTGAGAGAGGAAAATTGGGGATGAATAATTTATAGCAGGATCCCACTTGTGTGATAAACTGACCCACTTACACAATAACAACAATACTCTATTCTCTAATTACTGATCAAATATCCTGCATGTCAACACTGTTTCATTAGCAGTTAAATTCCAACAAAAGTTTGGAGGGGACATTCAAATCATAGCAGTAGGATTCAGTAAATGGTTCTTGAATTAATCTAAGACTTAGTCATTAAATAAGGCTCATTTCAGAAGCTGGTCCTTATATTTGATGACATCTATTAATATTTTATTAAGACTAAAGGTTACAGTTCTCCATAATTAATGTAGGAAATAGGATTCCCTTCTTTATGAAATTGAGCCAAATGACATAGGCTTATTTTCAAAATTTTTAGCTGTCAAGAGAAATTTAGAAATAAAGACATTAAAGTGTTACATAAGTATTCTTGCCATTTTTCTAGGTGAAATTACACCTCAGAAACACAGTCAAGTGAACAATGAATATGCAAACTTTTCTAGGTAGACTGGATAGAATCTTTTATTTCAGCATTTTCCTTAGAATATTCTTTTTATAGGAGCAATAAAATTGAAGCAGTTTTTAAAAAGCCATACCATTATTAGAAATTCAAGTATTCTTTTCCTTCTGGCTGTGTGATTGGATATTTCCCACCCCCCTAGAAAGTATTTGCTAACTGGCTTTCTCCAATTCTTGATTTCTTTTAAATTTCAATCCTTGGTTCTCTGCTATTCTCTATGTATGCTATTTTATTTGGGGAGTTACTATTGTCCCCTAACCTCAAATATTACTCTTATGATTATAATTTCCAGGTTCTACCTCCCATTCAAACTCCATTCCAATTTTGTCGTTTTTTTTTTTTTTTTTTAGGACATCTGTATCTTCCACCATACATTCAAGCTCAGTGTCTTCTACACAGAATTGCTAGTACCCATGAATAACTACTTTCAAACTCCCAGTTTCTGCCAGTATTCTTGCTATGTTCTGAGGTGGAAATAAAAGCTATGTGGCTGTGACATCTATTATCCCATTCATCATCAGGTTTCATTTGCCTTATTTAGCTAAGCATTTATGCCCACTGATGTTTCACACACATTGTAATAAAAAATAATGATACTTAACATGATTCAGTTTTTCATATGTGCCAGCATCTAAGAGCTGTACATTCTTAACTCATTTTATCCTCGCATCAACACAGGTTTTTAATTTTTGCTTCATGGAATTGTCTTTTATTTTATTTTATTTTACCTTGTTTATTTTTTTTTGAGACAGAGTCCTGCTCTGTCACCCGGGCCAGAGTGTAGTGGTGCAATCTCAGCTCACTGCAACCTCCGCCTTCCAGGTTCAAATGATTCTCCTGCCTCAGCCTCCTGAGTAGCTGGGATTACAGGCATCCGTCACTGTACCCAGCTAATTTTTGTATTTTTAGTAGAGATGGGGTTTCACCGTTTTGGCCATGCTGGCCTTGAGCTCCTGACCGTGATCCACCCTCCTCGGCCTCCCAAAGTGCTGGGATTACAGGCGTGAGCCACTGTGCCCAGCCATTTTATGTTTTTATTATTTTTAGAGATAGGGTCTCATTCTGTCACCCAGGCTGGAGTCTAGTGGCATGATCATAGCTCACTGCAGTGTTGAACTCTTGAGCTCAAGCAATCCTTTCGCCTAAGTATCCTGAGTAGCTTGGACTGGAGGCATGTGCCACCATGCCTGGTTAATTTTTAATTTTTTTGTAGAGATAAGATCTCACTATTTTGCCTAGGTTGGTCTCCAACTCCTGGCCTCAAGCAACCCTTCTGTCTTGGCCTCCCAAAGCATTGGGTTTACAGACATGAGCCACTTCACCTGGCCTGTCTTTTAAATTATATAGAAAAAAAAGAGTTACAAACAAAAATCACATTATTATTGTCTTTTATATTTACCTATGTAATTACCTTTTCTGTACTTTTTATTTCTCCTTGTCAATTTCAGTTACTCTAGGGTTCTTTAATTCTGAAGGACACTCTTTAATATTTATCTTAGTATGGTCACTAGTGAGGAATTCTTTAGGTTTTTATCTGGAAATGTTTTAAATTTGCCTTCATTTTTAAAGATAGTTGTATTAGTTTGTTCTCACACTGCTATAAAAAACTACTGTAGACTAGATAATTTATGCAGAAAAGAAGTTTAATTGACTCCCAGTTCCATAAGCTGTACAGGAAGCATGGCTGGGAGGCCTCAGGAAACTTACAATCATGGCAAAAGGCAAAAGGGAAACAAGCACATCTTACCATGGTGAAGCAGGAGAGAGAGCGAAGAGGGAAACGCTACATGCTGGATCTAATGAGAACTCACTATCATGAGAAGAGCAAGGGAGAAATCCGTCTCCATGATGCCATCACCATCCACCAGGTCCCTCCCCCAAAATTAAGGATTGCAGTTCAACATGAGATTTGGTTGGGGACATGGAACCAAACCATACCACTAGTTTTGCTGGCTATAGAATTTATTAGTGTTTTTTTTTTTCCTGTTAGTACTTTGAGTATGTCATCCCACCATTGCTGGTCTCCACAATTTCTGATGAGAAATCAGCTGTTGATCTTATTGAGTATCATATATACATGGTGGTTTGCTTCTTTTTTTTTGGGCTTTCAACCTTTTTTTTCTTTGTTTTTTGACAGTTTGAATATGATGTGTCTAGGCATGGGTCTCTTTGAATTTATTCTACTTGGAGTTTGAGGATGTGAAGATTAATGTTTTGTCTCCATTTGGGGAAATTATTGGCAAATATTTCTTCAAATATTCTTTCCGTACCTTTCTCTTGCTCCTCTCATTCTAGGACTCTTATTATGCATATGTTTGCATGCTTGATATCTCACATGTCTGAGGCTCTGTTCATTTTTCTTCATTCTTTCTTTTTTCTGTCACACAGACTAGACACTGTCAATCGACCTGTTTTCGAGTTCATTGATTCTTTTTTCTGTCTGCTGAAATCTTCTGTTGAGATTGTCTTGTGGATTTTCCCTTTCAGTTTTTGTTATTTTCAACTCCAGAATTTTTCTCTTTAGTTTTTTAAAAAAGGTCTATCTCTTTAAAATGTCTATTTCTAGAACCAATAAATTGATATTTTCTATTTAGTGAGACATGATTCTCGTACTTTCCTTTAGTCCTTTAGATATGATTTAGTTCTTTGAATATATTTAAAATAGATTACTGAAGTCTTTGTCTAGTGAGTCCAGTATCTGGGATTTCTTAGAGTCAGTTGCTATTGATTTTTTTTTTCCTTATGTATGGCCCATACTTTCTTTTTTTTTTACTGTTCTTATAGTCTTTTTATTATTCTTGTTGAAAGCTAGACGTTTTAAGTAGTATAGTAGTTCTGGAAGTCAGATTTTCTTTCCCCTCCTCAGGGTTTCTTGTTGCTTCTGTCTGTTTTCGTGTGTTTGTTTAGTGACTTTTCTCAATTATTGCTGTAACATCTATATTCTATGTTGTATGTGGCTATTGAAGTCTCTGCTTGGTTAGCTTAGTCGTCAGCTAATTATTGGATGAAGACTTTCTTAATTGCCTAGAACCAATAAATCTCCCAGTCTTTGCAAAGGGCATGTGTATGTGTGTGTGTGTGTGTGTCTGTGTGTGTGTGTCTGTGTGTGTGTGTGTTGTGGCATGCTTTCAACTCTCAGCCAAGCAATTGACAACTCTGTCTTGGCCCTCACTTTCTGCTTATGCAATTCCTCAAGCCAGATGTGAGAGCTTAGGGCCTTCTCAGATTTTCTTAGCATGTTGTCAGTCACCACTGAGTATGGGCACAGGCTTATATATGTGTGTGGTCATCTAGGTTCCTAGGAATATTTCAAAACATTTCAAAAACCCTAGGACATCTTGTTTTCTATTGTTTCCCTTTAAGCTTTTTGCTTAGTCCATTGTTTGTCCTGTTTTCCACCTCATCAGGCAGTTATGAATTTATTTGTTTAATTTTTATTTTATTTTTAAAAGCCAGTCAAATTTAGCAACAGGCAGTTATATACCAACTTTAGTGACACTAATGTTAATAAGTTCTGATAACCCACTACCATCCGACAAGCCAGGTATGAATTTAAACAGTTGACTTATTTGTTTTTGACAACTGCCCTGGGTAAAGCCCTTTTGAATTGTCACTTCAGAAAACTCTCTGTCAGGTAAAATTCAGACAACTTATCTGAATTTCTGGAAGTGAGATCTTCCAGGGAACTACCAGACAGATTGAATAATCGCAGTCCTTTAGGAATAGGGCTTTAAAGAAACCCCAACTTGATCCTGTCCTCTCCAGTGGTTTCCAGCTTCTAATTTTCACTGCAAATGCAGTCTGTTAATTTCCAAGGCTGTAGTATATCTGGAGAGTGGGGGATGGGACTAGGGAAAATTAAAATGCTACAACCTGGGTCCTATGGCTCCTGCCTGTAAACCTAGCTACTTGGGAGGCTGAGGCAAGAGGATTGCTTGAACCCAGGAGTTTGAGATAAGCCTGGGCAACATAGTGAGATTCTGTTTCAAAAAGGAAAAACAAATCCTTGATCATATCTAAGAGTGTCCCCTAATTCCATTCTCATCCTTAGAACAGTGATTGGAGTCATTTTTTTTTTTTTTTTGGCCAGGTGTGGTGGTGTGCACCTGTAATTCCAGCTACTTGGTAGACTGAAGCAGAAGGATCACTTGAGGCCAGGAGTTTGAGACCAGCCTGGACAACATAGTGAGTTTCCTGTCTCAAATTTTTAAAAACTCTACAAAATTTTGTTCTTAACAAGATGCAGCCATTTTTGTTGAGTGAATAAATGATGTCTGAATTGCTGCAAGCCCTTAGTCAATTTCAAGTTCTGACATGTTGATTTTGACAAATTTTGCCAGTTTTCTCTTTCCTTTTATGGAGAATTTCAGAGGTCCTTACTCCACCATTTTCAATGATGTCTTCTCAATAATTATTAAGAGCTTGCTTGTGTAGTACTCACTAGAAAAAAAGTCTGGCTGCTCTGTTTTACAAGATATAGGTATATTGAAGCATAAGAGTTTATGTCTGTGTGCCACAAAGGTCTTGTGATTTGGTGCTACCTACAGGATAGGGATAAGCCAGCCAGGTGGGATGTTGCCCTGGGCACAAGACTGAGTGTAACTAGGAGGATAATAAGCCAAGGAAAGTTGAAGTAAGGCATTCAGGATAGAGAAGATGCAACATTATAGAGAAGAAACAAGTTTGGAACCTTGATTACAATATTGTGCTAAATTTGGATGGGCACAATGTAGGCAGAAACAGAAGACTATATAGAGGAATTGGGAGAACACAATCACATTAACAGGCCCAGGTGATTGGTTCAGGACAGACTATGAGGAGCACACTGGTCCAGAGAACTCTGTTTATCGGATGTCCATTGCATTTTCCTGGGACAGTGTGGGGCAGGCATTGCAGCTTATCAGAGTTGCTTCAGGTTAGCCATTTGTATTTTGATTGTCAAGGCAAACCCCATGATGAAGGATTAAATAATGCCAAGACAGTTTAGGATTTTCCTGAATGTTGTAATCTACAAACACAGAAGGGTTTTAGAGGAGAAGAAAATCTGTAACAGCTGCAGTATCCAGGAAAGTCTTTATGTAGGAGGAAAACTGCTCTTTGAATAATAATATATAGGGTTTAGCTAGGCAAGAGGTTAAAGGATTGCGGCATGTACCCACAGACAGGAGGGAAGAAATGAGTATGAAATGGAATGGTGTGTGTTGGGGTAAACATGGTGTGTTAGTCCATTCTCATGCTGCTATAAAGATACTACCTGAGGCTGTGTAATTTATAAACAAAGGAGGTTTAATTGACTCACAGTTCTGCATGGCTGGGGAGGCCTCAGGAAACTTACAATCATAGCAGAAGGGGAAGCAAATACCTTCTTCACAAGGTGGCAGGAGAGAGTGTGAGCGTGTGAAGGAGGAATTGTTAGACACTTATAAAATTATCAGATCTTGTGAGAACTCACTCACTATAATGAGTAAGTACAGCATGGGGAAGACTGCCCCCATGACCCAAACACCTCCCTCCCTCTACATGTGGGGATTACAGGCCCCTCCCTCAACCCATGGGGATTACAATTTGAGATGAGATTTGGTGGGGAACACAGCCAAACCATATCGCATGGGAACTCATTTTGGTCACATCAAATTTCTTGTTGAAATAGAATTTGGGAATAAGAAAATTTTTAAATAGGAAATTCCCCAGAGCACAATTATGTAAGACCACTAGGGAATCAAAAAGACATACCTGAAATGATTGCTAGGCACTATTGAAGATACACAGCATTAATTAATGGTAGGTCAGTTCTTATAGTCATTCTTTTTTTCCACCCATTTTTCTCCTATTCTTCCCATACTATTTTTGAGGAGACAAGAGGCTTAATTTTATTAGATCCTTAATATGTGCCAGGCACTGTGCCAAGCACTTGATATGTGGATTTCATTTAATCCTCATCTGACCTTTGGAGGTTGCCATCAATAATCCAATTTGATAGATATAGAGATTTGGTATTTTATGAATAGCTGGTCCCTTTCCTTGTCATGGAACCAAAATTCACCACAAGTAGTAGAGGGTTTATTGTGAGTGAAGTTCAGATGTTAGTTGGGGCTCTTCCTTTGCATTGCCGATCTCCTATGTGTAGATTTCCTGCATATATACATGTGTGTGTATAGAAAACAGGATATTCATTAAGCAGCTATCCTTAATGGTTATCTGGGAAAAGCTTAATTACTAGGCCACAGGAATAATGGGACCCATGACAGCCTGAGATAGAACCTGGAATGGAAAGGTCATTCATAGTCCTGGGAGTTTTAGGGACTTTAGAAGCACAGTCAATGGATCTTCATGTTATCCATCATAACATGGTATCCCTATTTGCCATTAATATATTGGTGTTTTCCTCTTCCTATGACCAACTGGCTGATTATTCTACTTTTTTGTTTATATTTGTGAGAGAGAATGTTTTTGGGAGAAATATTTTATGCTCCTTTAGCGGGGGCTGTTTTGGGATGGTTTACCTGAGAAGAAACTAAGGGAGTATCACGCATGGTATTTGAAAGGTTTAATACTTAGAAAAATTTAACATGTCCCAAGTCAATCAATGGCAGAGTCAGGAATTGAATAACAGTTTATCTCAAAGGTTCTATTCTTTTCACTCTTCTTGTGGGCATGACTTTGTTTTAAGGTTGATGTGGGTTATGTACTTGACCCCCATCCCCAAGGAGCTGACAGTAGTAGGTAAATATGGTATAAATTAGCAGAAAAGTGCCACATGAATGGTTCAGGAAAGCATCCTGGGAGTTCAGATAAAGGGGAAAATTCCTCTGAGTGAATTAATTAGAGAAGAATTCATGGATAAAGTAGTAATTGAGCAGAATAAAGATAGGCTTTTAAGGTAGAAATGTAGGGAAGGGATGACGTGAATAAAGGCTTAATGATGAGGAAGGCACAAGGATAAGTTTGATTACAGCACAGGGCACTGGGGTCTATGGTGCGTATCGCTTTAGGGTGCTTACTCTAAATCATGCTGGGAGCAGAATGAAGAAAAGCTGAGAGTGGAGTGAGAGCAGTACCCAGGAAACCATCACGGGAGGGATTTCAATGATTTGGATGTGAGATCAAGAATAAATGAATTAGTGTTATGGCAAAAAATATGGAAAGAAAGAAATGAATTCAGGGATGATTCTGAAAGAGACAAGACAGGACTTGAAGCCTGATTAGAGGATATGGATGAGGCAGATGGGAGAATAAGACAACATTGAGATTTCAAGTCTGAATAACAGTGATAGTGAGAATGATACCTTCATTATGAGAAATAAAATCAGTAAGAGGTGTTGATGGGATAGGAAAATAATGCACGGTTTATGTATGCTGAGTTTAAGGTATTAGTGGGGCATCCAGATATAGACATCTATTAAACAGTTAAAAATGTGAGCTTGAATCTTGGCAGAGTGGTTGGGACAAAATTTTTTTTAAAAAATTTGATAATCTTCAACACATAAATTGTTGTCGAAGCATAGGAGTAGATAAGATTTCCGAAGAGACAGATCTTAGAAAAAAGATGAAAATTCCAAGCGCAAAGCTTTGATAAACAACTCACAGTTTTTGAGGGGTAAGATGCAAAAGATGAAGAAATAGGCAGATACTACTTGCCCAAGGTGGCAGCATGTACATGTGTTGAGCCTCAAACTCACAGTAATGATAGATAAATCATCACTGAGCTCAAAACAAGGTAAATATCAATTTGTACCAGAAACTGAATAGAAATGCAAATTTATGAGTAGGGTTGATGCCGCAAGCCTCTGGACTCCAGGCTGAAAGCAGACAACGCATTTCAGGTTTGTGTCCTGCAGGGTAGTGCTCTTTTTAAGACAGGAACTAGGAGCTTGAAGTCTCCTGCTAACCCCAGCCCCACTCCACCTCAAGAAAAGAGTCTGAAAAAAATTGTTGGCTCCTTCTTGGGATACCTACAGCTTAGAACATGCTGTAAGCCTAGAGATTCAGATAGCTATAGATACAGCCTTGAGACTCAGACTGAATCAAATTGCCCAATGTCTTGTGACTGGATTAGTGATATCTCTATTTGATATCCTTATCTGCTAGTATATAAGGTCTGGTTCTGGACTGGTTGTCCAGAGAGTTAGGTAGAAACAAACAGACAAACCACAAACTGTTAGAAAGGGAAGAGTGAGCATAAGGGAATAGAAGAGAGAAAATAAAATAAGAACAAAAGCCTCTCACAAAGGACATATCCAATCCAAGATTCCACAATGTAATGTAATGGTAAGAAATACAGCATAGGCCGGGTGTGGTGGCTCATGCCTGTAATCCCAGCACTTTGGGAGGCCAAGGTGGGCGGATCACCAGAGGCCAAGGTGGGCAGATCACCAGCCAACATGGTGAAACCCCATCTCCACTAAAAATACAAAAATTAGCTAGGTGTGGTGGTGGATGCCTGTATCCCAACTACTTGGGAGGCTGAGGCAGGAGAATTGCTTGAACCCAAGAGGTGGAGATTGCACTGAGCTGAGATTGCACTACTGCATTCCAGCCTGAGCGACAGAGCGAGACTCAATCTCAAAAAAAAAGAAAAAGAAAAGAAAAGAAAAAAAAAGAAATCCAGCATAAAAAATTATGAGACTGTGAATGCACTGTAGATAAAATTATTTTTATGAAACAAACTGTCAAAAACCCTAAAACTAAAGTATATTTGGTATTGAATGAAGGAATAAAATGCATAAGGAGGAAAAAATTATAAACAAAAGTGAAGCAGATATGAACTGAGAAGAGGTAGATATGAAAAAATATAATTAAATATGTGAAAATGAAATATACGCACCATTGAAATGAAACATTAACTAATTGGGATACACACGACATTGGACACAAAGACAATCAGTGAATTGAGAGCTAGTTCTGAGGAATTCACTCAGAATGTGTCATGAGAGGTGAGGAGATAAGAAATATGAATAAGCAAGTAAGAGATATAGATAGAATTAGAGGTTTTGAAATATTAATATCAAATAGAAGTTCCAGAAGAAAAGGGAGGAGATACTAGAGAAGAAATATATGAGAGTGTGAACCAAAAGTAGACTCAGATACTTGTGGTTCACACTGGCAGATATTTCTTCTCTGCTGTCTCTGCTGAGCAATTTACAAAGTTTGTTTTGCCAAGGTTAAGGACATACCCGTGACACAGCCTCAGGAGGTCCTGATGATGTGTGTCACAGCTTGGTTTTATATATGTTAGGTAGACATGAGACATCAATTAATATGTGTTAAGATGTAATTGGTTCTGTCTGGAAAGTCATGACAACTCAAAATGGCAGGTGGGAGTGGGGCTTTCAGGTCATAAATAGGTAGGAGACAAATGGTTGCATTCTCTTGAGTCTTTGGTCAGCCTTTCACTGAGTACTCAATTTACTTGTGAGAGGGGGGTAGAGGAATAGTCACTTATGCCTTAGTCTGGCTTAGCGAATCTGCATTTTTACATAAACAATAGGACAGAGGAAGCAATCAGATATGCATTTTTCTTGTGTAAGCAGAGGGATGACTTTGAGTTCTGTCCTTTGTCCTGCAGCTGTGAAGATAAGCTATGAATTTACATTGTCAAGGTGAAATTCAGCAGAACTGTTTTAGGGTAAAGATCTTTAGGTCCACAGGGAATTTCTTTGTGGGAAAATTGTGAGGGAAGTAGATAGCTTTTTTATCTTCGCAACCATCTCATTTAGGAATAAAATGGGAGGCAGGTTTGCCTGATGCAGTTCCCAGCTTAACTTTTCCCTTTAGCTTAGTGATTTTGGGGTCCTGAGATTTATTTTCTTTTCACAAGAGATATTGACAGTTTTTCAGTATTACAAAAGCCAAGAGTCCTCAGATAGAAAGTGCGTTTCCAACACCAAACAGCATAAAATAAATCTACATGAGGACACATCATAGTGGATTTGCAGAACACTGATGATCAATACAGTGTTCTAATGCTACCAGAGAGAGAAAAAGCGGATTAAAAAAATTTTTTTATCAACCAAAGAAGAAGCACCAAAAAATTAGATTATTTTTTAAAAAGGCAATTGGAGTGACAGGTAACTTTTCACCAATAAAGGATCCCAGAAAACAATGAAATATCGTCTTGAAATTGTTGAAGCGTAAAGACTTTGAGCTAGACTCATATCTAGTTAAATACCACCTAACAGTGTGGGCAAAAAACATTTGCAGATACATAAAGAAAGAGTAAGACCGTTTTCTAGCTGTATACCTTTTTGGAAACAAATAGTCAAGGATATATTTCAGTAAGAAAGAAAAGTAAACCCAGGAGAAGGGAGGGTGTGCAATAAATAATTGTGAGCACAGAAATTGATAAAATGCATTGGTAAATTTAATTAGCTATTGACCAAGAGAATGGTGAGTTTTATTTTTAAAGGCAAACTGAAACTCTAAGTAACAGTAACAAAATGGGGAGTTGTATTCAGTTGGGAAGAGGATTGAAATATTGAATAGTTTTAGAATTTGTTAAAAAATTCACAAACATTTCATTTAAAAAATGTGACCCTGGGCAACATAGTGAGACACTGTTTCTACAAAAATTAAAAAAAAAAAATAGCCAGGCATGATGGCATGCACCTGTAGTCCCAGCTACTTGGGAGGCTGAGGCAGGAAGATTGCTTGAACCCAGGAGTTCAAGGCCACATTGAGCTATGATCACACCACTGCATTTCAGGTTGAATGACAGAGTGAGACCTTCTAAATATATATATATATGTATATATATATATATATATACATATATATATAAAATATATACATATATATTTAATATATACATATATTATTGTAATATAATATATATGTAATCAGTAAAACACTAGAAACACAATCCACAGTTTTCAAATGAGCAGGGGGAAAAGGAGGGATTACAGAAAAATTTATATTAAAAGTAAGGTGGGAGAAAAGGAGAAAAAAGGGCAGTAAAAACTATATAAAATAAGTTATGAAATATAAGCTTAAGTATATCAGAATAAACATAAAAAGATTCAACTCCTCTCAATGAAAGAGAACAGATTGAGTAAAAAATAAAATTTGGCTATTTGCTTCTTAAAGGAGACAAACTTAAAACCACATAGGCTAGATAAACATAAAGGGATGGAAAATTATTATATACAAAGCCAACTCTAATGAAAACACTAATTTTAAGAAGCTTATATAGATATGTATTAGAAATTAGAATTTAGGGCAAAATCATTTGAAAGAATAAATGAGGCTGCAATATATTAATTTTAAAAATCCACAAGAAGAGTCGGGAGGGGTGGCTTACGCCTGTAATCCCAGCACTCTGGGAGGCCGAGGCGGGCGGATCACCTGAGGTCAGTAGTTCCAGACCAGCCTGGCCAACATGGTGAAACCCCTTCTCTACTAAAAGCACAAAAATTAGCTACCTGTGGTGGCGGGCACCTGTAATCCCAGCTACTCGGGAGGCTGAGGTAGGAGAATCACTTGAACCCAGGAGGTGGAGGTTGCAGTGAGCCAAGATCATACCATTGCACTCCAGCCTGGGTGACAAGAGCAAAACTCCATCTCAAAAAAAAAAAAAAATCCACAAGAAGATGTAACAATTATGTTTACCCTAAATAACATAAACTTTAAATATTATATATGATATTATGAATGGTATATCAATAACTAAAAACTGAAAGAATTACAAGGAGAAATGAATAAAACCCACAAAGTGAGAGAAACTAAGTCAAGCATATAAAAAATTAACAAAATATAAAAAATTTCTATCCAAAGTTAACAAAAGTAACCCTCTTTTCCAACAAAGAATATAAAAGCTTCAAGTAATCTGAGAAGATTACAAAAATTGATCACCTTTCCATGTTATAAAAGAAGTCTCAAAATTCATAAGACTAATGTTATTAAGGTCATATTTGCTGGCTACAGTTTAGAAATCCACAAGAAAAAGATGGTAAGAAAATTCTGTATGTTTGATTTAAAGAGGAATTCACAATGCCATTTACAAAAATATTCAAAATCAAATGACAATAAATGTAATTTGAAATGCATACAGCTAACGTGACACTGGAAAGTAAATGCACTTGTTAAGAACATTTAAAAATAGTTAAATGTTTAACTCAAGAAACTAGAAATAGAAGAGCAGGAGAGTAATCTCTCCACTACTTTCCCCAACATCAGAAGATACCAGCGGAGTTTCATCTACTAAGGTGACCAACTATCCTGGTTGGTCCAGGACTTGTGATTTCTGGGAGATTGATTTTTTTTTTTTGAGACGGAGTCTTGCTTTGTCACCCAGGCGGGAGTGCAGTGGCGCGATCTCGGCTCACTGCAAGCTCTGTCTCCCGGGTTCCCGCCATTCTCCTGCCTCAGCCTCTCCGAGTAGCTGGGACTACAGGCGCCCGCCACCACGCCCAGCTAATTTTTTGTATTTTTAGTAGAGACGGGCTTTCACTGTGGTCTCGATCTCCTGACCTCGTGATCCGCCTGCCTCGGCCTCCCAAAGTGCTGGGATTACAGGCGTGAGCCACCGCGCCCGGCCTGGACATTGATTTTTAATGCTGAGCTGGGACAGTCCTGGGTAAACAGGATGGCTCATCACCATTCACCTAAATGATCAATGAATAGATAATCCCTATTTTATATAAGCTGAGATTAGACAAAGAAGGAGACCCATTCAGTTTATTTTTTCAGGTTACTATAGCTTTGATACTATAATTGGATGAGAAAATTGTTAAGCAATGTCACTTTCCATCATAGGTGCAAAAATTCTAGAAAAAAAAAACACAGCAAATTCAGCAGTGTTAAGCAAAAATAGTATATTAGGATCAAGTTTATTTCTGGGATGTGAGGATTCTTTAGAAAATCTATTAATGAGCTGGGCATGGTGGCTCACGCCTGTTATTCCAGCACTTTGGGGGTCTTAGGCGGGAGGATCTCTGGAGTCCAGAGGTTTGAGACCAGCCTGGGCAACATAGTGAGACCCCATATCTTTAAAGAAAAGAAAAAGAAAATTAGTCAGGCATGGCAACATGTGCCTGTAGTCCCAGCTACTTGGTAGGCTGAGGTGCGAGGATCACTTGAGTCCAGGAGCTTGAGGCCACAGTGAACTATAATCATGCCATGGCACTCCAGCCTGGCCAACAAGGTGAGATCCTGTCTCTAAAAAGAAAACAAGGAAACAAGAAAATCTATTAATATAGTACATCTTACTAACAGACAGAAAACCTTATGATCATCCTAAAAGATGATTTATTAAAACTCAGTACAAACTTTTGGGTTCTGCTCTAACACACAAAAAGCTTGGAAGTTATCACTCATCTCATGATAAGGGAGAAACTGAAACTCTGCAACTTTTTTTAGATCTATCAGATAATAGGGATCAGAAGGTGAACTGCATGTATTAGTTTCCTAGGCGGCTATAACAAAGTACTATAAACTAGTTGGCTTAAAACAACAAAAATTTATTTTGTTCTAGTTCTGGAGGCTAGAAGTCTAAACAAAATCAAGGTGTCAGCAGATGGAAGCCCTAGATACTCTAGAGAGGAATTCTTCATTTTTTCCTTGCTTCTGGTGGCTCCCAGCAATCTTGGTATTCCTTGGTTTGTAGCTGCATCACTCCAATTTCTGCCTTCATCTTTCCATGAACTTATTTCCTGTGTGTGTCTCTGCGTCTCCTCTCTTTTTATGGGATGCCAGTTATTAAATTTAAGGCCCACTCTAACCCAGTATGAGCTCATCTTAACTTGATTACATCTGCAAAGACCTTATCTCCAAATAAGGTCACCTTCTGAGGTTCTTGGTAGACATACATTTTGGGGGGATACTATTCAACTAATTACACCACAACCCCCCAAACTAGAGAGATAGGCAAATACAGAGAATAACAGGTTACAGAGAGCAGAAGCCTCTAAATGCAATACCTGATAGAAACACTTAAACAATAATTGACAAATTGCTGGAAGCTGAGTATGGACTAACTTGAGACATAAAAACTCCTGAGGGCCTAGACTTGTGGGGAGGACACCCACTTTCATAAGTTTTATCTCTAGGAGCCCCACCAGGTTCTCATGATAAAGAGCTGAGAAAAATCTCATGCCTCTGGCAGGGGGAGAGGAAAATACATCTGTTCTTTCTAACAAAGGCCTGTCCTTAAAGGAAACTACCAGGCCTTATCTGTGTTAGGGGAAGGGCAATCAGACAATTGGAGTGCACTCTAGTTTTTCTGTCTCACAGAAACACAGGGGAAAAAAAAGGTAAGAAACTATTTGGAAGGTCTCAGTCCAGAAAATTTGGCCCATTAAAAAAACTGGAGATTTAATTATAAGATTATAGAATGCTTCTCCTCCCCAGTACCTTATTACCACATCAACAGGGCTCTAGCATAATAACATAAGATTACAAGGAAGAGAGCTGAAAGACACAGACTATTTAAGAAGGCATTTTTAGGGAAACAAAGTGAACAAGGGAGACAAAACAAGAGCACTAGAGGAAATTGAAGGCTCTGACACCTACAGTTACAGCCAACATTAAGCACAGTCTAACTCCCAGCCAAATAAACATAAAACTGCACAGCAAAGGCCTATATACCTACAGTTACTATTACTCATTGCATTATGTCTGGTCTTCAACAAAAAATTACAAGGCATCATAAATGGCAAGAAAAAACACAGTCTGAAAAGACAAACAAAGCATCAGTACCAGACTCGAATAGGGTAGAAACTCTGGAATGATTAGACTGGGCATTTAAAATAACAATGATTAATATGCTAAGGGCTCTAATAGAGAAAGTGGACAGCAAAGAAGAACACAAGAGTAATATAAGTAGAGAGATGGAAGCTCTAAAAGAATCTAAAGGAAATGCTAGAAACAACACACACTAAGAAAGATGAAGAATACCTTTGACTGGCTTATCTCTAAAATTGTACTGATAAAAGAGTGAAGCCTAAAGTAAACTATGGACTTTAGTTAATAATACCATAATAAGAACAGGTGCAGTGGCTCATGCCTGTGATTCCAGTACTTTGGGAGGCCACGGTGGGAAGCTCACCTGAGCACAGGAGTTCAAGACTAACCTAGGCAACATAAAAAGACCCTGTCTCTATAAAAAATAAAAAACCAGCTGGGCATGGTGGTGCATGTCTGTGTTCCCAGCTATTCAGGAGGCTGAGGCAGGAAGATTGCTTGAGCCCAGAAGGCCAAGGCCACATTGAGCTACGTTTGCACCGCTGCATTCTAGCCTAGGCAACAGAGTGAGATCTTGTCTTAAAAAAACCCACAAAGTGTAAAAATAAAAATACCATATCAATACTGGTTCATCAGTTATAACAAATGTACCACATTAAAGCAATATGTTAGTAATGGGAAAAACTTGGTGTATGTGATGTGGGAGGGGAAGAGAGGGTATATGGGAACTCTGTACTGCCTAATAAAAACCTTTATTTTAAAATGCAATAAAATTTTATCACTAAAAACTCTCAGCTAAATATGATAGAAGGAAACTTCCTCAACCACATCTATAAAAATGTCCTACAATAAGCATAACAAATGTAGTGATGAATTTTAAACACTTTGTCAATAAAATTAGGAATAAAGAAAGGATTCACTATACTGCTTTTATTCAGCATTGTTCTGGAGATCTTATCCAATGTAATAAGATTGAATAATAATTATAATAATTGTAAGTGCAAGTCAAAACTCATTATTTATAGATGCTAAGTTTGTTTATGTAGAACATTTTGGAGAATCTACCAAGTGTTAGAACTGATAAGAGAGATTAGCAAGGTTTTTAGATATAAGATCAACCTAAAATCAATATTCTTTCTATATCTCAATAATAATTAATTTGAAATATAATATGAAACAATATTCCATTCAAAATAGCAATAAAATTATAAGATACTTATAAATAAATTTGACAAAAGGTGTTCAAGACTCTTATGAAGAAAACTACAGCATATTATTGAAAAGCTAGGTATAGCCAGGTGCAGTGGCTCATACCTATAATTCCAGTGCTTTGGGAGGCCAAGGCAGGAGAATCACTTGAGGCTAGGAATTTGAGACCAGCCTGGACAACATAGTGAGACCTCCATCTCTACAAAAAATAAAAATAAATTAGCCAGGTCTGATGGCATGCTCCTGTAGTCCCAGCTACTTTTGAGGTAGAAGGATTGCATGAGGCTAGGAGTTCGAGGCTGCACTGAGGTATGATAGCACCACTGCACTACAGCCTGGGTGACAGAGCAAGACCCTGTCTGTAAAATAAATAAATAAATGAAAACATATATAAAAAATAAAATATCTAGATACATGGAAAGAGATATCATTCCTATGAATAAAAACACTCAAGATATAAATTATCTCTAAATTATTTCATACATTCAATGCAATTCCATTCAAAATTTCAAAAGGTTTTAAAATGTAATTTGATAAATTGATTCTAAAATTTACATGAGTAGAGGGGGTGGAGTAAGATGGCTGAATAGAGGCTTCACCAATCAGTCCCCCAATAAAGACACCAATTTAACAACTGTCCACAAAAAGCACCTGCATAGGAACCAAAAATTAGGTGATCACTCACAATATATGGTTTTAACTTCATGTCACTGAAAGGGGCATTGAAGAGGGTAGAAAAGAGTTTTGAATCACTGACACCACCCTTCCTCCCTCACCCAGCAGTGGCTGCGTGGCAGGGAGAGAGAATCTGGACACTTGGGAGTGGGTGAGTGCAGCAATTGTGAAACATTACATGAAACTTAGTTCTGCCCTGTCATAGCAAAAAGCAATACCAGGCTGAACTCAGCTGACGTCTGCCCACAGAGGGAGTATTTAAACCAGCCCTAGCCAGAGGGGAATCACCCATCCCAGTGGTCTGAACTTTAGTTCTGGAAAGTATTGCCACCTAGGGATGGAGTGCTCTGGGACCCTCATTAAACTTGAAAGGCACCCTAGGCGACAAGGAACTCCTGGGTGAGTCCTAGTGCTGAACTGGGATCAGAGCCAGTGGACTTGAGGGGCATGCCACTTACTGAGACACCAGCTGGGGCGGCTAGGGGAGTGCTTGTGCCACCCCTCCCACAACCCCAGGCTGCACAGCTCATGGCTTCAAAAGAAGTCCCTTCCTTCCACGTGAGGAGAGGACAGGAGAGGAGAGAGAAAAGAGGACTTTGTCTTGCATATTGGATACCAGCTCAGCCACAGTAGAATAGGACAATGGTCAAAGTAATGAGGCCCCCTTTCTAGGCTCCTGGATTACATTTCTAGACACACCTTGGGCCAGAAGGGAACCTGCTGCCTTGAAGGGAAAGACCCAGTCCTGGCAGTACCCATTGTCTGCTAACTAAAGAGCCTTTGATCCTTGAATAACCAACAGTGATGCCCAGGAAGTACACTGTGGGCTGTAGGTGAAACTCTGAGACTTTCTGGCTTCAGGTGAGACTCAGCACATTCTTTGCTGTGGTGGCTATGGGGAAAGACTCCTTCTGCTTGAGGAAAGTGGAGGAAAAAGAAAAGCAGACTTTGGCTTGCTCCATATGTGCCAGCTCAGCCACAGGGGAATAGAGCACCAAGCAGGCTCTTGGGGTCCCCAGTTCAAGGTCTTGACTCCTGGATGGCATTTTTGGATCTACCCTGAGTCAGAGGGGAGTGTGTTGCCCTGAAGGGTGAGTCCCAGGCTAGGCAGTATTCACCACAAGCTGACTGAAGAGCTCTTGGGCCTTAAGGGAGTATTGGTGGTAGCTTCGCAGTACTCCCCATCCTGGCCACAGGATGAGGCCCCACTGCCTGTAGAAAGGTGAGAGAAGAGTGGAAAGGACTGTGTCTTCTGATTTGAGTGCCACCTTAGCTGCAGTACAATAGAACACCAGCTAGACTTCTAAGGTTTTTGACTCTAGTCTCTGGCTCCTGGATGTCACCTCTGGACCCACCCAGGACCTGGGGGAACTTGCCGCCCTGAAGGGAAGGACAGAGGCCTGGCTGGCTTCCCCGCCTGCTGATTGTAGCGCCCCAGGGCCTTGAGGGAACATAGGTGATAGCCAGATAGTGGTTATAGTCAGCCTTGGGTTGAGGCCCAGTGCTGTGCTGACCCAGTGCAGTCCCGGTAGTGGTGACCACAGTGGGGGCTTGTGTCACTCCACCTCCAGCCCCAGGCAGCTGAGAACAGAGGAAGAGAGACTCCACTTTTTTTTTTGACAGAGAGTAAGGGAAGAAAACAAGAGTCTCAGCTTTGTGATCCACAGAATTCTTCCAGATCTCTTCCAAGACAATCAAGGTGGTACCTGTATGAGTCTGTGAGAACCACAGCATTACTGGGCCTGGGGTGCCCTTTAGTGCAGATACAGCTTAGATCACAACACTGAAGTCCTCTTGAATGTCTGGAAAGCCTTCCCAAGAAGGATGGATACAAACAAGACCAGACCAGGAAACTGATAAATATTTAACTCTTCAATGCCCAGACACAGACAAACATCTGTAAGTATCAAGACCATCCAGAAAAACATGACCTTATCAAATGAGCTAAATAAGGCACCAGGGACCAATCCTGGAGAAGCAAAGATATGTTGCCTTTCAGACAGATAATTCAAAATAGCTGTTTTGAGGAAACTCAAAGAAATTGAAGATAACACAGACAAGAAATTCAGAATTTTATAAGTTTAGCAAAAATATTGAAATAAAAAGAAGCAGAAATTCTGGAGTTGAAAAATGCAATTGACATACTGAATAATGCATCAGAGTCTTTTAATAGCAGAATTGATCAAGCAGGAGAAAGAATTAGTGGGCTTGAAGGCAGCCTATTTGAAAATACATGGAGGAGATAAAAGAAAAAAGAGTAGAAAACAATGAAGCATGCCTACAGGATATAGAAAATAGCCTTAAAAGGGCAAATCTAACAGTTATTGACCTTAAAGAGGAGGTGGAGAAAGAGATGGGGGTAGAAAGTTTATTGAAAGGGATAATAACAGAGAACTTCCCAAACTAAGGGAAAGATATCTATATCCAAGTTCAAGAAGGCTATAGAACACCAAGCGGATTTAACCCAAAGAAGACTACCTCAAGGCATTTAATAATCAAACTGCCAAAGATCAAGGATAAAGAAAAGATCCTAAAAGCACCAAGAGAAAATAAAGAAATAACATAAAATAGAGAGCTCCAATATTGACTGTTGGGAGTTTGATTATAAAATGTCTTGAGGCAGTCTTCTTTGGGTTAAATCTTCTTGGTGTCTTATAACCTTCTTGTACTTGGATGTTGATATCTTTCTCTATGTTTGCAAAGTTCAGTGTTACCTTACAGGCCAGGAGAGAGTGGCATGACATATTTAAATGGCTGAAGGAAAAATACTTTTATCCTAGAATAGTATATCCAGTGAAAATATCCTTCAAACATGAAGGAGAAATACCTTCCCAGACAAACAAAAGCTGAGGGATTTCATCAACACCAGACCTGTCCTACAAAAAATGCTAAAGGGAGTACCTCAATCAGAAAAAAATGGATGTTAATGAGCAAAAAAAAAATCATCTTAAGGTATCAAACTCATTGCTAGTAGTAAGTAAACAGAAAAACACAGAGTATTATAATACTGTAACTGTGGTGTGTAAACCACTCTTTTTTTTTTTTTTTTTTTGAGATGGAGTCTCACTCTGTCACCCAGGCTGAAGTGCAGTGGTGCAGTCTTGACTCACTGCAACCTCCACTCCCCAGGTTCAAGCAATTCTTCTGCCTCAGCCTCCCGAATAGCTGGGATTACAGGCACCTGCCACTGCGCCTGGCTAATTTTTGTATTTTTAGTAGAGTCGGGGTTTCACTCTGTTGGCCAAGCTGGTCTTGAACTCCTGACCTTGTGATCCACCTTCCTCAGCCTCCCAAAGTGCTGGGATTACTGGCCAGCACTACGGCACCCAGCCCGTAAACCACTCTCAATTAGAAAGACTAAATGATGAACTCATCCAAAATAATAACTACAACTTTTCAAGACACAGGCAGTATAATAAGATAGAAACAACAAAAAGTGAAAAAGCAGGGGGATGGAGTTAAGGTGTAGAGTTTTATTAGTTTTCTTTTTGCTTGTTTTTTACTTATGAAAACAGTGTTAAGTTGTTATCAGCTTAAAATAATGGGTTATAAGATAGTATTTGTAAGCCTCATGGTAACCTTAAATAAAAAACATACAAAGGATACACAAAAAATTAAAAGCAAGAAATTAAATCATGCTATCATTGCCAGGTGTGGTGACTCACCCCTGTAATATTAGCGTTTTAGGAGGCCAAGGTAAGAGGATTGCCTTAGGCCAGAAGTTCCAGACCAGCTTGGGCAACATAGTGAGACCCTGTCTTTATAAAAGAATTAAAAATAATTAAAAATAACTAACTAACATAAAATAACCTAATCACTCTCTATTATTCATTCCTTAAAAACTAAAATAAGTAAATCGTACAACCAGAGAAAATTATCTTCCCTAAAAGGAAGACAAGAATGAAGAAAAGAAGGAAGCAAAGACCACAAAACAACCAGAAAGCAAATAACAAAATGGTAGGAATAAGTCCTTACTTATCAATAATAAAATTGAATGTAAATTAACTAGACTTTCCAATCAAAAGACATGGAATGGCTGAACAGATAAAAAAAGAAGACCCAATGATCTGTTGCCTACAAGAAACACACTGAACAGATAAAAAAAGATGACCCAATGATCTGTTGCCTGTAAGAAACACACTTTACCTATAAAGACACACATCGACTGAAAACAAAGGGATAGAAAATGATACTCCATGCCAATGGAAACCAAAAAGAGCAGGAGTGTCTATATCTATATCAGACAAAATAGATTTCAAGACAAAAACTATAAGAGACAAAGAAGGCCACTATATAATGATAAAGGGGTCAATTCAGCAAGAGGATATAGTAAATATATATGCACTCAATAGTGGAGTACCCAGATATATGAAGAAAATATTATTAGAGCTAAAGAGAGAAGTAGAACTCAATATAATAATAGCTGACGATTTCAGCACCACACTTTCAGCATTGGACAGATCTTCCAGACAGAAAATTAATAAAGAAACACTGGACTTAATCTGCGCTATAGAACAAACAGAACTAGTAGATATTTACAGAACACTTTATGCAACAGCTGCAGAATACACATTCTTTTCCTTGGCACATAGATAATTCTCATGGATAGACCATATATTAGGTCACAAAACAAGTCTTAAAACATCAAAAAAATTGTAATAATATCAAGCACTTTCTCTGAACACAATGGAATAAAACTAGAAATCAATAACAAGAGGAACTTTGGAAACTATACAAACACATGGAAATTAAGCAATATACTTCTGAATGATCAGTGAGTCAATAAAGATATTAAGAAGGAAATTGAAAATTTTCTTGAAACAAATGATAATTGCAACACAACATACCAAAACCTATGGGATGTAGCAAAAGCAGTATGAAGATGGATGTTCACACCTATAAGTGCCTACATTGTAGAAGAAGAAAGCTTCAAATAAACAACCTAATAATACATCATAAAGAACTAGAAAATCAAGATCAAACCAAACCCAAAATTATTAGAAGAAAGAAATAACAAAGATCAAAGCAAAAATAAATGAATTTAATATGAAGAAAACAACACAAAAATCAGTGAAACAAAAATTTGGCTTTTTGAAAAGATAAACAAAATTGATAAATCTGTAGCCAGACTAAGAAAAAAAGAGGGAAGACTCAAATAAATAAAATAGGAGACGAAAATGGAGACATTACAACTTATACCGCAGAAATTCAAAGGATCATTTAGTGGCTACTATGAGGAACTATTAATATATGCCAATAAATTGGAAACACTAGAAGAAATGGATAAATTCCTAGACACATACAACCTACCAAAATTGAACCATGAATAAATCGAAAACCTGAACAGACCAATAACAAGTAGTGAGATTGAAGCCATAATAAAGTCTCCAGGCAAAGAAAAGCCTGGGACCTGATGGCTTCACTGCTGAATTCTGCCAGACATTTAAAGAACTAGTACCAATCCTCTTCAAACATTTTGGAAAAGCAGAGGAGGGGAGAATACTTCCAAATACATTCTAAGAGGCCTATATTACCCTGATACCAAACCAGACAAAGAAACATCAAAAAGAAAAAAAGACACTATAGGCCAATATCACTGATGAATATTGATGCACAAATCCTCAACAAAATACTAGCAAACCAAGTTCGACAACACATCTTAAAGATTATCCTTCATGTAGGAGATAGCTTAAAAAAAAAAAGAGAAAACAAGAACATTTATCATGGCCAAATGCGATTTATCCTAGGAATGCAGTGTTAGTTCAACATACACACAAATCAATCATGTGAGACATCAACAGAATGAGGGATAAAAACCATATGATCATTTCAATTGATGCTGAAAAAGCATTTGATAAAATTCAACATCCCTTCATGATAAAAACTCTTATAAAACTGGGTATAGAAGTGTGAACCCAAAAGTATCTGAGACAGGTTTTAATCAATTTAGGAAGTTTATTTTGCCAAGGTTAAGAACACACCCATAACACAGCCTCAGGAGGTCCTGATGATATGGGCCCAAGGTAGTTATGGTATGGCCTGCTTTTATACCTTTTAGGGAGACATAATACATCAATAAATACTTGTAAGATTTACACTGGTTTGGTCTGGAAAGGTGGGATAGCTTGAAGCACAGGCTACCAGGTTGTAGGAAGATTTAAGAATTTTCTGATTGGCAATTGGTTGAAAGAGTTGTTATTATCTAAAGACCTGGAATCAATAGAAAGGAATATCTTGGTTACAATGATAAGGGGTTGTGGAGACCAAAGCTTATCATGCAGGTGAAGCCTCCAGGTAGCTGGCTTCAGAGATAATAGATTGTAAGTGTTTCTTATCAGACTTAAGGTCTGTGTTGATGTGAATGCTGGTTGGCCTTTCCTGAATTCCAAAAGGTAGGAGGGCATAATGAGGCATGTTTGACCCCTCCCTTCCCATCATGTTCTGAACCAGTTTTTCAGGTTAACTTTGAAATGCCCTTGGCCAAAAGGAGGGGTTCATTCAGATGGTTGGGGGGGCCTTAGAAATGTATTTTTAGTTTATAGAAGGAACATACCTCGATATAAACAATGTTATTCATATTAAAAACATGAACTGATAAGCAAATTCAGTAAAGTTGCTGGATATAAAATCAACATACAAAAATCAGTAGTGTTTCTAAATGCCAACAGCAAACAATCTTAAAAAGAAATCAAGGCCAGGCTCGGTGGTTCACGCCTATAATCCCAGCACTTTGGGGGGCCGATACAGGCGTATCATGAGGTCAGGAGATCGAGACCATCCTCGCTAACACGGTGAAACCTCGTCTCTACCAAAAAAATACAAAAAATTAGCAGGGTATGATGGTGGGCACCTGTAGTCCCAGTTACTCAGGAGGCTGAGGCAGGAGAATGGTGTGAACCTAGGAGGAGGAGCTTGCAGTGAGCCGAGATAGCATCACTGCACTCCAACCTGGGGGACAGAGCGAGACTCTGTCTCAAAAGAAGAAAAAAAATAGAAAAGAAGTCAAGAAAGTAATGCCATTTACAATAGTTACAAATAAGATAAAATACCTACGAATTAACTTAACCAAAGAAGTGAAAGATCTCTACACTGAAACTGTAAAACATTGATGTAAGAAATTGAAGAAGATACCAGAAAAAAGGAAAGATATTCCATGTTCATGTACTGGAAGAATTAATATTGTTAAAATGACCATACCACCTAAAGCAGTCTATAGATTCAATTCAAGCCCTATCAAAATACCAATGACATTCTTCACAAAAATAGAAAAAAGCAATTATAAAATTTATGTGGAACCACAAAAGACCCAGAATAACCAAAGCTATCTTAAACAAAAGGAGCAAAACTGGAAAAATCACATTACCTGAGTTCAATTTACACTACAGAGCTATAGTAACCAAAATGGCATGGTATTGGCATAAAAACAGACACAGAGACCAATGGAACAGAACAGAGAACCTAGAGATAAATCCATACATCTACAGTGAATTTCATTTTTGACAAAACTACCAAGAACTTATATTGGGGAAAGAACAGTCTCTTCAATAAATGGTGCTTGGAAAACTGGATATCCAAATGTAAAAGAATGAAACTAGACTCCTATTTCTCACCATATACAAAAATCAAATCAAAATGGATTAAAGACTTAAATTTAAGACTTCAAACAATGAAACTACTAAAGGAAAACATTAGGGAAAATTTCTAGGACACTGAACTTGCAAAGATTTCTTGAGTAATACTCCACAGGCACAGGCAACTGAAGCAAAAATCGACAAATGAGATCACATCAAGTTAAAAGGCTTCTGCACAGCAAAAGAAACAATCAACATAGTGAAGAGATAACCCACAGAATGGGAGAAAATATTTCAAACTACCCATTTGACAAGGGGTTAATAACCAGAATATATAAGGAGTTCAAACAACTCTATAGGAAAAAAATCTAATAATCCAATTCAAAAGTGGGTAAAAGATTTAAATAGACATTTCTCAAAAAATGTCATACAAATGGCAAACGGGCATATGAAAAGTTGCTCTACATCATTGATCATTAGATAAATGCAAATCAAAACTACAATGAGATATCATCTCACCCCAGTTAAAATGGCTTTTATCCAAAAGTCAGGCAAAAACAAATGCTGGAGAGGATGTGGAGAAAAGGGAACCCTCATACACTCTTGGTGGAAGTGTAAATTAGTACAACCACTATGGAGGATAGTTGGAGGTTCCTCAAAAACCTAAAAACAGAGCTTAAGATCCAACAATCCTCCTTCTAGGTATATACCCCAAATAATGGAAAGCATTACATTGAAGAGATATCTGCACTCTCATGTTTATTGCAGCACTATTCACAATAGCCAGACTTGAAAGCAACCTGAATGTCTATAAATAGATAAACAGATAAAGAAAATGTGGTACATACACACAAGAGAGTACTATTCAGCCATAAAAAAGAATGAGATCCTGCCATTTGCAATGACACAGATGGAACTAGAAGTCATTATGCTAAGTGAAACAGCCAGGCACAGAAAGAACAACTTCACATGTTCTCATTTATTTGTGGAACCTAAAAATTAAAACAATCAAACTCATAGAGATAGAGAGTAGAAGGATGGTTAACAGAGTCAGGGAAGAATAGTGGGGGTGGAGGGGCAATGGGGGAGGGTTAATGGGTACAAAAAAAAGTTAGAAATAATAAGATCTAGTATTTGCTAGCTCAGTAGAGTGACTATAGTCACACATAATTTAATTGCACATTTTAAAATAACAAAGAATATAATTGGATTGCTTATAACACAAAGGATAAATGCTTGAGGTAATGAATACACCATTTACCCTGATGTGCTTATTACACATTGCACGTCTATATCAAAACATCTCATGTAATCCATAAATATATACACCTACTATGTATCTTCAAAAATTAAAAATTGAAACTAAAAAAATTCACATGGCAGGTGTATTAGTCCATTTTCATGCTGCTATAGAGGACTGCCTGAGACTGGGTAATTTATAAAGGAAAGAGGTTTAATCGACTCACAGCTCCATATGGCTGGGGAGACCTCAGGAAACTTAACAATCATGGCAGAAGGGGAAGCAAACACATCCTTCATCACATGATGACAGGAAGGAGACGTGCTGAGCAGAAGGGGGAAAAGCCCCTTGTAAAACCATCAGATCTTGTGAGAACTCACTCACTATCACAAGAACAGCAGCATGGGAGTAACCACCCCCGTGACTGAATTACCTCCCACTGGATCTGTCCCATGACACATGGGGATTTTGGGAATTACAATTCAAGATTAGATTTGGGTGGGGATGCAGTAGGCAAAACGGTCAAATATAGCCAAGATAAATTTGAAGAATAAGCACAGGTGGGAGGACTTGCCTTATAAAGACTTAATATAAAGCTATTGTTATTAAGACAGTATGGTTAAACAGGCAGGTACAAACATACCTGTGGTCCAGAATACAAAGCTGGCAAATAGCCTCATATATACATAAAAATTTGATTATGACCAAATTGGCATGGAATTAGAAACTTTCGGGGAAGAGTTTAATAAATGGGTAAGTTGCTACTCATTCATAGGGGAAGAAGCAGATGCCACTTCACAGATAAACATAAATTTAAGTTGAAACAAACACTTAAATGTGAAAAGTAAAACTTTAAAACTTTTAGAATGAAATATAAGAATCTGTTTACAACCTTGGGCATAGGAAAGCACAAACTATAGAGAAAAAGATTGGTAGGCTGGTTAAACTTGGCTACGTTTACATTTTAAAACTTCTCTTCAGTAAAAGACTCCATAAACAAAGTGAAAAACAAGCTGTAGACTGGGAGAAAATCTGCATTTGCATCTGGTATCATTTTCCTTCAGCCTGAAGAACTTCCATTACTATTTCGTATAGTGCAAGTCTGCTGGTGACAAATTCTCTGTTTTCTTCCATCTGAAAATATTTTTATTTTATTTTCATTATGAAGGACTTTTTTGTGTGTGCCAAATATGCCACTGCATTAACAGTTTTCTTTTTTTTTTTTTTAGTATGGTGAAGATGTTAGTTTATCGTCTTCTGATATCCATTGTTTCTGATTGGAAGTCAGTGTTAATTTGCATTGATGTTCCCTGTATGTAATGTGTGTCATTGTATATCATTCTTCTCTGGTTGGTTCCAAGATTTTCCCTTGTCTTTGTTTTTCAGCATTTTGAATCTGATGTGCTTAAGGTTTGACTTTCATGGTATTTTTCCTGCTTGGGGGTTTGTACTTCTTTTTCTATCTGTAAATTTTTTTTTGTCACCAAATTTTGGAAAATTTTCAGCCATTATTTCCTTAAACATTTGTTCTTAAATATTTTAAAATAATATATTAATATATTATTAGTATTTTTATCCTCTTCTTCTGTAAGTATAATTATATGTTATACCTTTTGTTATTGTCTCACAGGCCCCAGGCTGTGTTTCTTTTCTTCTAATTATTTTTTTTCTATCTGTTTTTCAGATTAGATAATTTACAGTGATTTATCTTTAAGCTTACTTCATATTTCATCTATTTTCTACACCCTGCCATTAATATCATCTAGTGAATTTTTTATTTCATGTGTTGTACTTTTGAGTTCTAAAATTTCCAATGGTTTTTTAAAAATATAGTCTCAATTTCTCTACTGACATCTTTATCTTTGCAATCACTATAAGCGTTTTTTTTCACTGCATTGAGCAGACTTACATGATTTAAAATCTTTGTTAATGATAACATCTGGATCATCTTGGGTTCATTTTCTATTGTCTTTTTTCTTCACCATGGGTCAAGTGGGTCACATTTCCTTGTTTCTTTGTGTGTCATGTAAATTTGGATTGTATCCTGGACAGTGTGATTTTAGCGCTGTGGAGACTCTGTATTCTGTTATTTTCCACTGAAGAGTGTTGACTTTTTTAGCAGGTAACTAACTTAATGGGATACAAACTATAAACTATCAGTTTATCGAATATCAGTTTAGTTCTTGTATCCCTAGTTGGGTTTTTGTTGTTTGCATGCAGCCTTGCACGTGTGTGGTTCAGAGATCGGCTAGATACTTGGGCAGAGGTAGATAGGTGATATCTCCTTTACTGTGGCTCTCTCTTTCTCATAGTTCTCCCTTCACTTTCTAGCAGCTATAATTGCTTTTAACTATGTATTTTGGCATTTTGGGTCAATCAAGCTGTGAGTATGCTATTGGAGTCTTTAATCACTAATTGTGTGGGGCGTTCCTCACACATAGTGTTTAATAAACATAATTAAGCCAAAATGGAATGTTGAGCATAAAGTGTTAAGTTTTAAAAAGATATGTATAGTGTGGTATTAATTATAGAAAATTAAAAAGCATGTAAAATAATATATGTTGCTTATGGAAATAGACATATATGGTGTGTATGTAATTACCCTATCTAAAATTCTATCTCATTCAAAATTTCAACCCCTCCAATACAAACTGTCTCCTTCTCTTTGTGTGATATTTTTCTTTTTAGTACTCGTCAGCACTTAATATACTATATGTTTTACTTACTTATTTTTTGTCTTTCCACTAGAATATTAGTTTTAAGAAGCAGAGATTTTTCTTGTCTTCTCTGTTTGCTACATTATAACAAGTTCCTAGAGCAGTGTTTGCATATATAGGCACTCAATAAGTAGTTGCTGAACAAATAAATAAATAATATAAAATATAAGGACATAACCACAAATTTAGAATAATTTTTGTGGGTGCTTCTAATGTCTCTAAAATGTCTTGTTTCTGAAAAGTAAAGCAATGCAACATGACAAAATATTAAGATTTGATGAGACTGAGTAGTGGTAACATTAGTGTTCATGATTTTAAAAATATTTCTATGTTTGAAGTACTTCATTAAACAATAGAATGGGCAAAAAGTTTGGAGAAGACTTTGAAGAGCATTATGTTATAGAAGTTAAGGGAAGAAGGAATTTCAAAAAGAAATAGGGAGAAATTTCAAATGCTGGCATTAGTCACCAAGAGATAAAGCAATTGTAATTTACTATTAGGAAATTATTAGTGGCTATTGAAGGAACCTGTTTCAGCCACAATTTGATAGCAGGTAGGGTAGTGAGGAAATGGAGAAATGGAGGCCACTTATTCAGTAAGATGATAGGCACAGCTTTTTGAGGATGAAAAATTTATGCATGTTTGCAAGCAGGATGGGAAAATCCATTGAAGAGACTTAAAATGCTGGGAAAAAGAAGATAATTAAAATAGCAAATTCTAGAATAAGTAGGAATGTTTATAATTAGAGGCATAGGTTTAGAAAAAAAGACATTGCATCTGGCAGTGAGAAGAGGCACTACCTCTGCAATAGAAGAAAACTAAGCAGGAAGGGTTGAGATAGGTGGAGACAGAAGGAAAGGTGAGGGAGTTCATTGAAGTAGTAAGGCCATATGTCAGAATGGAGAAACTGAGTAATGAATATGGCCCAGGTTAGTGAGTTAATGGGCATATCAGAAGGCTCAAGCTGTGAGTGCCTAGGTTGATGATTAGAGCCTCAATTATATGGATGCTATCAGGCTTTGGAGGATCTGAAGCATCAGAACTAATCTGAATGGATTGGGTGCATTTGAGGAGTTTGAGCAGTAATGCTAATAGCAGCCATCACTCATATGTGTCATTGTTCTAGATTCTCATATATATACATATTTATTCCTGACAATCTTTAATGTGACTATGATATGACCATTTTTCAGGTAAGGCAATTGAGGCATGGAGAAGTTAAGCAACTTGCACAAGGTTACACGGATCATGAGAGGCAAAGCTGGAATTCAAACCCAGGCTGTCTAACTCCTCAGACCATCCCTTAACTCAGTAATGGGAGGGTTAATTGATGACAAATGAAAGATTGTTAAGCAGATAAAGGGATAATAGGTTTCCAACACATACTTTGTCCTTGTTTCTGTATTATCCAAGACACCTTTTTTTCATGTGTGTTAATTTCCAATTACTGTTTTCTTTATCAAAGCCTCAGGCTTCCAAGAATTTTCTGAATAACCCATTGAGCTTTCTTTTAGTCATACAAAGTGTTTGTCATCTTCTCAGGAATGTTCATTATACTGATATTTTCTTTAGAATGATTCCAATTTCTTTTTACTCAAAACGAACTCTTTGGCATCATGCTTCACATAATAATTTATCTTTTACTAATAAATGGAACTTCTCTTTGGGATGTGGTTTTGGGAATGAACAGTGACATGGAATGATAGCTGATTAGCCAGACCAACCTGCCAATCAGCAAGATGTCAGAGTCCAATCACACATGCAACCCAAAGAGCCAATTCACTAACGCTTTATGGACATTTTTGCAAATACCATGAAACTTGAGTGCTGTGTGTGCATCACTATGGGCAGTTTCCCTGTTATTTGTAGTTTTTTTTTTTTTTTGCTACTCAGAAGCATCTTTCCTTGATGTTTGTTCATAATATTTTCCTTAATTGTCCAAGATTTCACCTGAATAGTTTGATATATTAACAGAATTTAAAATTCTTTCCCTAAATAGGATCTTTTATTTTCTGAGGTGGAAAACATTGATTTATCAGCATTAAAAGTCATTGTCAACACTTATAGTTCTGTTTCTGTAACTTCTACTAAATTAACCTGCTATGACCATTGCCCCTCAGCTTTAACAAATTAAACTATTTGAATGAAGAATGGGCATAATGGTTGGCGATTGTGCCATACTTTTAGTTTACAAGGACTTGCGCATCCATTCGATCTGCCCAGTAACTCTTCAGGTGACAGAGCAGGTTTTAATGTTCGCATTTTACAGATAAAGAACTGGAGGTGTAGGGAGATTAGAAGATGGTCCTTGAGTGAGTAAGTGGTAAAAGTGGGTCTTGAATCTGGTTCTTCCCGACTCCAAGTGTCTCTCCATTCTGTAGTGGATTCTTTGGACATCTTCCTATTAATATGCACGATGCCCTCGTCTATTGCCTTCCTTTCCCGCTGCCTTCCCAGTCGAGGGGCTTCCTAATGTGTCCCTGTCCAGCTGGGATGGCTGCAAGGGAGCACACCTGGGGTCTTCCTGTCTTCAGTCTTTCATCTTCCTTTTCTGTGGCCCTTCCAGCTTCACCATCCGTGGGCATCTCCTCCTTCCTCCAGCCCCAACTTCTAAAGTCTTGTCACAGCCCCCTGGCAGTGGGACCTCCCATCCCCAATCATCAGCAGGAGAGCCCATCGCAGAGGGGAGGCGAGGGCAGGGACCGCAGCGCGCCGGGAAGCCATGCTGAGGGTTCCTCCTGCATTTCCTTCCTCGCGGTCCTCAGGAGCATCTTCGCGCCCTCCGGCCCCGGCGCTCCAGCCCGCCCCGGATCCGCCTCCCTCTCCTTCCTCCCGGAGGTTGAGACGAAGCGTGGGACGCACCTGGGTCCCTCTCTGGTCACCCCGCTGAGGCTCCGGGGGCTGCTCCGGGAGCAGGATTTACAGGCCCGGAGAACGCCAATGGGAGATCCAAATGGTCGGGGACTCCGGCGCTTTAAGAGGCTTTTCTCTGGGAAACACCCGTCCCCTCCGTGCGCCTTATGAATGGAAATACTCCTCCCCCGGTCGAGCCCATTTTCCCATTTCACCAGGAGCCGCAACCTGCTCTCTCCTTTCGGTCTCCCCGCCCACATCAACGCGGGCAGCTCCAGGAGGGGACGGACAGGAAGCCTTTGGCCGCCTATTAAATCCCACCCATTTCTCCGGGGGCGATTTCCTAACCTTCCGGGACCGAATTCTGCAATTTGATGTGCGTTTTGTCCGAATGGTAGCGACACGGGCCTAAGGGAGGGGGAAAGCGAGGGGGGGGGGGGGGGGGGGTATGCACTCTTTTCCTCGCAACATCGCTGGCGGAGCGAGGGAGCTCACACGACACAGATTTTGGGGCAAAGCCTTTCCAACTGGACAGCACCATGTCCACCAAAGCGGAGCAGTGTAAGTAGCAGCCGGCCCGGCATTCCGGCCCGGCCTCGGCTGGGAGCTATTGCAGCTGCGGCGTTTGCGGCTGCTGGGAGACCTTGGCATTGTGCTGGTGCGGGGGTGGGGGCTGAGGTTGGGGCGGGTGGGGGGTGGCGGGGAGAGAAGGTGGGGGAGGGTGGACATTAATGGCAGCGCGGCGCTGTCCCCGGTGCTGAAAAATAATACGGTCTTCCTCGGGCTCCAGGGGGGGTTTCGCAAGACTCACAGACCCTGCGAAATGAAATTAAAATGGGGTCATTCTCGGGAAAAAGAGGACTCGTATCTTTCAGATAAACATTTCAGTATCTCTTGTTGGGAGTGGGGGAAGGGGGGCAGCGGCAAATCAGGGGCGGGGAACTGTCAGTTGCAACCAAAGCCTGCCTGGCCTTCTGAGCATGCCCAGTTCTTGGTGCTGGAGCCATAGGGGAGTTTGAGTCTGCAGTTTCCACTTCGGGTGGAAGAGGCAAGAAGGGAGAGAAGGGGGAGGGAGCAGGGAGCCAGGCAAAATTCTGGACTCAGTAAGAGGAAAATTAACTCACTAATGCCAACACCAATGCCAAAACCAACCACAACCATGCGGTGCTTACAAGAAAGTGAAAGGAGCTCTGGGAAAATGACCTAATTGATCTAATTATTGTTCCAAAGAGCAGGCTTCCTTTGTAGGGCAGCCCACACAAACTATAGCAAATAGCACCCGAGGAATTTGGTTGTCCCAGTAATGACTGACTGTGTGCGTGGTTGGAAGCAACCTGCTAACTCCTTGTGGATGGAGTAAGTTTCTAATATGGTTCCCATAGTCTGTCTTATTGCAGTGCGCACTAGTAGGCCTTCGGTGTGTGCTTGGTAGGTTGATCAATGTGAAGCCTTTTTCCGAGTGCACTTGAGGGCTTGAGGGATTCAGGAGCTTAAACTTCAGATTGTAAATAAAAGATGTTTTTATTAAGCAGTGAGTTTGAATTTTTAACAATATACCAGAACTTATTCACCTAGATGACTCTTTTCTTCCAAAGCAGTACACATTATATGGATAATGCTGTCACTACTTAAAAGTCTTTGTAATTCTTCTTTGGAATGGCTATTAAAGCCGTTTTTTGAGACATACAAAACAGTAGTCTCATTATTTGAGGGCAATATCTTATATATGGTAAAATGCAGTATGTCATTTATTCACCAGATAAATTAAATAAACTGAAGGCTCACAGAATTCTCAGATTGATGGTTCATTAGAAATTGTGCATGCCCACCTACCATCCAGTGCTTTTACTTCTTTATGTTTTTTTGGAATCTGGAAGATCTGAGTTTGAATCTTAGTTTTGCTACTGTTTGACCTTGGGCAAGATAATTGACCTCTCTGAACTTTATTTCCTCATCTGTAAACCTGGGCTAATCATGCTGATGGGGTTGTTGAGGGGAATGAGAGAATACATACAAAAGGTTTAGTAATGAGCCTAGCACATAGAATGTACTCAATAAATGGTGGCTATGATAATGACAAGCATTGTCCACTTTTAAATAGTCCATCTCCTCTAAATAGTTAGGAAGCTCTCTTGTGATTTTTTTGCACGTTTCTGAAAGTTAAATCTACACTCAAAATTAAGTTTTGCTTTTACAGAGGTTTTTAAAAAAAATTGGGTGCATTCTGTTTTGAGGAATGGTAACATAGTTTGAGTCCATGTAGAACTTCCCACTTGAGCATATCACATCCTGATATTATAATAAAGCCAAGTAGTTTTATTATAGTATGGTTTTTAAAGGAAAAAACACCACCTGTCATTTGATTGTGTAGTTACATATTACGTAAGTAATTTCAGGCTAAAGCCAGTGAGTATTACTGTCCTCTTCCTGTGTTTTCTCTTCCTTGTTATATTTTGAAATGGACTGGATGCTTTGTCTTGTCTCTTTCCTGGGCAATGAATAAAATCTATCTATGGACTTGATTCTGTAGAGCAATTAGTGGACTTAAGTAGCTATTTTAGACGTGTTGGTGAAACAGATTTTTTTCATCTGTAGAGGATGAAAAGGACACCATATCTGGAGCTAGAACATGTAGACTTGAGCTTTGTATGTCCTTGTGATTAATTGTGAGACATGGGACAATTAACTTAATAGTTTTGTGCCTCAGAGTTTCCATCTTTAAAGTAAGGAATTGTAGTAGGAGCTATCTTTGCTTTAGTCTTGAGGGTTTGGAGGGCAAAGGAGGTAAATGGGAGTAGGCTGTGGAAAGGTTAAGGATGCTATGAATGTTTTTAGGTATCTGTATTTAGAATGAAGGTAATTAAGGAATCTCTTTTCTTTTTCTGTTAATATGCACTAACATGAGTGGATTGACATTTTAGTGTACGTTATGTACCTGAAAATAAAGCAAAAACACAATAGGCTGCATAGTTGATGTTCATGAAGGACAAATACTTTTTATAAAAAGAATGCAGATTGGCAGCATTTTATCCTTGGACTTTGTAGAAGTTTAGCTAGGTGTAAGGAGCAAGAGAAGGAAAGGTCAGGGAATTTTTTTTTTCTTCTACTGGGTGTGAAGACTACTGGATAAGGAGAGAATGGGAGAGCTTGTTTCTCCTCTGCATTCAGGAGTGTGCACACTACCACTGTCCTAAGGACTGAGGAGGGAGAATTAGGCTTAATGTAATGTCAAAATATTATTTCTATTACTCTTCTTCTTGGAGCTTCTTGATGTAAGTAAAGGTTTCACTGGTTTGACAAGTAGACATAGTTTTGTTGGACCAGCAAGAGAAAGTACTTGCATTTCAACCCAAACCAGATTACTTGATTTACCTTTGAAATGTAATGTATCACAGAGACATGAAAAATGATTTCTGTTTTATGTAGTGGCATTTTCTTTTATGAGATAAGTAATAGTGAGGAAAGAGAAGCTAGTGGCCAGGCGCAGTGGCTCACGCCTGTAATCCCAGCACTTTGGGAGGCCGAGGCAGGCGGATCACCTGAGGTCAGGAGTTCGAGACCAGCCTGACCAACATGGAGAAACCCCATCTCTACTAAAAACACAAAATTAACCAGGCGTGGTGGTGCATGTCTGTAATCCCAGCTACTCAGGAGGCTGAGGCAGGAGAATCACTTGAACCTGGGAGGCGGAGATTGCGATGATTAGAGATTGTGCCATTGCACTCTAGCCTGGGCAACCAGAGCGAAACTCCGTCTCAAAAAAAAAAAAAAAAATGATCCGCCTGCCTCGGCCTCCCAAAGTGCTGGGATTACAGGCGGATCACCTGAGGTCAGGAGTTCGAGACCAGCCTGACCAACATGGAGAAACCCCATCTCTACTAAAAACACAAAATTAACCAGGCGTGGTGGTGCATGTCTGTAATCCCAGCTACTCAGGAGGCTGAGGCAGGAGAATCACTTGAACCTGGGAGGCGGAGATTGCGATGATTAGAGATTGTGCCATTGCACTCTAGCCTGGGCAACCAGAGCGAAACTCCGTCTCAAAAAAAAAAAAAAAAAGCAGCAGCAGCAGCTAGTTTTTGGAGGCTTTAAAAAAATATTCAATCTGTTTCCTGTGCTATCTGCAGAGCCTCAAAACAGGAAGTGAAAGCTTCCTAGCACTTTCTCAGGTGATTGCAGAAGAGTTAAATTTTTTTTTCTCCAAATGCTTCTTTTTCTTACAAAGTTCACTGTAGTGAAAATGTTTGCATAGCTGATACAGAATTTGGAATGATAAAAATGAAATTTATTTGGAATTCTAAAGAGGAGTCCCACTCCCTCAATCCCAAACTTTTTCTGTCTTCTAAGAATCAAAATTGACCAATCGGGAGCACCTTGGGTATGCTCTTTCAAAAGAAGCTCTGCTTTTGATAACAGCAGACATTCAGAGTTGGGGTTCTAGAATCAGACTGCTGCCTGGGTTTGAATCCTGGCTTTGTTCCCTGTAAACTCTGTGACCTTGGATAAGTTAATGTCTCTAAGCCCTGACTACATCCTCTATAAAATGGGGATGGTTATAGTTGTTGTGAAGATTAAATGAGGTGATTCATGAACAGTGCTTAGCAGAGAATCCTGGCACAAAATGAGGACTTAATAAATGTTAACAGTTATCATCATCATCATCATCAAATATAAAACCTTATACTTGCTGCCAAAATGGAGATAATTGTGAAGTTTGGATCTAGCCTCCCAGTAACCAAAAATATTTTTGATTACATCAGAGATAAACAATTTTAAGAGTATAGCTGATTAGCACTATGACTTGAAGTTGAACTTGCCTCTCTCCCATGTATATGTAAGGGCCATGCATGGAGAAATCAATAGATAGTTTTCTCTATTTTTTTGCACATTATTTGGTAATATCACTAAAATAGAAAAGTACTTCTTTCAATAGCACTGCAGTTGTAGTCATTTAGAAATCTTTTCACAAGAATATCGCAAACTTCTTATAGAGGAAACTCTGTTACAGTTTTATTCATATATGCAAAAATGAGAATGTGCCTATTATAACCATTTTTGTGGTTGCAAAAAGAAGAATAGCTTTTAGCCCTTGTCTTACATGACTTCTCTGTATCATTTGACACTAGTTGCTGCATTCCTGATTTAAACTCTCCTTTTCTTCTTTCTTTTCTGGCTGTTCCCACTCAGATTTTTTCTTAGGGCTGTCTTCTGCCTGCCTTTTAAAAATTAGCTTCACACAGGATTCTGTCATTAGTCCTCTCTCTCACTCTTTTTAAAAATCCACAGACTCTTGACCACATTCACTTGCATGGTATCATCCAAGAGGATGCCTCCCACATACAATTTTCTAGTCCACACATGTTTTTGGAACTACAGTCCTCTATCTCTACCCAAGCATCTTATACATGCCACAAACCCAAATTCATTGTCCTTTGTTCCAAACTTGTATTTCTTTTTAGATCAGTCATTTTGGTGAATGATACTTCCTTGCTCATTTATCCAAGTCAAAAAATCAGAGTCTTCCTAAACTTTTTACTCTCTGCCATAACTATTCAACACATTCCCAAGCCTTGTTGATTCTAGCTCATCAACAATCTCTGCTTTACCTCTTTGATCCAGTTACAATGAACTATTTTTTCAGTTCCTCCAATGCATCATGTTCTTTTTGCCTGAAATGCTTTCTTCCCCCTCGTCATCTTGGCCTGTCTAATGCCTACTTACTGCTCAATACTTAGCTTTGAAACCTTGCCTGATTGCCACTTTCTCCCTGTATGCCCTATTTGTGTGCTCACACTATATTTCAATTAGTTTTCTTGTTAGTTGCCTTAATTTACTTTGTGTGTAGATTGTATTATGTTCCTCTCTGTGTCTCTAGTGTGTAATCCCTTGTTCAGTGCATAGTGTTTGCACAAAAATCATTTCTTGAAAAAGTAAAAATGACTGAGGGTGGATGAAATGTCTTTTATAAGGAAGGATTACATAACCAAGTGTTTGGATATCATTAATTTGAAGATTTTACATTTTTGTTAATACGAAGTTCTGCATTCTATGCAATGTGAACATTGCACAAAATGCATGCTTTTCAAATGGATTTACAGGTAAATAAAACTACAGTTGTCAAAAGTACTTAAAATATATTTGCTAAATCAAATGTTACAGTATTTATATAACAAGTTACACGTTTCTTGAACATTCATTGTGGTTTTGGTTCTGGCCAATTAGCTAAATGTTCCTTTTACTATATTCAAAATAATAATTATGATTCTTAAAGTGGTAGGCAGTTTTAGCACACAGCCAACTGTTTGTTTTTTTTTTAAGATAAAGTGGCAATATATCTAAAGTCAGGGCCTCTTCAGACTTCAGTTTTACTTGGATCCTGTTCAAGTTTTATGTATTGATTACTCAACCGATAAATAAGCTTTAAGTTGGGATTGTTGTTTTGCAGTAGTATTATGTTGGAAATTCATATGTATTTGTTTCTTACATTTTGAATATATATGGATAGCTCTGCATAAATGAACATATATATTGGCTTAGAAATGAAATATTTCCTGTATCAAAAAGTGCATTAAGCAAAAAATACATTCTTATCAATACTCTTGCTTTCTGTAATGTGAAAAGCTCAACAATTTCATTTAGAACTTTTAGCTTCTTTCAGTCCATTTATTCTATTTGTGTCTTGTTTTTCTCTGCTTCCGGACTTTTCAAGACCAGTGTTACCAACAGCATACAGCTTATCATGTGAATCTCATTTGATATTTGATGTGGGATTAAAACTGGAGTGGTGTTCAGCATTTCAGGGTATCTTTCATTTTCATTGGTCTCAGGGACTTGGTCTTCCAATAGAATAAAATTAAAAGGATATGTGTGTGTGTATACATATATATTTATGTATATATACATGCACAAATGCATGTGTATATATGTATACATTTATGTATATGTTATTTTATTTTAAGAATAAATCAGCTTGCCTCAGAAGTAGAAATAGATAATAACTCACAGACAGTTTAGCATGTCAGGATTATATGTGCTTGAATCTTAAGCTCTCCGGGAAAGACAGTTTAGATATTTATTGCTTGTGCCTACTATGTACTAGGCACTTTGGTGTATATTAGCTTAATTCATTTTCATAAGAGCTTTGAGAGGTATGTTATTATACTTTGGTTTTATTTCTTCAATGTTCCTCAAGTACCTTAATTCCTATTTCTTCTTTTTATTTTTTTATACAGAACTTTTCACAGATTTGTGTGTCATCCTTGCGCAGGGGTCATGCCAGTCTTTTGCATATCATTCTAATATTTTCAGTGAGCACTTACCCTCTATCTGTGCAGCTGAAACTCTTAGGCCTTTGTTTAATGCTGTATTAGTTTCCTAGAGCTGCTGTAATGAATTAGCACAGACTAGGTGGTGTAAAACAACTGAAGATTATTCTCTTACAGTTCTGGAAGCCAGAAGTCTGAAATCAAAGCATTGGCAGGGCTGTGCTCTCTCTGCAGGCTCTAGGGAAGAATCTCCCTTCCTTGTGTCCTAGCTTCTGGGGGTTTCTGGCAATCTTTGTCATTCCTTGATTGTAGTAGCATCATGCCAATCTCTGCCTCCATCTTTACATAGCCTGTGTCTCTGTATCTAAACCTCTCTCTCCTTCCTCTTATAAACACACGTCATTTGATTTAGAGCCCACCTTAATCCAGTATGACCTTATCTTAACTTGATTATATCTGCAAAGACCCTATTTCCAAATGAGGTCACATTCACAGTACCAGGATTAAGACTTGAACATATCTTTTGGGGGATACAATTCAAACCACTACAAACCTTATTACATTTTGTCTTATTAATGTTATTTCATTGTTATGTCTGATTCTATAATCCAACATATTAGCCATTCTTCCATTGGTTTTGTATCAACTACCAAAACAATATGCATTCCTAAATGAAGTATCCAAAATAAAAATGTTGACAAAAAGAAAGAAGCACAAAAGCCCTGTGTCATGCTATTAAATAACTTTTTTCAAGTTAGCTTTGAGCCTCTAATCAATATATTTTAAATATGACAGTTTCACTAGGTACAAATCTATCCTATCATGGTACCACTCAATCTATGTATTTCATCAACTTGTCTATTCACTTATTCAACCAATGTTTATTGGGTGTCTACAATGTATCAGGCACTGTGCTAGGCTCTAGAGGAGCTTACAGTTGACTCTCCAAGTGCATCCTACTTTGCTGAGATGTGTATACTCTCTACAATTTTTCTTTGGTGCCCTGTCTAGATCCCTAAAAAAATAGTAAGTTGAAATGAACTTGGGATGACTTATTCATAGGGAGCCAACAATTGCTCCTGTGATCATTATTACTCTTTATTTTAACTGGAGGCTAAAATTTTTGTGGAGAATTTTCTAAGAATCTCCACTCTCCCGTTCAACATTGTTCTTTTTTTTTTTGTTCTTAAAAAATAATGTTTTAAGCAAGTTTCACTGGCTTTCTTTTTCGTTCTTTTTTTTTTTTCACATAACCCTCATTGCGTTAGATCTTTTTCATTTTTCCAAAATAATTTTATAAACAAGTTGAATAACTCCAGGAAAAAGCCTGATAGTATTTTTGTGAGTATCACATTACTTTTATAGAATAACTTACTTTAGGAAGAATTGACATCTTTCTGATATTGAATCTTACTCTTTCTAAGAACATGGTATGTCTTTCCATTTGTTCAAGTCTGTGCCTTTCTTGGGGTGCTTTTTTCTCATAGATTTTGGAATTTCTTTAGAGCTCATGCTTAGTATTTTCTTTCATCGTTTTTTTTGCCATCATAATTAAGATGTACTATTTCTTCTATTTTAAAATTTTGAATACATGAAGGCTATTGAGTTTTTGTATGCCGATTTTATAACTTTATTTTATGAAATTATTTTCTTTTTGTAGTCATTTTTCCATCTATTCTTTTGGGTTTTCAAGATATTTGTATGCTCTGCAAATAGAAAATAGTTTTGTCCTTTCATTTCTACTCAATTTTTATGCCTCTAATTGCTTTCTTGTTTTCTGATTGCCGTTGGTCAGTATCTCCAATACAGTGTGAAATATAGCAGAGAGAGTGGGTGTTCTTGGCTTGTGTTTTACTTTAGTAGGAAAATCTCTTGTATTTCTCTTTTAAGTAAGATATTCTTTTGGGCTGAGGTAATATACTAGGTAGTATCTATCAATTCTTATTTTGTTAAGTTTTTTTTTTTTAACCAAAATGAGTGTTGAGTCAAGTTTATTTTCTGCATCTATGGAGACCATATTGCTTCCTCTCTTAACTGTATTAATATGCTGGGTTGAATTTCATCATATTTTAAGAATTTTTGCATTGATATTAATAAGTTAGATTGATTCATAGGTGTTTTTCTGGGGGGTAGAGTGGGAAGTAATTTTATTCAGGACCTGGGAACAATGTGATACTCACTACATAAAGTGAGCCTGGAAATTTTGCTTCCTTTCTATAAGTTGGAATAATATAATAGCATTGGTGTTATCTGATCTTTAAAATTTTTTTAGCGTTCCCCTGTAAAACAGTCTGGCCCGTGCTTTTTTTGTAGTGGAACTGTTTAACTTCTTTCTCTATTTGTTCTATGACACTTGTTCTATTTAGACTTTCTGTTTCTACTGGGGTCAATTTTGGTAAGTTTTATTTCTCTAAAAAATTATGCATTTCATCTAAGTTTTCAAATTTGTTTGCATAGAATTATGCAAATGACTATCTTAGAAATTTTAAAAATTCCTCTGTTTTGATGTTTATTTTCTGCTTGTCATTTCTAATGCATACAGTCGGCCCTCTGTATCTGGGGGTTTTTGCATCCATGGATTCAACCAACAATAGATCAAAAATATTTGGGAAAAAACCAATAAAAAATAGTACAATAAAAAAATACTGTAGGGTATGACAACTATTCCTATAGCATGACATTTTATTTGGTATTATAAAACAGAGATGATTTAAAGTATACAGGAGGATGTGCATAGGTTATATGCAAATACTACATAATTTTATAAAAAGGATTTGAACATCCAAGGATTTTGGTACCTGCAGGAGGTTAGGGGTGGTGGTGGGTCCAGGAACCAATCCTTGGTGGATACTGAGGGAAGACTGTATTTAATGTTGTGTATTTGTGCTGTCTCCCCTGCCCCCTTTAAAAAATTGGGTTAGTGGTTTGTCTATTTTGTTGATTTCTTTTCAAGAAACCAGTTATTTTTATTTCTTTATTACTTCTAGTTTTTGGCATTTCTAAATTAATTTCAGTTTTTATTATTAATTTCTGATTTTTTTTCCTTGATTTCTTTGTTTTATTTTGGTATTCCTCTAGCTTTTTGAGTTGGCTGTTAATTTTTTTTTTAAATTTTATTGATATAGGCATTTCATGCAATATATTTTTCTCTGACACTTCTTTTAGTTGTAGCCTACAGATTCTGGTAATGTCAGGCTTTATTATAACTATTTTCAAGAAATTCTGCAATTGAATTTTGTATATTTGCCTTTGACCTAAGAGTGGTTTAAAAGTGCATAAATTTCCATGTGGAAGGGCATTTTTGTTTTGCTGTTGTATTGTTGATTTCTAATTTTATTGCCTTATGGTCTGAGGATACTAATTACATTATTTCTATACTTTAGCACATTGAGGTTTTTGCTGTGTCATAAGATTTAGTCAGTTTTTGTGACTACCACATATGTACTTAAAAAGAAGTTGTAATCTCTATTATTATTGATACAGTAATATAAGTTTGATGTATATCTATAAGATCTACCTTGTAATGTTGTTTAGGTCTTTTATACCTTTTATTAATTTTTAGTCCACTTGATCTTGGATTGTGAGAGGTATGTTAAAGTCTCCTATTATTAGTGTGTTTCTGTCTATTTCTCCTTGCATCTTCTGTAGGTTGCTGCTTAATCGAAGTTGTTACTGTGTTATTGGGTGCATAAATACTAATAACTAATATCTTCATTGTGAATTGTAGCCTTAAACATTATAAAGGGCACTTCTTTATCTATTTTAATGCTTTTTGGTCTGAATTCCACCTTGTCAGATATTAAGATTATGACCCCGTTTTCTTTTTATTTGTGTTTGCCTGATGTATCTTTTGCCATCCTTTTATTTTTTAACTCTTTTGAATCTCTTTGTTTTAGGTGTGTCTCTTGTATTCTGCATAGTGTTGGATTTTGCTTTATTAGCCAATCTGAAAATCCTTTTCTTTTAATAGGTGAGTTAAGCCCTTTTACATCTATTGATATGATTAATATGTTTGGCCTCAGTTCTATCATATTATTTTATTTTTATGTATTTTATATCTAAACTCTTTCATTATGCAATGGGTTTTATTTGTTCATTTTTTTTCTATTGGTTAACTTTATACTAAGACTTCTACATAATACTGCTAGTCCACTTGTTTTTGGACTAACTAGTTCCCTACATTGAATATATTGCAATTAGCTTGTAACCTCTTCTCTCTCGCCTCTTTCTAACCCAGTATCTGATATACAATAATGTCATTTTGTTTACAGTTAATACCTATTAGACAATCATATCCATATGCCCTCCATGCCTCCTGATTTTTGATAATTGTATTATAGCTACTATATTTTCTTTCTTATAATCATGGTTTAGCTTTGTTTTGCAGGTAAATTTATATTTAATACTCATCACTCATTCTTATACGACTGTCTTTCAGTCCTTTTGGTAGTCTTAATCTCCATTTCTAATAGATCCTTTAGGAAGGGCTTACAGAATTAATTATTGCCTGAGTTTTGGCAAGTTTACAATAGTTTGCAACTTGGAGGTCAGCTTGTGTGGACATAAAATCCTTGACTTATATTTCGCCAACTTGAGTATTTTAAATTTGTCACATCATTTTTTTTGGCATTAAGGATTGGTGAAAAGTCCAGTGACAATCTTGTTTTCTTAGTGGCTTAGTCTTTTTTTAAATCTCCTTTTAAGTAGCCTTAACTATAATATATGATTCATTGTTGGGTCATGCTGAAATGATTGCAGCATGTCCCTTCAATAATTTCAAGTTTTTTTTAATTTTAGGAAATACAGTTTCTGGAGATATAGTTTTAATACTTGTTTTGTTCCATTGTTTGGCATTTTCCCTTGCGATCCCTATCATACATATGTTGGGTGTTTTTTGCTAATCTTCTGTAGGATCATTTTCTACTGTACATTTTAAAAATCTCTTTATTTCTTTTAGAGTTTTTTTAGAATTACCCACACAATATACCTTTATTAGTCTACATGTGAACTAGCCTATTGATGGTGATTCTGCATGTATATAGAACTATATATTTAGCCCTTATTTTGAAATGTTAAATATAAATAAAAAGTCGATAACATTCAGTTGAATATTATCTTATTTTGCATAAATTCAACTTATTCATTATAAGTACAAGCATTTGACTACTATCACCATGTCTTCTAATGTAGACATGCCCAAATACATACATATTAAGATATGTGTCATTTTGTCCTTTTTGTTTATGTGGAAATAGTGACAAATAATAAAATTCACCAATTTGCAAAGCACAGATTGATGAATTTTGCTAAGAATATACAGCCATGTAACCACTACCACAATAAAGATGAAGACCCATATCCTGGCTGGACATGGTGCCTTATGCCTGTAATATCAGCACTTTGGGAGGCCAAGGTGGTCGGATCACTTTAGGTCAGGAGTTTGAAACCAGCCTGGCCAGCATGGCAAAACCCTGTCTCTACTAAAAATATAAAAATTAGCCAGGCATGGTATTGCACGCCTGTAGTCCCAGCTACTCGGAAGGTTGAGGCAGGAGAATCGCTTGAGCCCAGGAAGCTGAGGTTGCAGGAAGCTGAGATTGCACCACTGCACTCCAGCCTGGGCAACAGAGAGGGACTCAGTCTCTAAATAAATAAATAAATAAATACCCTTATCCTTATCTTAGAAAGATTCCTTGTGTCCTTTGCTCTTGATCCCTTCCTTCAACTTCCAGTTCCAGGAAGACATTGCTTTTCTTTTTATTATTAGTGTTGCCTTTTATAGAATTTCATGTAAATGGAATCATTCAGTGCATAGTCTTTTCTGTCTGACTTTTTTTTTTTTTTTTTCTCGAGACGGACTCTTGCTCTGTTGCCCAGGCTGGAGTGCAATGGCACAATCTCGGCTCGCTGCAACCTCCGCCTCTTGGGTTCAAACGATTCTCCTGCCTCAGCCTCCCGAGTAGTTGGGATTACAGGTGCACACCACCATGCCTGGCTAATTTTTTGTATTTTTAGTAGAGACAGGGTTTCACCATGTTGGGCAGGCTGGTCTCGAACTCTTGACCTCGTGATCCACCTGCCTCAGCCTCCCAAAGTGCTGGGATTACAGGCGTGAGCCACGGCACCTGGCTTCTGTCTAACTTCTTTTATTTAGCATAATGTTTTGGAAGGTCACTCATGTTGTTGGGTTAATATTTTGTTTGTTTTTATTGCTCTATATAGTCCATGGCATGTGTATATTACAATTTGTTTATCCATTCACCTGTTGATAGAAATTTGGGTTGTTTCCAGTTTTGGGCCATTATGAATATTTGCATACCTGGTTTCATGTGGACATATGTTTTTATTTCTCTAGGTTGAATACCTAGGAATGGAATTGCTTGGTAGTATGGTTAATGAATGTTTACCCTTATAAGGTATTCCTGTACTATTTTGCAAAGTGGCTGTAAGGTTTTATGTTCCCACCAGCAATGTAGGAGAGAGTTTCAGTTGATCTGCATCTTCATCAACACTTTGTATTCACAGTCTATTTAACTTTAGTCTTTCTAGTTGGTGTGCAGTGGTATCTTGTGGTTTTAATTAGCATTTCTCAGAGGATTAGTGATGTTGAACATCTTCTTATGTGCCAATTGACTATTTGTCTATCTTCTTTTGGGAAATTTCTGTTCCAATCTTTGGTCTATTTTTATTGGATTTTTCTGGTCTTTTGATTGAGTTTTAAGGGTTCTTTATATATTCTGAATACAAGTTCATTGCTTTGAAACATTTTGCTTCCAATCTGTGGCTTACCTTTGTGTTTTCTTAACAACGACTTTTGAGAAGCAAGACTTTTAAATTATACAGCCCATTTTCAATTTTTTTTCATTTATCATTTGCACTTTTGGTATCTTGTTTAAGGAATCTTTGCCTAAATCAATGTCACAAAGATTTTCTTCAGTATTTTCTTCTAGAAGTTTAATGGTTTTATCTCTAACATTTAGGTTTATAAACATTTTTGAGTTATTTTTTATGTATAATGTGAGGTAAAGTTTGAGGTTCATTATTTCCATGTAAAATATGCAGTTGTTTCTTATCTCTATTGGATTATCCTGGTACCTTTGTTGACAATCAATCACTCATATATGTGTGGGTCTATCTCTGGACTCTTTTTTTTTTTTTTTTTTGAGACGGAGTCTCGCTCTGTCGCCCAGACTGAAGTGCAGTGGCGCAATCTCGGCTCACTGCAAGCTCCGCCTCCCGGGTTCACGCCATTCTCCTGCCTCAGCCTCTCCGAGTAGCTGGGACTACAGGCGCCCGCCACCACGCCCGGCCAATTTTTTGTATTTTTTAGTAGAGACGGGGTTTCACCGTGGTCTTGATCTCCTGACCTCGTGATCCGCCCGCCTCGGCCTCCCAAAGTGCTGGGATTACAAGCGTGAGCCACCGCGCCCGGCCGTATCTCTGGACTCTATTTTGTTTCTTCATCTATTCTTATGTCAGTGGCATATGATCTTTAGTACTATCAGTCTTCCAACTTTGTTCTTATTTTTCAAAATTGTTTCAACTATTTAAAGTCCTTTGCTTTCTATGTAAATTTTAAAATCAACTTGTAATTTGCTTCAAAGGAAGCTTATTTGGATTTTGGTCTATAGATCCATTTGGAGAAGATTACTTTCTTAACAATCCTTGGGATGACACATATCTAAACTTATTTATGTCTTGTTTAATTCTCTTTCACAATATTTGGTAGTTGTCACATCTTTCATTAAATTTATTCCTAAGTATTTTTGTGGGTGGATTTGTTTTTCAAGTTTTATTTCCTAATTATTTGCTGTTAGTATAGATAAATACAATAGCTTTGTCGTGTTGGTCTTATATCCTGTACCCCTGCCACACTCATGTATTTGGTGAATAGTTTAAAAAAAGAAAAAAATATATGTATAATTTAAGGTTTTCAGTATGCATTGTTATGCCATTTGTGAATAAAGATAATTTTACATCTGTCTTTCCAATCTGTATGCCTTTTATTTCTTTTTATTGCCTATTGCACTGGCTAGGACCTTCAGAACAATGCTAAATAAAAGTGATGTGAGTGAGTGTTCCTGCCTTGTTCTTGACCTTAGGTGGAAAGCTTTGAGCCTTTCAGAATGTTAGACCAACCTTGCATTCCTTTATTCCTGAATTAAACCTTATTTGGTCATAATGTATTCTTCTAAAAATATTGTTGGATTCAGTTTTCTAATATTTAGGGAGTTTTGTATCTGTGTTTTCATGAGATATACTGGTCTGTAGTTTTGTTTTCTTGTGATATTTTTGTCTGGTTTTGAAATCAGGATAAAATTGGCTTCATAAAATGAGTTGGGAAGTGTTTCCTTTTCTATAGTTTCTGAAAGGGTTTGTGTAGAATTGATAACGATTCCTTGATTTTTTGATAAATTCACCATTGAAGCCATCAGAGCCTGGAGGTTCTTTTTTTGGGGGAAGGTTTCAAATTTTAAATTCAGTTTCTTCAATTGATAAAGATTTCACAATTTTTGTTTGCTTTAAATTCTTCTTAAGTCAGTTATGGTTATTTGTGTCTTTTAAGGAATTCGTCCATTTTGTCCATTTGACAAATTTGTCTGGTTGCCATTTACTGGTATAAAGTTATTTGTAATAATCCCTTATAATTCTTTTTACATCTATAGAATTTGTTGCTATGTTCCTCTTTTATTTCTGATATTGGCAATTTATGTCTCTTTTTTCCTGACCTGTCTGGTTAGAGGTTTGTACATTTTACTGATGAACCAACTTTTGGTTTCAATGATTTTCTCTATTGTTTCTCTGTTTCCTATTTTATTGATTTTTGTACATAAATATTTATACCATTTCCTTCCTTTGGTTTGTTTGAGTTTTAATTAGCTCTTCTTTTTTCTAGCTTCTGAAAGTGAAAACTATATTATTAATTTGAAATCTTTCTTCTTTTCTGATATAGGCACTTGAAAGCTGTGCATTTCTTCATAAGTCCTGCTTTAGGCACATTCTACCAGTTTTGTATTTTCATTATTCAGTTCAAAATGTTCTCTAATTTGTCTTGCAATTTTTTTCTTTGACCCAAAATTTCTTTAGACGTGTGTGTGGGTTTTTTTTTTTTGGTGGGGGATGGAGTTTTGCTCTGTTGCCCAGGCTGGAGTGCAGTAGCATGATCTTAGCTCACTGCAACCTCCACCTCCCAGGTTCAAGTGATTCTCTTGGCTCAGCCTCCCGAATAGCTGGGATTACAGGCACCTGCCACCATGCTTGGCTACTTTGCATTTTTAGTAGAGATAGGGATTCATCACATTGGCCAGTCTGGTCTCAAACTCCTGACCTCAAATGATCCTCCTGCCTTGGCCTCCCAAAGTTCTGGGATTACAGGTGTGAGCCACTGTGCCCGGCCTAGAGGTGTGTTGTTTAATTTCCAAATATTTGGGATTTTCCTGGTTATCTTGTTTTTGATTTCTAACTTAATTCTATTTTTGTTAGAGAATATATTCTGTATGCTTTCAATCTTTTGACATTAAGACTTGTTTTATGGCCTCAAATGTAGTCTATACTGGTAAACATTCTATGTGCCAATTGAAAACAAAATGTATTTTTAAATTGTTGGGTGATGTGTTGAAATCTTCTACACATTTGCTGATTTTTGTCTAGTTTTTCTAATAGTTGCTGCTAAAGCATATTGTAGTCGTTAGATTATGGAATTCCTTTTCTCTTTAAATCTGTCATTTTTGCTTCATGTGTTTGGAAGCTCTGTTACTGGATTCATATACATTTATGATTATTATGTTTTCCTATTGAATACCCCTTTTATTTTTATGAAGTGTCTTTTTTATCCTTGTTAATATATTTTGCTTTGAAATGTATTTTATCTGATATTAATATTGCTACTCCAGACTACCTTCACATAGTGTTTATCTGGCTTATGTTTCCCATTCATTTCCTTTCACCCTTTAAAGTTTTCCTACTGTCTTTTTAAATATTCTTTTTTGCATTTTTAAACTACTGGTTGACTGAGCAATTGTTATGTACTTCCTTAATTTTTCACAGTTAATAAAGTACTACCTTATTTAAAATACAGAAATCTTGCAACTTTATAGGTCCATATCCTTCTTTATTTTATACTTATTTTATGTAATACATCTACATATGTTATAAACCCCAGAAGATAATGCTATAACTTTAATTTTAAAATTACATGGTTAATAAATTAACAGGAAAAAGAAAGTATAGTCTTTTGCATTTACCAAATATTTACCATTTCTGGTGCTTTGTTTTTTTTTTCTTAGGACTCAAGTTTCTATCTGAAATTTATTTCTCTTTAGCCTGAAAAACTTTCCTTCGCATATTTTGTAGTGTAGCTCTACTTGTGACCAAATGTTTTAGATTTATTTCGTCTGAAAAAGTATTTTGCTTTTATTCTTGAATATTTTTGCTGAATACAGGATTTTGCTTCGACAGTTTTTTTTTTTCTTCCTTTGAATACTTTAAAAATGTTATTCCCTCTGGCCTTGGTTTCAGAGGTGAATTCAGCCATTACTTGTCATATATCCATAAAATGTATGTAAATTATTGTTTTTCTCTTACTGGTTTTAAGATCTGCTCTTTATCTTTGGCTTTCAACAGTCTAAGTGTCACGTGGGCTTCTATTGGCATGGGCCTCCGGATGTTCATTCTGCTTTGTGTTTGTCATTTCATGTCTGAAAATTTCTGCCTGTTACCAAATCTGAGGACTCTTTGGCCATTATTTCTCAAATATTTTCTCAGCCCCATTCTTTTTGTCCTCTCCTTTTGGTATTCCCATCACACATATGTACCTCTTACTGTTTGGTACTACCTAACCCACCTCTGAGGCTCGGTTCTTTTTTTTTTAATCGTTTCTCTCCTCTGTTCTTCACCCTGGATACTTTCTATTGGTCTGTTTTCAAGTTCACATATTCTTTCCTCTGTCATGACCATTTCTAATGGCTGTAAGCTCATTCAGTTAATTTTTTTTTTATTTCTGAAATTTTTTCAGTTCTAGAATTTCCATCTTGTTCTTCTTGTATGATTTTTTTTATTTCTGCTGAGACTTCCCATTTCTATGATGAGAGTTTCATGCACTGAAAACATATTTTGTTTTACTTAATTGAGGATAGTTTTAGCAATTCATTAAAATCCTTGTCTGTTAGTTCCAGCATCTATTTCCTTTCAGGATCAGAATATACTGACTTTTCTTGTGGGAATGTGTTTTATTTTCTTGGTTCTTCTTATGCTGGGTCATTTTGAGTTGTATCCCGGATATAATGAATGTTAAGTTTTGGAGACTTCGGGCTCTACTATTTCCCACCGATGAGGCGTTGTTTCCTTTGTTTTATGGGTAATTTTCCTGGCTGGGATGGAATTGCAAACTCTGTTCTCATGCAGCAGTTCCTTACTTTGTTCGGATCTTTTGTCTTTAGCTGGGCTGAGTTGGGTCTGTTTTGCACTTGTGTGGTTCAGGGGTCAGTCAAAGATGTCAGAGTTTGGGGATCCAGAGTTTATGGTTTTTTCCCTTGTGGGATTCCCTCACTTGCTTCAGGAAAGTAGTTTTTGGTTTGTTCGTTTTTAGAATCTGCTCCATCACTTTCAGATCTTATCACTTGAGGAACTCCCTCCTTGCTTTGACTCCTGCTTTCAGACTGGGCCCCACAGTTTCCGGTGAGTACCTGTTGATGACTTGAGAGTTCTGTTCTGTAGACCCAACTGCCTTCCTTTCGTGTCTTCCTGCATGGATGCTGATGCCAAACAGCTGTGTGGCTATCAGCAGTCTGTCCCCATCTTTTCATATTTAGTCCACAGTGATACTTTGTCTCCTAATTTTGTTGTAGAGATTGTCAGTGGGTCTTTGGTTTTGTTATCCTCATTGATCTGTCTATTTTTAACAGAGGGCCCTGGGTTGACTCAAAAACTATGCTGTTGCCACTGTCCTCTTTTCAGAATCCTCCTCTTTTACCGTATTTAAGCTGATTATTTTTGAGTGCTTAAACTCTAGTCTCTGGTTTTTAGATTCGTTTCTTAAATAAACGGCTGCTGCCTTTAGAACCAGGCTTGTGGCTGTTCATCTACTCTCTGTTTCTGGGTCAAAATGAAGTCACAGCAGCTCTTTATTTTTTAATAAAGAAATGATTATCAAAAGTCGTAAGTACAGGGCACAGGTGTGATGGTGCGTGCCTTTAATCCCAGCTACTTGGGAAGATGAAGCCAGAGGATCCCTTGAGGCCAGGAGTTTGAGGTTGCAGTGACTAGTGACTGCACCATTGCACTCGGGCAACAGAGCAAGACCTTGTCTCTAAAAAAAAAAAAAAAGGAAAAAAACCAACTTGTAAATATGGGAGCCTTCTCAACAATGACAGTATGCATATTGTGTTTTTCTTATGCCACTGGGTTCATGCTTGCTCTTCAGTTTTTTGAATTAAATAATTTAATGTTTGGGTAATATATCATCAGGGGATGAAACTGAAAAGCAAGGGAATGATAAATGAAAACGTTAGAAAAGGACTTATATCTACGGCGAGTGAGGGGAATGAAATCAGCGGTGGGTACAGATAAGATACAGGAAGTGTTCTATCTTTTAATCTGGTGGTGGGTAAATGGGTGTATGTTATTATTACTTTTGAAAGTGTATACATAATTGTATGCCCTCTTTCATATCATGAAGATGTGCTAAACAGTCTCTGGGACACAATCTAAGTTCAACTTCCTTGAGAGCTCCTCTTCGGGAGGTCACTGAGCAAAGTCAGAAGAGTCCTGGGAAAGAAGGGGTTCATCCCAGTTGAAGCTTTGGCAGTGCTGTTGTGTAGGCCAGGAGTCCTCTGACCAAAAATGTGGTCAGGGAGTGGGTTACTCTATGTTTTCTGCTTAAGCTCAACATGACCTGCCTCTAGCTCTTAGAAGTAGGTCAAAGCAGAAACTTTCTGTGGGGGTAAAACGAGTGTCCTTAGCTGTTTGAAGCCACTGTGGAGGAGAGTAGGAACTTTATTGGCTCAAGAACAAATATCTGGGCTACACTTGCCAAGGCATTCTGCATTGGGTTAAAAGCATGGTCTGGGGTTCTTGGTGATGGCAGCTTTCAGGAATTTGTCTCTCGAACCACATTGCTCTGACCTTGACTGATTGCCCTCTATGCCTGATACACAACTGGGTGTTCCTTCTCCCAGGAGAAAGGATGCCTCTATGAATGTCTAAATGCGCCTTTATTTTTTATTTGTAGTTTGTCTGAATGTAGAATTCTACTTTGGGAACATTGTTTTTCAGGGTTTTGAAGGCATTGCTTCATTGTTATCTTGTTTCCAGTGTTGCTTTGGAGAATTTCAAAGCCATTTTGATTCTTGATCTTTCCTAAGTAATAAAAAAAATTTAAAAATCTCTAGAAGTATGTGGAGTCTTTTCTTTGTCCCTAGCTTCTGACATCTCATAACAATGTGCGTTGCTATGTGTCTATTTTTACTCATTGTGGTGGGCTCTTTTAATCTGCCATTATCTAAAAAGTTCTTAACTAATTTTGTTAATGGTTTTAACGCTTTTGGTTTTGCTGTTGCCTTTTTCTGAAACTCCTTATATTCTGATCTTGGATATCCTGGATTTGTCATTTCTCTTTTATTTTGTCTTTTGCTGTATTTTGGGGAAATTTTCTCAATTGTATCTTCTAAACCTTCTATTGATTATTCCTGGGATTATGTTTTTGATCTACAAAAGCTTTTTTCTTCACTGTATGTTGTTTTCCTAACAGCACAACAGCATTCATTCTTAGGTAAAGTATCTTATCTTTCTGATATTAATAACAGGTTTTTTTTTTTTTTTTAAGATAAAGTTTTCCTCTTCCTACAGACTCTTTCTCTCCAAGTTGATTTTCTCTCCTTCTGGTCTTACAGTTAGAGGCTTTCTTTAGATGGTTGGCCATCCTTCCCTGTCTACTCATAATTAAGGGCTGGAAATAAGAAGCTGACCTGAGCAGGTTAGAGGGCCATTTACTGGGGGCACCCCTGGTGTCACTGTCTTCAGACCTTTCCTCTTTGACTTAGTCAGATTCACAGAAGGAAGGAGAAAAAAAAAAGAGGCTTCCAGTCTCCAGCCTGAAGGGTAAGGGTCTAGCTGCCAGGGGTTGGAGGGCAGGGTTTCGTTCCGCTCTGCATTAGCATTTACACTTCATATAGCCAGCAAATCCCCTTGGTTAGATAGATTATCCTGGCTTTCCATTCTGTTTGGTCTCTGCCATTCCGGAGACCCTCTGATGTGTCTCTCTTCTGGCAATGAACTTCAGATATTCTGAGTTGAAGAGAGGTGCTCTCTCAGGCATGTGAAGTGGGGGAGAAAATTTAGGCTTCTAATTGCTCTTAAACAGTTTTCAGCCAATCCCCCACATTTTTTTTAGCGCCCTCTTCTGCCCCTTACCTCTTGTTCCAAAGCTATCTGTTGCTGCCATTTCTGTGCCTTTTGAGAAGCCTGAAATGCACACTAGTTGGTTCTTGGCTTTGGAATCAGTTGATTCTTAGCACTGCTGCTGGCCTGGGATTTGACTTTCTCTGGTGGGCCGAGTCAACTGCTACTTGTCTATTGGCTTTCAAGCTTCCAAAAATGATCTTGCTTTGTGTTTTCTTGCCTTGTCGCCTTTTCTTCTTGTCTTTGAAAAATCCTTTTACTGCAATTTGGTGACGTTTTAGTTATGTATGATTTAGATGATTGTCTTCACTTTGCAGTCCTGACCCAGAACCTTTCTCTTACTTTTCCATGCCTAGCATCTTCTCATCCTTCATGTCTTACTTAAATATTATCTCTTCTGAAAGGTCTTCCCGGACTATCCTATGTCAAGAAGGCATTGCCCAACCGCTTCTTTAGTCTGTATTTGAGTCTCTTATAATATCTTTATAGACTTTTAAAAAGTATTTACTGTCTTTTCGTTCATTTTTCACACTTTCTCGTATGCTGCATGACATCAGGGACTGTGGCTGTCTTGTGAACTGTTACATCCCCAGCAACTGGCACATAGTTAACTACAATGAACATTTACTGAATGTGTGAAAGAACAGATTACACCTGGACTGCATGGTTTTTTTTTTTTTTTGAGACGGAGTTTCGCTCTTGTCACCCAGGCTGGAGGGCTGGAGTGCAATGGTGCGATCTTGGCTCACAGCAACCTCCGCCTCCCAGGTTCAAGCGATTCTCCTTCCTCAACCTCCAGAGTAACTGGGATTACAGGTGCTCACCACCATGCCCAACTAATTTTTGTATTTTTAGTAGAGATGCGGTTTTGCCATGTTGGACAGACTGGTCTCGACCCCTGACCTCAGATGACCCACCTGCCTCGGCCTCCCAGAGTGCTGGGATTGCAGGAATGAGCCACCGCACCTGGCCGAATTTTTTAAATTGGTAACAATTTTCTCAGTTTTCTCATCTGTAAAAAAATAAGAGCAGGGAAATAAAATAGCACCTACCTCATAGAATTATTGTGAGGCTTAGAGAGTTGAAAGGATAAAGTGCTTAGAACAGTGCCTGGCACATGGGACTATAACAATGCTATTATAGTTATAGTTTTAAGAGTCTTAAAAACAGTCTTTAGAGAGTTGTGATTTTATATTTAATTGTTGTTCAATTTTGTTCAAGTTAAAGAAAATTTTGCTGTGTGATGGACTGAATTATTATTCTGAATTGTGTAGTATGTTCTGAATCAAAGTACATCTGAATTTTGACTCCAGGTTGATCACGAATGGCAACTTGAATTTTAGCACTGTCATGGGAGAGAATTGTGCTTCCACAGGAAAGTGGATCCCAAAAAATTCCCAGAGGTTTTCCACATAGCCTTTTTTTTTTTTTTTTTTTTTTTGAGATGGAGTCTTGCTCTGTCACCCAGGCTGGAGTGCAGTGGCGCGATCTCGGCTCACTGCAAGCTCCGCCTCAAGGATGGTGCTGGCTATGATGCATCTTCTTGTTTAGGCAATTCTGGGCTATCTGTGTCTTCTTAGGGAGTAGAATTTATTTTCAGTGCAATCATTTTGCTTTGAAATTGAGCCACATTGACTGGATAGGTGGTTGATAATTCAGATATGTCTTGAGTATTGCACTTAGCTGTAGAAACTTAAAGAATGATTCATAGTTATCAGCCTTCGTATATCCCTGAAATTAATTGATTTTCACCAAATAATTCCTCAGTTCTTCAAAAACCTATGATTTTTTAAATAGAGAGCTCAGTGAAATTTAGTAATGAGAGATTAAATAATTTTCTAGTTTTCATTTGCTAAATCCATACATCTGAATTTATACTTTCTTGAAAAGATCACTAATGCTCTTGTTTCTCTCCCCTCCTTGCAGTTTCAAGTACAATAAGCAGCGTATTCAGATGTCTTATCTCATCAATTAGAAGGTGCAAGCTCATAAGTCACTCTTTCAGTGGGGTAGGAAGTACTTAAAATTTGGCCTCAGATTCTCTGATTTCAAAATCTTGATCTGAGGAAGCTGCTTAGTAAACTTTGAAAAACAAGTCTTTATAACCTAACCCAGTCGCATCAAAATAGAATAGATTTTCATATTCTGTTTCAAATTATTACATATCCAACATTCAACTTGAAGAAAATTCACTGCCTGTATTTATTTCTTCATCACATCATGAAATGAATCTGACTTTCAAAGTTTCTAGTACAAGCTCTCTTGACCAATAGTGCAATAGAAACTGTAACAGAAACCTCATTTTTTGAGGAGGAATAGATTGTTTGAGGGGAATAAATTGTTTTTTCCCTTTTCTTTATTGCAAGTGTCCCATCTCTGGGACACGTGAAGCATTTCCATGTTTGGACTTTTTAAATTTTTTTTTTTTTTTTTTTGGAGTCAGGGTCTCGCTCTGTCACCCAAGCTGGAGTGCAGTGGTGCCATCATGGCTCGCAGCATCAATCTTCTGGGCTCAAGCCACCCTCCCACCTCAGTCTCCCAAGTAGCTGGGGCTACAGGTAGCACCATGACACTTGGTTATTAAAAAAAATTTATTTTGTTGAAATGGGGTCTCACTATGTTGCCCAGGCTGGTCTTGAACTCCTGAGCTCAAGCAATCCACTTGCCTCAGCCTCTCAAAGTGCTGGGATTACAGGCATGAGCCATCACATCTGGCATAGACTTTTTTCCATTGACAGGTGTTAGGTCTTACTAATTCATGTATGAAAGCTAACTAGATGATTTTATGTATGTATGTATAGATGTGTGTGTGTGTGTGTATACATAATTAGTGTGCTGAAATGTGCAGTGGGGGTCACAGCTAGTTCAGGTGTTTATAGGTGACATATCAGAAAATGGCTCTATCATTTACCTCCTATGTGATCTTGGGCAAATTACTTAACCTCTCTCAGCCTCAGTTTTTTCATTGGTAATGTGGAAATAATAGCAATACAACTATTATTTTTCTGTTTGCCAGCATGTAGTAAACACTCAGAATTTAGAATTATTATTGTGATTATTGTGACCTTCTAGAGGTGAGGATTTTTTCTTATTTAGGTTGATATATCAAAGTGCCTCATTAATCAATATCTGATGAATGAATAAGAACACTGATATCTTTCCTTTCACTTTTGCTGCTTAACTTGTTGCTAATGTCTAAAATTCCCTAGACTGGACATTTTGCTTTTCACATGTTAAATGCTAAAAAATTTAATTGAATAATGTATGTGGAGTACTTTGAAAAATGTAAATGGCCATACAAATGTAATGGATGATGATGATGATGATGTTGATGATGCTAATGATGATGATAGTGTTGGAGTCACTTGCCAAAGAACAGGAATGTTCTTTGCTGACTTCCCCTGTCTGCTGAAAGTGCCAGGTAAAATTTGCTACCTGGAACCAAAACTGGCTGAAGACTATGTATGTAAGTATGCAAATATTTGGAAGAGCTTAACAATGCCGTTTGTGAATTTGACACCCTTTGGACTGTTCAGCCTCTCTACCTGTGTATCCTCTTCCACAGCCCTTCATTTGTGTCTTTTATAAGGTTTTGCTTTCAGTTAAAGAAGATGACCTTCCTCAAAAGAGAAGATCGTTCTTTGATTAAGGATTTGCAAAGAACTCTGCTTGTCTGCTACAGTTGTCGAACAGTGCATTGTTGCCTTGTTCTCCCCACATCTCCATTTCTGAATATATCTTTTTTATTAGTGCATTTGTCTTTTATTCTTTACAAGATAAGTCTCTGAATATAGAACTAAATTTTAGTACCATATGCAGCAGTAGAGTGTGTGTGTGTGCGCATCTGCATGCGTGCGTGTGTCTCTGTGTGTGTGTAGGGGGCTATTCTTGATTTTATTGATGACACAAGATTACTAGTATGTCTTACGTCTTCTTTACTCCACAGATTATGCTATTTTAAGGGACAGAGTTTTGAACTGGGAAAGGGGAAGAAGAGAAACTCACCTGTAATAGCTAATTATAGTAGTAATTTATTATCTACTATGTGCTAGTCATTGTGCTAGGTAGTTTATATATGCAATATTTTAAAGTACTTATAGCAACTCTGTGAGATAGATATGATTACCCCCACTTTATAAATTAGGAAATTGAGACTCAGAGAAGTTCATGACTTTATCCACGTTCTCGTAGTAAATAGAAGAGCCAGAATTCAAATAAACCCTGGACTTGGACTCTTGGTGCCTCTGTTTTGTTTTGTTTTTCCCATCAGTAAAATGGATTGTGTGTGTGTGTGTGTGTGTGTGTATGTGTGTGTGAAAAGCTCTCATTGTTGGGATGAGACAAGGAGGAGGGTTCAGGTGACTCTCATAGGAGCTGCAGAGAATTATAGATGTATGATGAGGTGAATGATGAAATACTTGGAAAAGCTGGAACATGTGGCTAGAAATGGAAACTGAGAAACCCCAAGGCCCATATTCTCAGTGTTTGTGTGGTTTTCCCTAGGAGCCTGGTGAGTGCAGGTGATAGTTGCTAATCTGGGAATGAGGAAAGGGAGCATATGGAATTTGGAAAATACCCCTCAAATCTTGTTTGGCTTCTAATATTAAAGGACTTATTTGTTAATGTTGTTGAGTATGATAATAGTATGTGATTATATTCTTAATGTCTTTATTAGTGAGAAATTATATGAAAATATTGATAAGTAAAATAATGTGATGAATAGGATATGCTTTAAATACTTAAGCAAGAAAAAAAAGAGAAAGAGTGGAAGGGGACAGATGGTGACTATTGAAGGTAGATCATGAGTGTCTGCCAGTGGGGTAGCCTGCACACCTTCTACCCTCAGGGCCTCTTCTCTGTGGCTCTAATCCAACAGAGGAAGGAAATCTGACTCATTCTGAATAGAATAGGGCCAATGTTAGCTGTGCTAAGCTCTGTATTTTTTCTACTGCTCCTCCTAAGATTATTTTTCCCAAAAGGTCCTTCTTAGGGATGTTCCTCTATGAAGGGTGTTTCACTTTCCTGCACCTAGAGGTACATAGCTCTAATCTCAGTCAAGACTGACTCAGAGAATGAAAAACATTTATATGCCTCTGCTCTGAGTGTTCTCTGAGCTGGTCAGGGTGAGAGTGGGTTACATATCATCCTATAACCATGAGGCCATGCCTGGCTTCTCACACAGTTAGTTCCTTAGAGTGGGGCTCTCTGTTTGGCCTTCTGACTCTGGAATGCATATTCTTTGATCTCACTCTATCCTTGAAGATATGATCCCATCCTTATTCCATTCTTAAGCTTTCAGGCAGACCAGCTCCATACCCCAAAATGGATGGTGGTGGAATTGGGGGATTCTGGAGGAAAGTGATACAAGTAGTTCTTGTGATACAAATTGTTCTTCCTATGAGTAGTAGGAAGAGGAGGTAGTGGAAACTTTAGTGTTATAGCCAAGATTCAAAACTAGCCCATGAAAGGAAAATAAATTCTAAACTGCTCCATTGTACTAAGAGTCATGTGGCAATTCATTCATTCATTTCTTCATTTCTTCATTCAGTCATTCAACAAACATTTAGGACCAGACCCTTATTAAATGCTGGATGTACTAAAATTAAAGAGACCGTTTCTGATCTGAAGGTTCTGGTAGCCTAGTGGAGGAGACAGCCATTGAGTTAATAATTGTAGCATGCGTTGATAAATGCCATCCATGATAGAAGGAAGTCCCGTGTGCTATGAAAGTGCTGAGGAGATGCATGTAATGCAGTTTGTGGGAAGGTTAGTTATCTACTGGGGAAATGGGTACAGCTAAGCTTTAAAGAATTCTTAGGAGTTAGCCAGGCAAAGAAGTGTGGATTGCATTCCTGTAGTAGAGAATGTGTCTAGAAACATGGAGGAATAACAGCATCATGAGTTAGAGTTTTTGCAAGTCAATATGACTGAAGTGTGGAACACAAGGAAAAGAGGCAGAAGGTGAAACCCGACAGGTGAGCAGGGAGCTCTTCATGCTGGGCTCTATATGCTAAGTTAATTGTTTGGATTTCAACCAGCAGAAAATGAGGAAGATTTGAATTTGAGAAATCACACTGGGTGTCATGTGGAAAAAGGATCAAAAGGGAATCAGTCTGGACATCACAGCAATCAATCTAGGGAAAAGATTACACAAGCTTGAATTAAGGTGATGTCAATGTGGATGGAGAAGAGGGTAGACCCTGGAGTTGATTTCTAGACAGAACCAATAGGGCCAATAAGTAGATCACTAGTCTACACGAAGGACACAAAAATAGTGAGTAAAGACAGATATGCAGTGGCAGGTAATTGAGGAGGATGTCTGATTCCTTATTGATCCACCAATCAAGAGAAAAAAATAAAAAGGTTTCAGGCATAATTTTTACTTAAACCATGTGGTGAATGTAACAATACACATTTGTGAAATATGTCCAAATCCTCTTTATGTATGTCTAACATTTCTTAATGACAGCTTAGAATGAAAAGAGATGAATGGCTTAAAAGGGGGCAATGACAGAAAATCATCTATAAAATCTTAGGCTTTATGTCGTGCAAGAAGAAACCAATAAAAAATTAAGATGGAATTCGGACATATACTATCAAATCTACAGTGTTAATAACTAGCACTGGCAAAGAATGGGGAAAATATTACTTTAATTTCTCATTTAGCAAAAACAGAACAGAACAAACAAATAACTCCTGAGGCTTATACATATTAAATGATTTGCTTGAAGTCACACATAGCTGTAGGTGGGAACTCACATTCCCTCCTAGGGATCTCTGCAGGGCGTTGTGATAACACCATGACTCAACATGTTTGGGGTCTAAGTAATTAAAACTAAAGTTGGAGTAGCCAATTTGCAGGAAAAAAAAAATGAGTACTGAAAATGATAATGAAGAACCTGTATAATTTTGGGGGGTTCCATTGGAATGAGAGATGGAAGGAAATAAGAAAAAGAGTACTGCATTATTTTCATGTTATACAAGCAAATTTCATCTCGAAATTACTTTTTAGTGTAAATGATATTAGAATTTTAAAGCAGTTACGTAGGGAATATTAATAGGACTAAAGATAATTGACATTTAAACTTTCAGTTCATTTCAACCACTGTGTTACTGTTGACCATCTGCTATGTACCTAGCATTGTGACAAGTCCCAAGGGAGTACAAATGTACTATAAGATCGTTTTGTCTCCAAGGATCTTAAAGTGTTGTTAGGGAAACTAGATTTGCAAACATGAAACTAATTTAGAACCATCTAGAACAGTTTATAATCAGTGAAATATTTATATAATGAAGTACAAAAATTTTGGAAGCAGATAATACATGCTCTGGGTAGTCAGAAAAGGGAGCTATTGATAATGTCCAGAGTCAATTAGAAGGCTTCACTCAAGGCTGCAGTGCCATGGTGTGATCTCAGCTCACTGCAACCTCTGCCTCCTGGGTTCAAGCAATTCTCCTGCCTCAACTTCCGGAGGAGCTGGGATTACAGGTGGGTGCCACCACACCTGGCTAATTTTTGTATTTTTAGTAGAGACAGGGTTTTACCATGTTGGCCAGGCTGGTCTCAAACTCCTGACCTTGGCCTCCCGAAGTGCTGGAATTATAGGCATGAGCCACTGCATCCGGCCAATGTAACTCTTAAGATGAGCCTTGAAGGGTGAAAGGGATCTGATTTTTCAAGAAAGTAAAGGGCAAGACTAGTGAAGTAAATGTTTTGTTTTGTGTTTTCTAAGAAATAAATAACTAGTCTAATATTCTAAATAGTCTAATATTTTGTCTGCTCACTGCAGTTTTACTTAATGAAATATTGGAAACAACCTAAATGCCAAACAATAGAATAGGGGAAGTGTCCATATTTCATGCTAAATCTGTATCACTGAATATTATTAAACCAGTAAAAATAATTAAAGAACAATGTAGTCTGGCGGAAAAGCATGGCTTGCAGCCTGTTAAACTATCAGTTTTATACTTATTAGCTTTGTGCCTTTGGGCAAGTCACTTACTGTTTTTGAACTTTGGTTTATTCAACTTTTAATGGTAATGATAGTGACCACCTTGCAAAATTATTGCGAGGGTTAAAAATAAATATATAGGGCCGGGCGTGGTGGCTCATGCCTGTAATCCCAGCACTTTGGGAGGCCAAGGCGGGCGGATCACAAGGTTAGGAGATCGAGACCATTCTGGCTAACACGGTGAAACCCGTCTCGCCACTGTCCTCCAGCCTGGGAGACAGACCAAGACTCTGTCTCAAAAAAAAAAAGTATATAGAGAACCTGGTGCATAGTGGATGCTCAAGAGATGTTATTCACACTTAATGATGTATATACTCTGCTGGTATATAAACAGGTACTGTCTTTCTGAAGGACGATTTCTTAATTCTTAGCAAGAGCTTTAAAAATGAGTGTTTTCTGTATGACTCAGCAATCCCATAACTAAAAATTTATTCTAAGGAAATAAAGATGTGTGCACATCTGGTCACACGTGGCACCTCACTCCTGTAATCTTAGCACTTGGGAGGCTGAGGCAGGAGGATCCCTTCAGCCCAGGTGTTCGAGACCAGCCTGAGCAGTATAGTGAGACTCTGTCTCTACAAAAAATAAAATTAGTAAAAGAAAAGAAAAGAATATTCTTTGCAGCATTGAATAGAATACTGGAAAACACCCCAAAATTTCACAAATAGATGATTGGTAAAGTAAATTTTGATTCTCTTACATAAAGGAGATTATAAAACCATTAAAATGATGATATAGAAGTGCATAGAAAGAAACAGATTATAAAACTATACACAGTTTAATCCTATTCTGGTAAATGTATATTTATGCAGAGAAAATTTTCTAGAAGGATAACATGCCAAAATGTTAACTACAGTTGTTTCTGAGTAGTGGGCCCTTTAGGTGATTTTTATCTTCTTCATGTTGCTTACCTGAATTTTTTCCTTTTATGATAATGAGGATTGCTAATTAAATTTTTCAAAAATAGAGATGGATCTCTGTTAAAAATTTTTAGTGACATAGGAAAATGCTTAAGACTTAAAGAAGAAAGATTTAAAACTTATGTTTTATACAATCCCAGTTTTGTTAAGTACTTTTTAGTCTATGACTGAATTTTGCTTTTACGGCTTTTGCTCTCAAAAAGTAGCAAAGCTCCCAAGAAACGATGAGGATAGAAGGGGCCGTAAAATATCGAACAGAGATTAAATTTGTGTATGCACAGACCTCTTTTGTTTTTTTTTCTTCATTTTCATCACAGTTTTAACAGTTGGCCTTCTGGGCTATTTTTATAGACAAAGTTGAACTACTGTAAAAGGCCATTCTTTCCCTTCCTGCCTTGTCTACTTTCATCCTTACTAGGAACTCAGCAAATTCAGTACTTAATAGGCACCGAGGGTATACAATGGTGAACAAAAAGCTCACTGTTCACTTAGAAAAGACAGTCAACAGTCACCTAAATAAATACATCATTACAAATTGTGCTTACTACTCTGGACAAAACTGCAGAGTGTTACACAGAAAGAAATGAAGGTGGAGATCAGGGAATCATTTCAGACAAGGAAGTTTGCAAAGACCTCCATGATGAGGAAGGGACACTTAAAGTCAGTTTTGAAGTATGAGTAGGAGTTAGTCCCACAAAATGTGGAGGGAAAGCACTCTATGAAGAGGGACAAGGACATAGAAAGGTTTTCAAGCCAAAAAAAAAAAAAAAAAAAAGAAAAGAAAAGAAACACAAAAAAACAAAAAACAGTGTTAAGGAAAAAACGGGCCAGGTGTGGTGGCTCATGCCTGTAATCCCAGCACTTTGGGAGGCCGAGGTGGTCAGATCACTTGAGGCCAGGAGTTCGAGAACAGCCTGGCCAACATGGTGAAACCCCGGCTCTACTAAAAATACAAAATTAGCCAGATGTGGTGACCAGCACCTGTAATCCCAGCTACTGGCGGGGCTGAGGCAGGAGAATCACGTGAGCCTGGGAGGTGGAGGTTGCAGTGAGCGGAGATCAGGCCACTGCACCCCAGGCTGGGCGACAGAGCAAGACTCTGTCTCAAAAAAAAAAACAAAACACACACACAACAGTGTCTGGCTCTTGTGTCATGACGTTAGCTTGGAAGATAGGCAGGGACTTTGACCACACTTAGGAGGATTTGGGATTTTGTCCTGAAGACAGTGAGCAGCCCCTGAGGACTTTGAGCAGTGGTTACTATTTATGACTGTATGAAGCAGTTTATAATTTAAAAAGATCTGTTTGGCTGCTCTGAGGAGAAAGAGTGGAGAGAGGCCAGAAGAAATCTGAAAAATGAGTTAGGAGGCTGTTAGACTTGATCAGGAGATGCTGCTGCTGAGTAATGACAGTGATGATAAAGAATAGAAGACAGTTGAGAGATGTATTTGATAGGATTTAGTGATAAGACTTAGTGATTAATAGGACTTAGTAATGGATTGGATTAGAGGAGTGAGGCATGGCGGGGAATAGGGGCTGTCAAGGATGAGCTTTAGAATGCTTTGCTTGAGTGACTTGGTGGATTACATAGATGGTGGAGTAGGTTTCTTTCTTGGGGGAAGGGAGACCTAAGAGTCAATGTCGGACATGTTTTCTTTGAGATATTTATAAGATTCCCAAGTGGAGAAACTGAATCGATGAGGCCTGTTATTCACAAGAGCTACCCACCTGGGATGGAGACAGACCTTTCAGAGCAGTTGGCCCCTGGACGGTCCTGACAGTCCTGTGGATGGATGGGATTGCCTATGGGGAGAATATCGAGAGAGAGGAACAGAGAATCTAGGACTGAGCCCTGATGAATTCCAACACTTAGATATCAACTAATAGGGGGAAGTGGCAAAGCACTTGAAGAAGGATACATTCCAGGGGAGGAAGATCAGGGGAATGTGGGGTCTGGGACACCAAGGGGAGAGAGTTTCAAGAAGGAGAGAGGGAGGGATTGACTGTACAGAGTGCTCTGAAAAGCCTAGGAAAATGGTGATTGGAAAGTGCCCGATGGATTGGCAATCTGGAGGCTCTAGATGATTGTAGGAAATGGGTTCAGTGCAGTGGTGGATGTGGGAGCCAAACTGGAGTGAGTGGAAGGAGGAATAGGAAGTAACAGAGAGAGGAGAACGTGTGCACGACTCTTCATCATCTTGGCTCTGAAGGCAGAGGACCGTCCCTGGAAGGGAATGGAAAGGCAGGAGAGAGGTTTTTTTCTTTCCCTTCGACAAGGGAGATTCTACAGTTTGTTTGAATCCTGGTAGGAATGATTTAGCAAGGGAGGAGAGATTAATTCCATAGGAGACACACTGATGGATGGAGAGCCCCATTGAGTGCTGGGATTGGTGTTTGACAGGACAAGGAAAGGAGCTGCTAGTAGGTTTTTGACATCTGCTATTTAATATATGTGGAGTGTATACCAGGCACTGTGCAAAGTATCCACTCACACCATAATCACAATAGCACAATAATCACAGTAGCCCTATGAAGTTGATATAATTATCCCCATTTTACAGATGAGGAAATTGGGCTTAAGTGGAGATAGATCCAAGGTCTTAAGTCAGAACTGTTTGATTTCAGAGTTCATACTCTTAACTCTTACTAATAAGATTTCCTCAGGCCCAGACGCGGTGGCTCACGCTTGTAATCCCAGCACTTTGGGAGGCAGAGGCGGGTGGATCACGAGGTCAGGAGATCGAGACCATCCTGGCTAACACGGTGAAACCCCATCTCTACTAAAATTACAAAAAATTAGCCGGGCGTGGTGGTGGCCACCTGTAGTCCCAGCTACTCGGGAGGCTGAGGTAGGAGAATGGCGTGAACCCGGGAGGCGGAGCTTGCAGTGAGCCGAGATCGCGCCACTGCATTCCAGCCTGGGCGACAGAGCGAGACTCCGTCTCAAAACAAAAGAAAACAAAAAAAGATTTCCTCTATGATGGTGTATTAGTTTGCTCAAGCTGCCATAAAAGTACCACAGACTGGGTGGCTAAAACAACAGAAATGTATTTTCTCACAGTTCTGGAGGCTTGAAGTCTGAGATTGAGGTGTTGGCAGGTTTGATTTCTCCTGAGGCCTCTCCTTGAGTTGCAGATGGCTGCCTTCTCTCTCTGTCCTCACGCGGCCTTTCCTCTGTGTTCTCACATTTCTGGTATCTCTTATGTGTCCTAATCTCGTCTTAAAAGGACAGCAGTCAAATTGGATTAGGGTCCACCACCGAAACGGCCTCATTTTAACTTAATCACCCTTTTAAAGGCCTTATCTCTGGGTACAGTCACATTTTGAGGTTAAGGTTTCAACATATGAATTCTAAGCACCACAAAATTCAGTCAATAACAGATGGCTTTTTAAAGTATAAGGAAAGGGGTGGCCCCGGGGGGAGTTTTGAAGACAGTATAACTATAATTGAAGAGTGTAGAAGAAGGAGCTTACTAGAGAAATGTAGCCTTAGGGTCAGTTGAGGTTGAAGATCATTCATTTATATCTATCGGGCCCAATTATTCAAGCCTCCGCAGCAGCAGTCAGGTGTATGTGTGGAGTAAAGAGGCACCCTGCTTTGATGAGGCTGCTGGATGCTCACATGGGCTTATTAACCAGCCAAATGACCACCTCTCGTGCACAAAATTGAACTGTAAATGAGTTTTGTTCACATCCTTGGCACAAGTACAAATTACTATTTGTCATGGACCTTTTTGGCTGCTCTCAAGTTGTTGAAAACGTGGATGTTAAATCCATGACTGCTAAGATTTTGTTGCATTCACCAATGCACAAATTGCCTTGAACATTTTTTTCAATCTGTTCTAAAAATGGTCTTTCATGATTACTCACCACTCTCTTCCTCTTTCTCTATCCCACTTTCTTTCTTCCTTTTTTTTTCCATCTTCACTTATCAACAATTTATTGAGTACCTACTAGGTGTCTGGCACTAAGGATGAAGAGTCCACAGTCTATCGTATGTCTATATGCAGGTATATATGTGTATAGTGTATATATATATATGCAGATATGTTTACTCTCTATATATCCTAAAGACCTGAGTGATAAGTGCTGTTACTAAAGTATTAATTCATTTGTTCATTTAATCCTATGAATATATTGAGTCCCTACTAAGTGCCAGACAGTGTGTTAGGCTTGGGATGGAGCCATGAGTAACATATAGTTTCTGCCCTTAAGAAATTTACAAGCTGGTTTAGAAAAATAAACAGGTAAGTACACAGAGACAATGCAATATGACTTTTGTAACATTAAAAGATCTCAAAGAAAAAAATGACTCTTGTCTCTGCTTTGCTGTGCATATTTGGGTACGTGTGGAAAGGAGCTATTGCTGCATTTTAATGAAAAGAGCTATAAAAAGAACATCCTTTCATTTCATAAACATTTTTGAATGCCTGTAATCATTGTGTAGTGATGGTTTTATAGCTCTTGAATTATGAGCAAGCCATTGAGTTGAGGGATTTGTGAGTTTTTTCCTCATTTGAACTTATTGTCCATACCCTGTGCTATTATCAACTCATTTTCTTAGGTGGTTTAATGATTAATGGTATTCCTGAAATACTCTACAGAAACTTGCTGAATATTAAAACTTGAGAAAAGTCACAGTAATGCTTCATTACTGTGACAGTGGGTGAGCAGACAGCATGTGCTGGCCTAGCATATATCTCGGATATTTGGAACTTGGAACTATGCATTAATGTGGGGATTTTCTTGTAATATGATTTTTAAAATATAATGAATAGCAGATCAAAAACACTGAGAAGGAAATGGACTTTTGTAGATTATGCAATCAAACTATTTTCAACTATCACCTATTATCTCAGGAAAAAAAGTTATTTACAACCAAATATTTATGGAGTTAATTGAGATGATGTTTATAAACTTGTTGCTTTCTTTGGAGCTGATGTGTTACACAGACTCAAGGTATTATTATCTGCAATCTAGACTTATTTCTTTGGGAAAATGCTAATCATATTATGGAAATAGTTCAGGTAGTGGAAGAGAGAAAAGGCAAATCTGATAAATAGCGTATGTAGGATTTAGAATCAGTGATTAACCTGGTAACTGCTGGAAATTGCTTTGATGTCAAGCAATGGACGTTCACATTCATGTGGACGTCACGTTCATGTGGACATCATTTCAGAATCATATTCTAGAGTATGTCATAGTGGAAAGATCACTGGATTGGGATCAGGAAATCTAAGTACTAGTCTGGCTCTGCCATTGACCACCTATGTGCCTCATTTTACCCATCTTTAAAAGGAAGTGGTTATGGGAAGAGGTCTCTAAGGTCCTTCCAGTTCTGATATTTTGTCGTTCTGTGCTTCTACGTCCCACACTTATCAAAAGGATTTTGAGTTAGTATGCATCCAGGAGCTTATTTCCGTGGGCTATTGGGAACAGCAGGCCTTGCTTCTCCAGGACTTGATATGTCTTCTGTTAACTGCTGACAGTGAGTCATACCACCTAAAAGGCTCCCTTGGTAGCCTTAAAGATTGAAAGGACAAATGGACAGTGTTGAGAACTCTGTGGAAGAGGAGACCAGAGAGACGTTGATCATCATGGCTCCTTGGGATTTGCAAAGAGGAATGACTAGAACGGGGTCCTTCACTACAGCCAGGTCAAAGGTCAGGTCAGGAATGTGGACAATGCTGGTGACTCCAGGTAGGTCTAGGAGGGTAAATAAATCTATTGAGTCCCTCCTGAATCTTGAGAAGATCTGGGCAGCCAAGCTCAGAAAGCTATCAGGAAGTCTCCTAATTTATGAGATTCTTTGGAAGAAAAATGTGACATTTATTTTTTACATTTTTTTAAAATTATACTTTAGAATTTTTTACATTTTTATTAGTGCATGATCATTGTATTCTTAATACTCATCATGTTAATCTACTCTTAACATATTCTCACAGCTAAAGCATTTACTAAACACACTTTCATGATCACATGTTGAGTTAATAATCTGACTTCAATTGATGCCATTGTGCAATGGACTCCCTATATTTTAGGATTTTTTGAGTGTTGTAGAAAGACTTTTCAGTTTTCTCCTTCAGTTTTAGTTAAGCAACATTAGATATAATTCCTTGGCAGAGACTTATATCTATTATTATTTTGCTAATAATAAGCCAACTTGGGGGTGATTAGAAAACAATTTGGAGTACTGCTTTTCTTAGTGATAAAAACAAGCAATAGATAATTTGTGAATAGGATATTAAATCAGAAAACTAAGAATAATTTTGTGTGCCGAATACAATTAAAAGAAATTAAAAGTTTTTTTGTAATTGTTTCTATCATGGAATTCTATTAAAAATTTACTTATCTTCCTTAAAATACTGATTAAATTCTTGTATGTAATCATTTTAAAAAATGACTGTATGCCTAATACATATTACAAGATGATTCTTCTCTTTGTTTTTCTTCTTCTTCCTTTTTTTTTTTTTTTTTTTTTTTGCTTTTATCTAGTTGCTTCCAAGATCCGGTACTTGCAGGAATATCATAACCGGGTTCTCCACAACATTTATCCTGTGCCATCAGGAACAGATATTGCAAACACCTTGAAATACTTTTCTCAGACCTTGTTAAGGTAAGCTTTACAATATCCTCTACTTTGAGAGAATTATTAGATAGTATTGCTGAATTTATTGGGATCTAAATTTTTATTGAATTGCAAGTTTTAAAGGGCCTATGTTTTCTAGTGCTCTGCCAGAAGAGTCTGCACTCAAGTTCTCTGGGTGTATGTAGCAAATTGGATCCCAGGCCCAGATGAAAAAGATTGGTTGCCTGGCTACTGCCTGCTTTCCCGCATTGAACATCTTTTCAGGGGATCTTTAAAATGATACAGTTCTATATTTGGCACTAATATAGAGTGGGATTAAAAGGAGAGCCTACAATTGCTTAAAATTAATAATTGGAAACACTTTTGGTCTAAAAGCAATTCAGAATTATGTGGCATTTTAGGTTCATCATTAGCATTTTCTATTTCCCTAAGTGTAATATACAGTGATAATAGTTATTTTTAATCTGGGTAACACTTCACATGTTCAACATGCTTTGCCTTGATAATGAAATTCTATGAAGCACAAGGAAAAAAAATAGGACTCTTTTTCTTTTGTCTACTTTTACTGTAAGGTAGAGATAGGAGGGCCCTATTTGCTCCACGTATCTTGATTAAGAAAACAGAGCAAACAAAGATGAACTGTTCAAGTAAAGGCTCAATTGTTTTGGGAAATAACATTGAAGAATTCAGAAGAACCTCTCACGTTCCATTAAATTCCAAGATGTGGTTTCTCCATTACCACAATCTTCTCACTTCAAGTCTGATTTTGGCAACACATAAATTGGCTTGGTACTGTTTCTTTTAGCTGTACAGAAGCAAAAATTTTGTAAGACAGATATTAGGAGAACACAAATTTGCAAAGACTAGTGGCACTGGAGTTTCTAGCAGTCGGAGGCTTTGCCACGGGCAAAGCTGAATGCTTTGTGGATGGAAGCTTCATGCGATCAAGTCAGCTACGAATCTTTTGCAGTCCTCCTATCTCTCTGTTCTTATTTTTTGAAATATCTTTCCTTCTTTAGAGTCCTTAGTGATCCTGTTCTATATTAAAGGGCTTCTGCTTATCAGATTCATACATTTCACACTTGCACAGTAAGGTTAGGACCTCTTACAGGATATTTTCCTTCTTCTCAAATTGTAATGGAATAATTAGCCCAATTTTCATAGTGATCATCAGAAAAATTTATGAATCAAAGCATCCAATTCTGTTCTCTTGAATTCTCCTTTTGTCTTTGAGGTCCAAGTTCTCAATGGTAAACAGTTTCCTTTATGATAGATTCTGAAAGTTCTCAAAACAGGAGACACTTTTCAGTAGGAAGCATGCTGAATTCCATTTGCCAGGAAACTAACATCCTAGTTGGCACCTCAGAGCTTGCTGCTTAGGTCTTAGTAATTGTGCCCAAGAGTTAAGGAATTTAAAATATTGAAAAATCATGTTTGCAAGACGTAAAGATTCCATTTTCTTAAGCAGTGGACCATTAGAATATGATCATAAGTGGTAGCATTTTAGTGGTAAAACTGGTAGTTTGTTCAAGTGGCTTGTTGGAGAAGATCCTATGCAACTGAGCTGAGTTCATTTTCAAAGGGAGGCAACATCAACATCTGCTGCTAATGGTAATAGTAACAATTGCAACCATTTTTTTTTTAACTAGAAGTACAGAACTGTTGATACGTACATCCATAACAATTGTATTTGTACTTCTTCATTTTATTTATGCTATTAGAAAGTTCAAGACAGCCAGACATGGTGGCTGGCATCTATAATCCCAGCTGCTTGGGAGGCTGAGGTGGCAGATTAAAGGAAGTGCTTAGCACCAAGATTTGTCAACTTTTCAGAATTTAAGTGAATTTAAGTGGAGATAATGTTAGCAACCGGAAGTCTCAAACTTGAAGTTTGAGACCAGCCACAAGTTTGAGATCAGCCTGGACAACATAGTAAGACCCCATCTCTAAAAAATTCTTTTAACAATTAGCCAGGTGTGGTGGCATGCACCTTTAGTCCAAGCTCCTTGGAGGCTGAGGGAGGAGGACTGCTTGAGCCTAGGAGTTTGAAGCTACAGTGAGCCTTGATTGCACCACTGTACTCCAGCCTGGGTGACAGAGTGACACCCTGTCTCTAAGATAAATAAATAAATAAATTCAAAGACAAATAAGATGGTCTAAGTAGTTGGTGTCCAAGATTATTGGCAGTAAGATTTTCTACTACAAACAAGATTTTCTACTGCAAAATTATTATATATTGTTTAATATTATTAAAGCATTTAATATGATCTTTATGTTCAGAAGCACTTCTTGCTTTCCGAACTCAGGTTCTTGGGGAAAAATAACAAGAAGAAAGAATTAGAGATGAATTCTCACAAAGTAACTATTTGTTTTTCTATTTGGATATTCTCAATGAAGTTAAAATGGTTTTTTTTGGTTAAAATATGCAACTTGAAATTTCAGCAGCTTCACTTGAGTCAGGGTTGCATTTCTGGAGCAATAGTTCGCTAGTATTTGTTTTCATCCATACAACTCTCATGATTTCAGTAGAGTTTTGTACCTATTTCGAAAGGCAGAAATTAGCTTAGACATTTAACTTCAATTTATTTAATTCGCAGGAGGGGAGCGATTATATGTTACTATAGTTGACTATAAAATCAGTTGAAGAGTCCACATATGTCCACTTAGCTCATAATTAGACTCATATTTGTGTTCATGGGCATTCCTTAAACTCTAGTAGTGGAAGGTGAGTCATGCGTGTTATTCAGCTTGCTAGCCCTTGTGTCTGGAGTGGTGTTTGACCCAGAGAAGGCGATCAGTAAATGTTTGTTGAATTGAATTGAATTGACTTTAGTCCAAATCTCATCCAGCGTTGGAATCCTTCTAGTAAATGCTATTTACTTAATCTAGTGGTGACCTGGGGTCTGGTAAAGTTACATCTGAGTGCCGAGTTGTACTCATTTTAATTTAGCAGATACCTAAGTTCGGCAGTGAGCAACACACAACTTCAGAGTTTAGTTTTTTGTTTGCTTTTAGCATTAGAAGTAACTACCAAGACCATCTAGTTTAATCTCCCCTCACTGCTACATGGGAGGGAGTCTGTTCTTTTTATATTGGAAACATCCTGTGGCCATATTTTCAACAGCGAAGGTCTTTAAGAATCTTGCCTTTTACCTGGCAGGACATTTAAAGGATCCTAGTCTTCTTCCTATGTCAAACATTCTTTTGGAATTTCTTCCCCCAGATCTCTCTTCTGGTGCTGTTTAGGCTGCTAGCATGTAAAATCTTTTAACAAAATTACATTTGGGGAAAGTTGCTTGCTGCTATTTAGAAAATGCCTAATATGTTATAAAAATGGATTGTGGACGCAGCATAATAATCTTAATTGAATTATAATTTCCAATTGCTTAGGAAGAATATATGTACATATAGATATATCCACCATATTATTGGTTAAGTCATGGAGGAACTTGAGAGCATCACATAATGAAGTAAATTTTGTTAAGATTCAACTCAAATGTCAACATGCCTAATCTTAAAGGAAGTTTGTTTGACATATTAATTTTCTGTGCTATACATACCTCAGGGCAACTTCTCATCTTTCCTCACACCAACAGAGGTCTTCCTCTCTTGATGCTGAAAGTCAATGGTTGATAAAGAGAATCTCAGGGGGAAAAGGGAAAGGTGAAAAGCTGGCTGCAGAGTCAAACTCTTCTGAGCAGGGCATTCTTAATATTCATTTTGGTTGGGTTTGCAGCATCAAACTCTTCTGAGCAGGGCATTCTTAATATTCATTTTGGTTGGGTTTACAGAACTCTGGGAAAGAATTTCAGGTGGGGAAAATGGTTTTATCAACTCCCAAGTTAGGCAGTTTGGTTGGGGAAATACTTTTTTTTTTGTTCTGAATAAACTTCACAAAACATCATAAAATCACGATGCATTGTACATTTATTCATGAGCCCTTCTTAAGTTTTTCCACAAATGAAAACATTTCCTTACATTGAGACATGAATGGTAATTTAAAACTGGTTTCATGGATGACTCATTTTCAGCCATTTTTTTTTCTCAACCTCACCGAATTCTCAAATCTAAAGGCAGTGAGAGAGAAGTTTTACTGTTTTCGTGCTGACATTCTTCCCTCCCTGCATGTATGAAGCTGTTGTTGCTATCATTTGGGAACCCCACATATACAGGAAGGGAAAAATATCAAAGTAGAGTCTCCAAAGTATTTGTTAACTGACACTGTACTTTGGAAAAATACTAAGGTATATTTGAAAAAATGATGTGTTTATTTCCCCCACCAAGAAGTTTGATCAGAGCATTGCACTTAATTTAAAGCATAGCATTAATTTATGGTATTTAGCTATTTTTATTTTCTAAGGCAAAATGTTGTTCTCCTTATACCACTTCTATAAGATTCACATTTTGTAATTTTGAAAAGATGCCAATAGTAGGTTAATTTAGGGCCGAAGTTTGGGAAATAACATATCTGACTTGTAGCCATTGTGATTCTAGAGGAATTTTCAGTGGGATTAGAATCCTACAGGATTAAAACAGATTTTTGGTGACTGGGTTTATTAAGAATATAACATTAATAAAGGTGGTATTCTTAGGAATAATTGAGTCATGTGAGAAAAGTATAAAGTCTGATGAAAAATCTGATGGCATTTATAATAGATACAGTCAGGTGGTAACTGGAATGTTGATATTATCCCATTATAAAGTATAAGCTTACAAAGTCAAATACATCACACACAAAAAGGTAAATTAAATCCCTTTAAATTACAAAAAAATCTTAAGTTATTTATTGATAAGAACTATTACATAAGTATTCTGAAATTATTTTTATTATTATCAATTGTTTTCCCCTGGACATTGGGTAACAGAAGACAAAGGAAACCGAGGTAAATTAGGCACATGGAAAATACAAAGCATGTAGTCATTTTTCTTACATTGTGACATATTTTGCACTAAGAGTAAATAATAAAAATAAATGCAAACTTGATAGAGCAAGCATGCTTGACACTAACCTCACATCACTGTAAAATCGTAAATGTAATATCATTAACTAAGAACTTAGTAATGTTTGATGCACATAGAGCAACTGTAAAACAAGGTTATTTTTATGTAATGAACCATTTATAAACTGTTATCTACTTGGACTAACATAAGTGTACTATATAAAAGCACTTTGCAAGTGCGCAGATATTATCATTCTAATGTATAGCTATTGTCTTTAATGCTAAATAGTATAACCTAATTTTACAAAATCTAAACATTTTGCTAAGCAGTTACTTCTTCTATTTTTAAATTAACAACTTTTCTGCTTTATCGCTTTTACTGAAAGGTTTTTATTTTAAAATTAAGGCTAAAAGAAAACCAATTTATTTTTAGAATTTATTTTTATTCCCATTAATTTTTTTAACTTTCTAAATTATCTTTCCTTTAGTCTTTAGTGAGTTTTGTTGAATAATAACGTAAGTAGCAGCAGTAATATATGAAATCTTACTGTATGATGTGCAGCTATATGACAGATACTGCCTGCTTAGTCGTTAGGATTTTGAAGGTAACTATTTAATAAACCACTGTTCGTATTCATAAAATAAAATGTTTCCTCCCCAACATGCAAAATTTAAAAAACACACATAAATAACCATTATCATTAGTTCACAAACATATGCTACGGACCATCAACTATATATTATTTTATAGCTTTTCCAATGTAGTTTAGCTAACATTTTAGAAATATGTATTATTTCTAAATTCATATGCCTGTTTAAACTTCATTATCTCAAATGATACTGACAGAATGTCATGAAACAGTATCATAATATACATATAGACATTATTTTGATGCAATAAACATGTGATTTTTAAGACTTTCTTAATAAACACACATGTTTATTCTTTGCTGAAACATGTTTCTGCAAGTGCCATACCTATATTTTGCAAGTTCCTATTTACCTGATGAAGACAGTCTTGCTGAAAACGTCTTTTCCTTTGAAAGCTCCTTGTAATTAGGAATAAGAGCCCTTACTCATTAGACAAAGCCATTGTTGTTTTTTTTTCCCAGGAAACCTCTCCTTCACCAAATTGCTAAACTGTAAAACATGGGTTTGGCACTGAAACATGCATTTTTATATTTTTGCTCCTTACTAACCAGATAACACATGAGATGCAATGAGACTTCCACAAAGTAAACCTTGTATTATTGGTACCTCTGAGCACGAAGCTATGTGACCAGTACTAGATTGGTAGACCCTGCTGGTGTGGCAGTTGCATCTTATGTGGAATGTATCTGGTGTTTTATTATTTGTTTTAGAGTGTCATTTCAATGTAATGTGCTGTTCTTTGTGTCTTTGTTGTCTCTTTTTTTTCTTTGTCCCCCCAACAGCATTTTGTCCCGCACAGGGAAGAAGGAAAACCAAGATGCCTCCAATTTGACAGTGCCCATGACCATGTGTCTTTTTCCTGTGCCATTCCCACTCACCCCATCTCTAAGACCGCAGGTCAGTTCCATCAACCCTACTGTTACTCGCTCCCTCCTTTACAGCGTCCTGCGAGATGCTCCCTCAGAACGCGGCCCGCAAAGTCGTGATGCTCAGTTGTCAGACTACCCTTCTTTGGACTACCAAGGCCTCTACGTGACTTTGGTGACTCTCCTGGATCTAGTTCCTTTACTACAGCACGGCCAACACGGTGAGCACTTAGCTGAAACCTTTGGAAATCTACATGGATACTTATGAATGTATATGATGCTGAGCAAGGGGCTTGGAGATGGTCACTGCTGTAATCAATCACCTTAAAGGGCTTTGTGTGGCTAGAAGTACTACACTGAAACTTCATTATGGTGCTTCCCATACTATCATTTTACACTGTTTTATTGCCAGAGGGATGTTATCCAAGTGGAGTACTGGGGGAGAATGGGGCTGGAGAAAGGAGGAAGACGTATAACAAGAAATTTTCTCTTCTTTCCTCATCAGTTATCCTGAGGACTCTTGTTGAAATTATGAGTGGGGAGATAAGATTTTAAAACTGTCGCCCAGAAAATTAAGAAGTAGAGCATGAAGAGCAGGCTATAATCCACTGACTGATTCTGTGATTTTTGAGGGAGCAAATTCTCTAGGACCCATTTTTTCCTGTCTCTTTAATAAAGTCAGGAGGTTAGATGAGAAGTAATCTCTAAGAACTCTTCCAAATGTAAACAATCAATAGTTATTACAAAATGTTGTATCAAAATGTAGATACAGTATATAGTGGCGCTGTATGCTGTATTCAGCATATGGTATTAGTGGTGCTATATTATTTGCAGTATGTATACAATATATGCTATTAGTGGTGCTTAGAATAGAAATCTAAGAGCCTGCTTCTTTTCTTAACTCTTCCCTCTTTCTACTCTGTGTCCTTAGCCAGTTTCATTATCTTGCTTGCTTAGCAAATTCTCCTAACCCATAAAAATGGGAGAATCAAATGAAAAACAATGCAATAAGAAAAGGGATTTCTGCAGATAATGCACTTTAAAACATTAGTTGTCTTAACTTCAAAACTCTGATAATTTGGTCCCTGGAAGTATGATAACCAAAGTTTCACTGTACAGAAAAATTTGAATTTTGGAAAATAAGTGGGTAGTGGGGGTTATTTTGTCTTTTAGTTACGGCTAACTCCCCTAAGAGAATTCTTGATGGTTTATTTAGTACAACGTGTTCCTAATATTAAAAGTTTAAAAATCTACTGAGATAAAAATGATGAAATAATGACTATTGGATTTGTTTTTTCTTACATTTACAATTCTGTGTTATGGTGAATGTAAAAGGTATAGAAATTCATAAAGTTGCTTTTTGTATAATTCTGTAGCCGTCTTAAGCCTAGCCACTTCTACTGTGATCCTTTGCCAGCTCTGAATTTAAATGAGAGGATTCTGAACATAAGACTGCCAGAGCTTACTATGCTGATGAGCTTGTCAGTGCGTCTCCTTCGTGACTACTAGTCCTGAACTCACCTGGGACTTGCCTGGTCCTGGGTTGGTCCACTGTGTTAGGGGAGCTGCCTGTTATCTTCAAAGCCCCTTGATTAAGATAAAGACATTAAATTTGGTAAATTGCAATCTGTATAATTGCAATTAATGTGTAAACTGTGACGATTTCAGGGGAGATGATTTGTATTTTTGCTCTTGTACCTGCAGCTGTTTTGTGACTTTGTGGCATTGTTATTTAGCTATCGTGTTCTTGTTCTGCATGATAGAGCTTAGAAGGTAGGAAAAAACTCAGTAGATCAATGTAATGAATGGTTCAGAGAAACAATACGGCATTGCTTCTTGAAGCATGGTCTGAAAAACATCGGAATCACCGAAGGAGTTTGTAACATGGAATTCTGGTCCCACTTGGGGACTTGTGACTGAGAATCACCGAGAGGTGGGGCCTGAGGATCTGAATTTTTAGCAAGATCCTTGTGGACGCTTCTTTTGCACAGATTTTGAGAGCTGCTGCACTAAGACCGGAGGCTGTGTCTTGCTGCTGGGTCTGTGTGGAGTACAGGAAAAGCACTAGGGAACGGTTTTGTCGCAGTTCAACTGCTAACTCTCAGGTGATCCTGAACAATCACCTATCTCCGGACCTCAGTTTCCTTATATGGAAAATACTCCAGTTGGGCTCCTTTCAGTGCTGATGTTCTGTAATTAGGCTAAAAGGCTCAGCAAAAGCAGCTGAGGTGTCTTGTATGCACAGCCTCGGTTAATTCTTAGTAAAACACCTGTGGATTTTCCATTTCGTTCATTTGAGCTCAAGGTTGACTGACCCTGGCCCTCTAGTGTGCACTGTGGCCACATCCTTTCTGTTGTTAGCTGATGTGCCTGTTAAGATGGCATATTAATTCTAATGACAATCAGAAATAACATTAGGAATCCAAAGAAGGTACATCTGCTGCAAGACGAAGAAGAGTCTAGTACTTTTCTGTTATAATGAATACAAAAGTGATCAAAGTCTTCATCATCAAACCTTGGCTGATGGCCTATATTTTGGGAAGTCCAGGAATATACAAATGTACATTTAGTGTAATGGGATTTGGCCTACATGCATTCTAAAGCTAAATAGTTATGGTTTTGTTGCATCTCCTTTATTTTTATTCTTGTGCAGGTAATAATAATAGTAACTGTTAATATTAATAATAACAGCTAATATTTGTGGAGCACACAGTGTGTGCTGTGCTAAGGACTTTACATTTATCTCATTAAAACCTGCTAACAATCCTTCTAATGAAGTGAGGTAGGTATTGTTATGATCCCTGTTTAAAGATGTTGTTAGAAAGATTATTATTAGGTAGCACTTCCTCCCATGATCATTGATGACTCAATGCACAGGGTCATGTAGCACCAGCTTACGGCTTCCCTTGTTTGGTGCTTGCTGAAATTGCTGCTCTGCTGAAGGTTGCAAATTACCTCATTGCCCGACACTCCAGATGGTTTGATTGATGGAGCAGAAATAGCCCGGTTTTATTTCTGATACTGCCCTTGACTTTTCTAAAACTTCCATTGGGCAAATCATCTAACTTCTTGTGCCTCAGTTATCTTGTGTAGAATGTAGTAATATGAATACCAAGTATTACTGAAGATTGAGGAAGTGTGGAGGAAAAATGCATGTAATGGATATTTATATTTCTTAACATATTCATTCATCAGTCATTTATTGACCAATTACTGTATACATGGTACCCTATCAAACATTATGTTTCATAACACTTAATAGGGATGGAAAACTAGTTGCTTATAACTTAAACCAGTTCATTAAAGCTTAAAATGTAAAGTTAGCATATTTTGTTAATTGCAAAATATTCAGTGACTGATTACTCAATTTTGTTTTGTAGATCTTGGACAGTCGATATTTTATACAACTACATGTTTGCTACCTTTTCTCAATGATGATATTCTGAGTACTTTGCCCTACACGATGATATCAACGTTAGCTACCTTTCCTCCATTTCTGCACAAGGATATCATTGAATATCTTAGCACATCTTTTCTACCAATGGCTATATGTAAGTCCAAGCTTACCTAATACTAGATTATTTTTATGTATTATATGAATGGAAATTGCTTTTGCTGTTATAGGCTCTAGGTTTTCAAGATTATAATGGAATCACTTGATATATACAGGAGCTATGATTTAAATTCAGTCACTTTAGCATGGATATTATGGTGAAAGTCAAAGAAGTGAAAGGCGTCAGGGCTTAGAATTGTTTTATTTAGACTGTTTGATCTTATAGAATAGAAAAAAAGAACATATCAAGGCAGTCTAGATTTCCTGTGTATAAATTACAGTATCTTTTGCTACTTTAGAAAAAAGATGGGGAAAGTATTGTCTCAGATGCAGAAATTCCTATCTTTTGGCTTTGAAGGCAGTAGGATCTGATAGAAAGAGCATTAGATAGTCAGGATGTGTAAATTCTGGTCCCAGCTCTGCCTCTAATCTGGGCAGCTCACATAGTTAAAACATCATCTACAGAGTGATGAACCCATCAGCCTTTCCTTATAGAGGTATTGTGACGATAAAGTGACTCGAAATTTATGAAAACGCTGAAAAAAGCTAAAGCTTGCAAGTCACGTGCAATGTATGATTATAAACATAAAACTGATATGAATCCTGTTTCACTTCTGTAGACTTAATCTTACAGGCTTTCCAGACATGCGCACAAAGAGAAAAAAATATTGCGTTGTGGTTTTTATGATCAAAATCATTTTCAAGTATTTTTTAAAGAAATGGATTATGGATTAATCTATGTTTCAGTGGGAAATCTGAAAAGATTGTGGGTTAGGAGTCAAACGTCTGGATCCAAATCATAGCTCTTCCGCCTACTAGCTATATGACTTTAGGGAAATTACTCAACTTTCTGTTTCTTTCCTATAAAATAATAGTAATAATAATAATAGCTGCCTCATGAAGTTGTGGGATAATTAAGATGGTTAACTTGGAACATTGGTAAAATGCTAGCACAATGCCTGGTATGCAATAAGTGTCAGCTTGCTTCTCTCCTCTCAACTCTTGTTTTAGAAAAATATTTTTGTTGGTTACATTCAACTCCTAGTGATCATTTTTCACATTTTAATGTTATGTACTTACGATCTTATTAAAGTTGTTGCTCTGTAATAACACTTGGTAACCATATATATCTTTTGAGCTACATTTGCTTATTTTTACAATCAAGTTTAATGTTAGCTGTGGAATTGTACTTTTCATGTCTTTCAGCAAAGAGTTTGACTTCTCCCTAAGTTATATAGCAATTCAAAAAAATTAGCAGACTGATCATACCATTCAAGTAATACAATATTTGATCATTCTCTTCTTTTGTTCTTACTGACAAGTACTCATTTCTTGATATAGTTTTAGAATTGCACAGTCATATCTTTAAAATAAATAATGTTAACTGTTAAACTTAGGCGTAAGAATTTTTGGTTTTTTGAAGCATAACAAATGAGACTGTTTCCTTTCCTTTCCTTTCCTTTCCTTTCCTTTCCTTTCCTTTCCTTTCCTTTCCTTTCCCTTTCCTTTCCTTTCCCTTCCCTTTCCTTTCCTTTCCTTTCCCTCCCTTCCTTCCTTCCTTCCTTCCTTCCTTCCTTCCTTCCTTCCTTCCTCCTTCCTTCCTTCCTTCCTTCCTTCCTTCCTTCCTTCCTTCCTTCCTTCCTTCCTTTCCTTCCTTTCTTTCCTTCCTCCTTCCCTCCCTTTCTCCATCCCTCCATTCTTCCCTTCCTCCCTTTGTCCCTTCTTTCTTTCTTTAGTTTCTTGAGATGGAGTAACACTCTGTCACCCAGGCAGATGTGCAGTGGTGCAGTTTCGGCTCACTATAACCTCTGCCTCCTGAGTTCAAGTGATTCTCCTGCCTCAGCCTCCCGAATAGCTGGGACTATAGGCGCGAGCCACCACACCCAGCTAATTTTTGTATTTTTAGTAGAGACGGGGTTTTGCCATGTTGGCCAGGCTGGTCTCGAACTCTTGACCTCAGGTGATCCACCCACCTCAGCCTCCCAAAGTGCTGGGATTACAGGCATGAGCCACTGCACCTGGCTTCCTCCTTCCCTTCCTCCCTTCCTCTCTCTCTCTCTTTTTTCTTTTCTTTTTTGATATAGGGTCTTATTCTGTTGCCTGGGCTGGAGTGCAGTGGCACAGTCATAGCTCACTGCAGCTTCAAACTCCTTGGCTTAAGTGATCCTTTTGCCTTAGGCTCCCAAGTAGGGTATGAAGGCCTCTACCACCATGCCCAGCTAATTAAAAAATTTTTTTTGTAGAGATGGGGTCTCACTGTGTTTCCCAGGCTGATCTTGAATTCCTGGCCTCAAGTGATCCTCTTGCCTCAGCCTCCAAAGTGCTGGGAGGCGATGGTGGGATTAATGAGGAGGCTGTAGGTTTCTAACAATTAATCGAATTCACTAAATCCCTCCTTCTTAGGAATAAGTTAATAATTATAGGAGAGGTGTTGAAAATATCAGGCCTCTGAAGTTACATTTAAGATTGATCAAGTATTGTGATAGCTGACAATTTGTTTCTTTACACTTGATTATTAATTTCTACTTAATTAGAAACACAGATTCCAAAACATGCCATGTAGTCATGTTAGAATTCTTACTTACATAAATGTACGAACCTTGGCAACTGAGGAGAATAAAATAGTAAGTTGAGTTTACAAAATTTGTGTATATCTTAATGTTTATTAGAGGAGTAACTTGGCATTTATTTGAAGGTATGAACAAGTCACTTCATGTCCCCAAGATCCCATTTTTTTTACTATAAAGAAGGGGTTTGAAAAAAATGTTCAGTCTCGAAGATTACTTCTGGCATACTAATTCTAGTTTAAGTAACATCAATATTATTTTATGTAAGAGGCACGTATTGTCCTCTAACCCAATTGTTGGTCTACTTCATGTGTTTATTTTGTTGCTCTGGTTTTAGTCTCTTAGCTTTGACTTTCCTTTCTCATAATCATTCCTGTGGTTCAATAATAGCCAATATTTGTCATCTTTAAGTCTTTGAAAATAAATTGTAGTACCAACCTTTACAGCCAAATTCGATTACACCATTCAGGTGTTCCTTTGTACTTGTTATTTCATGAGTATACAAGGACACAGATCCAAACCCAGAAGGATATAGTTTCAGATTAATCATGTTAAAATGGACTGATGTGAGAATGTGTGTCTGTGTGTCGTATTCATGTTTTTTCTATTTTTTTGGTAGTTGTTTTGGTGTCTAGAAATTGTGACCAAAACAAGACAAGAGCGCATAACTTCTTGCAGAATATTTTTATTTCAGGACTGAGATGTTAGGATGAAGGATATTGTATGTCCTGAGTACTTGATAAAGTCTTTAAGACAAAAAGCCTTTTTGGTGTGGTGTTCCTAATGTCAGATGGAAAACATGAACTGCTTTTCAGGTGTAAAATGATTCTTTCATTAAGGACCTAGAAGATAAAGTTCTGATCTTTGAAGTGGACCTAATGAGGTATTGCAGCTCTTCAGAGTAAGAGGCCAGCATGTATATCAGAAATTTCCTCCTTACCATCCTTGTCAATAAACCAAGTGCTGGACTTTTGTTTTAGAATGAGTCCTTTTAATGTTCTGCAGAGCAAACTTCAACTTACTTATTGTGAAATTTTCCTTTGACATAGCTTTTCTTTTTAACTCCTTCCATAAATAAAATATATTTCTCTTTATTCCAAATGTGCTCAATATGCTTTGTTTATAAAAAATATATTAAAGGAGTTACTAAGAATTGAGAAAGCATTTGCATGTCACCATGGAAACCTCTCTTTTTCCAATAAAGGATCTGTGATTTGTGGACTGAATTGAAATATGGAGGTTTGGGAGATGATGGCTTTGGCAGAGAAGAGAAAGAGCTGATTCCAAGTGAACATTGATTGATGCAGGCTATGTTATTGTAAAGATGATAATAAAGCTGAACAATTATATCAGCTTAAGATATAATTGTTTAAGATTATTCTAACGTATCCTAGTATCCCAGACTATGCGGTCTCATCTAGTTCCCTTTCCACCTTAAATTTTCTCAAAAAGTCACTTACCTTCAGGGAAAATAAAGATTCATTTAAATCTTAAGGGCATTATCTCAAAGGCAATTGTGTGACTTACCATTTTTTGTTCTATTCCTACTACTACAGAGGGTGCATGTTATGTTTCTATAACCTTCCAAAGACTAATAACACATAGAAAAAAAACAGTAAAAATGCAAAATATTGATGATTTTTAAATAATCTTTAATATATGCAGTCTGTTTTATTAGCTGCTGGTTGTTTTTCTAAGATAGGTTTCCCTGTATACTTTGAGAGTTTTATTGCTGAGTCATGGGAAATGTTTTGAAATAGAAATCCAGAAGAGCTGAGTTATAATCCTTCAACTATTGGCAAATCTCCTAACCTCATGGAACTTTGGTTTCCTTAGCTGTAAAATGGTGATTAAGGATAACTTCCTGTGTCTACATCCCATGTTTGTTGTGAAGACCATGAACTAATGTATGAGAATAGCCTTTAAATATCATGTGACGTTATGCACGTGTATATCAGGCCAAATGCATAGTCAAATCACAGACATGTTAAATCCCATTGCAACTCATTCCAATACTTAGTTGAAATTCACACATTGTCCTGAAATTTCATCATCTTAAATATTGCTTGAGGTAAGAGGCCATCTGCTGGGGCTTGGGAACTTTTTCTTCTAGAGTTTGTTGTATAATAAAAATAATGATTGTAGCAGTTTTTGGATTCATAGAATCTGACAGACCACTTCCACAGTGTTGATGGGCATTCTGTCCATGATTTTTCATTAATCTATAATTCTGCAAATATTTTAATGCTGTGTAGGCTTCCAGGTCACGTTGTCTTGGTCTTCCCTTTATGTTTAACTGATAATGCCCTTCTGAAGGCATGGACATCTTATGCTTAAACCCTATCTCATGGAACACAATTACCTCTGCTCACACAAGTAGGAGGCCCGCGTAGAGGTGAGACCGCTTTTTAATCCAGGCAGTGCAGTCTGGCAGAATACAGGAAATGGTTCTGTCACATTGAAAAACTTACACCATAATGTGTTTCTTCCTTCCAGGTGTCTCCTTTACCTTCACCCTTTAGACAAGTATAAAGCCAGTGGAATTCATTTCAGCATATCCCCATTCAGGCCACTTCTTACCACCAGCTCTCATTGGGGCCAGTCCAGTAGCTTCCGAACTGGTCTCTGTGCTTCCCTTTTTAGCCCTCCTACCTTCTGCTCTCCATCAAAAAGCCAGAGCTATCCTCCAAACATGTAAATCAGATCATGCCACTTCCTCAGCAAAACCATCTAGCTTCCCAGCACTCTAACAAATCAAATTCAGTGCCCTTCCTTAACTCACAGGCCCTCTATGACCTGACCCTTGACTACCTTCCTGTTTCAATCACTACATCTCCTTGTCTTCACTCTGCTCCAGGAGCCTTGGCCTTTCTGCAGTTTCACAAAGGCACATGCTTTATTCTCTGTCTTCAAAGTCCTTCTCCCAAATGGTCTCATGATTATTTGCTTCCTTACATTCTTTAGGTTTAAGCTCAAGTACATCATTCAAGATGCCCTTCCTTACCCTCTGGCTAAAACAGGACCTTCCATCACTTTCTCTTTATTCCCTTGCACTGCTTCTATTTTGCCACAAGTACCTGTTTGCCCTTTCTTGTAGAATAGCGCTGTCTACAGAACTTCCTGTAATGATGGAATGTTCCATAAAAGCATTAAAAATTTTGTGCTGCCCAGTAGAGTAGCCACTATCCCCATGTGGCTACTAAGCTCTTAAAATGTGTCCAGTGAGACTGAGGAATGGAATTTTTAATATTATTTAATTTTAATTAAATTTAAATAGCCACGTGTGACTAGTGGTCACCATATCAGGTAACACAGCCCTAGCATCTAGGATCCATAAGGACAAAGACTTGTCTGTCTTTTTTTTTTTTTTTTAATTATACTTTAAGTTCTAGGGTACATATGCACAATGTGCAGGTTTGTTACCTATGTATACATGTGCCATGTTGGTGTGCTGCCATGTTGGAGTCCCACTAACTCATCATTTACATTAGGTATATCACCTACTGCTATCCTTCCCCCCTCCCCCCACCCCACGACACATGACAGGCCCCTGTGTGTGATGTTCCCCATCCTGGGTCCAGGTGTTCTCACTGTTCAGTTCCCACCTATGAGTGAGAACATGTGGTGTTTGGTTTTCTGTCCTTGCAATAGTTTGCTCAGAATGATGGTTTCCAGCTTCATCTGTGTCCCTACAAAGGGCATGAATTCATCCTTTTTTATGGCTGCATAGTATTCCATGGTGTATATGTGCCACATTTTCTTAAACCAGTCTATCATTGATGGACATTTGGGTTGGTTCCAAGTCTTTGCTATTGTGAATAGTGCCACAACAAACATACATGTGCATGTGTCTTTAGAGCAGCATGATTTATAATCCTTTGGGTATATACCCAGTAATGGGATGGCTGGGTCAAATGGTATTTCTAGTTCTAGATCCTTGAGGAATCACTACACTGTCTTCCACAATGGTTGAACTAGTTTACAGTCTCACCAACAGTGTAAAAGTGTTCCTATTTCTCCACATCCTCTCCAGCACCTGTTGTTTCCTGACTTTTTAATGATGACTTGTCTGTCTTTAGCACTGTATCCCCAGGACCTAGAACAATGTCTGGTATGCAGGAAGTACTGACCAAAAAAGTTGTTGAATTAATAAGTAACTAGAGCATTAGCTATGAAATCAAGTGACTTGGCCTGCAGTCCCAATGATTAGGTTGGTGCTGTCATGCAAATAACTTGATGATCTCTCTTTCATAAAATGGCTTTTCCGATATAATTCCTCTTTTGGATGATAGTCATATAAGAGCTGTACAAAATAATACATTCAGAACTACAAAATACAGGAATATATTAAGGCATTGTTACTATTCCTGGAGGGAGGAGATCATGGTAATGATTGTTCTGGTGATGCTGGGAGGATAGGGAATAGGACTGAGAACTTTTAATTGTATTTCCTGAGCACAATATTAAGTGCAAAATTTTCTTATTTTGATGAATTATCTTCTCCCTTCTATTGCTTATAGTCTTGGTTTTTTACACCCTCATGGGGACAAGCTGCACATCTGTTTACATCATGCCTTTTTAACAAGATTCAATAAATGATGTGTGCCTGTGCATGTTTATTAAATTAGAATTGCAATGATTTTATTCAGTCTGTTAGAAGGCTAGGAAATTGCAAGGCACCGTCTGTTTATGTAAGTATCACAGCCAATTTTCTAGGGCTTGAGCCAGGGGAATGCTTTTGGCCTCCTGGCTGGTCGTTCTTGAGGGAGAGTATGGATTTGTCGGAGTAGGAGGGACATCCAGAGGTGGCTGAGCCATTTGGACCATTCTGCAAATAGACTTCACCTAAATCATCTGAGACATGTGGGCATCTTTCCAACTTTTAAAGGCCTCCATTTACAGTGACTCTCAGCCTTCCTTAATAGCAGTTTTCATTGTTGAGAAATACATATTATTAAATGCATATTATTAAAAAGTTTGAGATGAATTTAAACAAAGGTGAAACGCTTGTCCCAAAATAAGAATATATTCTTATATATATATATGTGTGTGTGTGCGTGTGTGTGTGTGTGTGTGTATTTCTTGAATACGTCTGAGACAAGAATTTCTCTTTTCTTTTTTTTAACAAAGGGCACAGGGCATGCAATTATTCTTCCTGCCCCTGGACACCTTACTGGGCATTTTCTTTCTTATTTCTCGTTCCTCTAATAGTACTTCCAAAGCCAGCTTGCATCAGAATCACTTGATGTGCTTATTAATTAAACATGTACTTTCCTGGAAACATGTAGTTTCCAAGCTGACTCTCCAGAAGCATCTTCTTTGGCCCCAAAGAAGCTGAATTTGAACAAGCTCCTTGACTACAGTTTGAGAGCAGCATGCACTTTGTTCCTTGGCATTTGGCTGCAAGTTCTTTTTTCTTGATTAATCACATTTGATTAATCAATTTGACGTCTAAGAGCAGTGAATTGATCTCCAATCTTTGTCTAATTATTAATACTTACTTATTAATAAGTTGTGGAGCCAAACTAGTTTATCTCCCTGAGTATCACCGGCTTAGGCAGCTGGGTTAGCAGCTGCCTAGCTGCAAGTGATTAATAAAAGCCAACTTAAGTAAATGGAACTTAGTGATAGATGTGTTTTGTTTGTTTATTTCTGTAAAAGTTGTTTTAAAGGCCACTGTCTACTTCGGTGCCCAAATTCCTTTATGTAAAAAGAAAAGAATTGTGTTAAAATTTTTTTATCTTCTCTGATTAGAAAAGAATTGTGTTAATTTTTTTTTATCTCCTCTGATTTATTGTATGACAAATTTTTATTAGTGTTTTGATGATTCTATTATACGCATGTGTTTTATTAGAAGTTATCCTTTTTGGATGTAGGTGAGATATAATCCACACCTATTGTACTTTAATATAAAATAAAATAAAGCAGATTTTGAGGTTATTTGCTTTTTGTTGTTGGCCGTGGCAGTGGTCTTCTCTATTATGTTTAGAAATCTAAGGGTTGACTTTTTGAGGGTTTTATGCTCTCTGCACACCATTCTGTTCATGCTTGACACTCTGCCACACAAGCCCAAGTGTAAGGTGAGGTTTCTTCTACTTCTGCAATTTTCCCTGAGAAAAGAAGAATTTATTTTATATTTGAGTCCTAATAAAGTTTCTCCTGTGGTGGGTCCTCTCTCGATTACTGTGTTCGAAATAAGAAAGTCCTCTTGGGGCCAGGCACAGTGGCTCACGCTTGTAATCCCAGCACTCTGGGAGGCTGAGGCAGGTGGATCATGAGGTCAGGAGTTCAAGACTAGCCTGGCCAAGATGGTGAAACCCATCTCTATTAAAAATACAAAAATTAGCCAGGCATGGGGGCGGGTGCCTGTAATCCCAGCTACTCGGGAGGCTGAGGCAGGAGAATCGCTTGAACCCGGGGGTTGGAGGTTGCAGTGAGCTGAGATTGTGCCACTGCATTCCAGCCTGGGCAACAAGAGTGAGACTCTGTCTAAGAAAAAAAAAACAAACAAAAAAAAGAAAGAAAGTCCTCTTGGGAGACAATGTATTTCCCCAAATGACTTCCATCAGTGTTACTTTTGAATACTTAAAGGGGTGACCGGATACACTCTCTTAAACGTGAGAGACAAATTTAATATGGTATTTGATGTCATCTTAAACAAGCCACTTAAAGATGTCTTAAAAGCAGTTTGTGAGTGGAGACCATGATTATACAGCAATAAGATGGATTTTAAACAAGCCAATTTGCTTTGTGATTTTATGCTTGTTGGTGTAGGATAAAATGCCCAGCAACTGTGTTATTCACAGATTCAAAAATTGCTTTATTTCAAACAACTCAGATGAATATGAAGATGGTAAGCTCTGGAAAACTAAAAAAGTGGTTCTCATGGTAATGAAGACATTGATGATGAAGTTACATGTGAAGGTTTGAATAAAACTGTTTAATGATATGTGAAAATTGAAAATTTTTAAATTAATATGTCATTTTTTTATAATATGTGATTTAGAATTTGTATTGTAACTAAATTAATGTTATACATTATAATTAAACTATTATTTCATCTGTATCTCTGAAAATTAATACATTCAATTTGAGTTTAAAAACCTTTCCTTTTTATTTTCTCGTTGGGATACCCTTCAATATGTCTTTATCTTTGGGCACATAGAGGGTTCTGTTTTTTCTTTCTTTTCCATCTAAATACAAACATCATGGGGGTAGAGATCCCATCTAAGTACAATTCTGATAAAGCCATTACATCACTTTCTGGCACTGTTCTGTCTCCTTATAGATTCTCACTCAATTTTCCTATGAAGATGACAACTGTAGCATTGTATGCCAGGACACATTTTGTGGTTTCATTTGTGCAAAACTTCCATTAGCTTTATTGGAGCTTTTTTTTTTTTTTTTTTGAAAGTTCCTTCTTATCTCTCATACTCTGTGCAAAGTAACAGGTATATGTAGAGATTAAATTGTGTCTAATCAAAGAACTTTTGGTTGCAGTGGGCTCCTCAAGGAGAGAAGGTGTACCTGCCCATGTTAACCTCTCTGCATCATCCATGCTAATGATTGCAATGCAGTACACATCCAATCCAGGTAAGTGGTAATTGGAATGGTTTGACTAATTCTAATGCCAATAATTAAACAAGACATCAAACAAGGAGGCTAGATGTTCTCATGTGAGAACGTCATCATCATGGAGATGTGTAGAAAACAAACTTTTGAGTTGGAATCAATTTATCTTGCCTATTGCTATTAGCAGTGATCCTGCAGGCCAGTGATATTTTTAGAATATTTGAGGACACATTTTAGACATTGACTGGAAATGGATTGAATATAAGTATACAGAAATAGTAAAATTAGAAACATAAAAATCACCTGCAATTCTAAGAACAAAAGATAACCACTGTTAATATTTTGGTAAATTGGCTACTCTAGTACACCCAAATATCCTTAAACATAAACCTTTTACTATATTTCTGATTATTTCCTTAGAATAAACCAACAAAAGAGGGATTAATGAGTTAAAGGACTTGAGAAATTTTCAATATTTCCAATAGTATGTGAAAGTACTTGTCTCATTGTGATTTGTCATTATTATTATAAAATTTGTGTAGAGTTAGACAGATGAATATTAATATCTCATTGTTTTGATTTGTAGTTTTTCCATTACTAGTGATGTTGCACAGATTTTCACATTTACTCTGTTTGATTTCCATTTGTCAGTATAATTGCAGATAACTTTGGAAAACTGACCAAAACATGTGCTAAGATATAAACTCATTTTTATTTTCATTTAATGTTTATTTGGAAAGTAAACAAATCCGGTGGCACTGTGTTTTTTTTTGCTATCTACTTAATTACGTAATAAATAATAATTGAACTTCTGACTCAGAATGAGGAAAAATTTTTTATTTCAAAATCTGAATGCTTCTTAGCTTGGAGTGTCATCTTCTGTCTTAGTCCGTTGGGTCGTAACAAAAATATAAACGGAGTGGCTGATAAGCAGTAAACATTTATTTCTCTTATTTCTGGAGGCTGGGAAGTCCATGATCAAGATGCCAGCAGAGTTGATGTCTGGTGAGGGCGTGCTTTCTAGTTCATGGATGGCCATCTTTGTGTTGTGTCCTTAAATGGTGGGAGGGAAAGGGAATTCTCGGGGTCCTCTTTTATAAAGGCAGTAATCTCATGCATAAGGGCTCTGCCCTAATGATCTAATTACTTCCTAAAGGCCCCAACTCTGAATACCGTCACTTTGAGGGTTAGGGTTTAACATACAAATTTAAATTTTTTTTTTAGATACAGAGTCTTACTCTGTCACTCAGGCTAGAGTGCAGTGATACAATTATGGCTCACTGCAGCCTTGACCTCCCTGGCTCAAGCAATTCTCCTTCTTCAGCCTCTTGAGTAGCTGGGACTACAGGCATGTGCTACCACATCTGGCTAATTTTTAAATTTTTTTAGAGACAGGTCTCATTATGTTTCCCAGACTGGTCTCAAACTCCAGACCTCAAGTGATCCTCCTGCCTTGGACTCCCAAAGTACTGGGATTACATGCATAAGCCACCATGTCTGGCAACATACAAATTTTGAGAGGACACAACATTTAGTCTATAGTATTCCACCCTATTTTCCAAAATTCATGTTATTCTCGTATGCAAAACATTCATTCCATCCCAATAGCCCCCAAAATTGTAACTCATTTCAGCATGAACTCAAGAGTCCAAAGTCTCGTGTGAATACCATCTAAATCAGATATGGGTGAGGCAATTTCCTGAGGCAATTTCCTCTCCAGCTGTGAGCCTATGAAATCAAACAAGTTATATGCTTCCAAAATACAATGGTTGGACAGGCATAGCATAGACATTCCCATCCAAAAGGGAGAAATGGGAAAGAAAAAAGGGGTAACAGGTTCCAAGTAAGTCTCAAACCCAACTACGTTATACCTTAAGGTTTGAAAATTACCTTCTTTGACTTGATGCTCCACCTTCCAGGCCCGCTGGGGTGGAGGTCCCACCTTCCAAACCCATTGGGGTAAGAGTTCTGTCTTCTGGACCCACTGAGGTGGTGGCCCTGCATGGCAGCTTTGCCATGTAGGGGTTGGGCCCCCAAGACCCTGCCCCTATGGCTTTCCATGGCTCTGCCTCCATGGCTTGCTGGGCATTGCCCTGGTGGGAGCTCTCTACAGTGACCCTGGCCCCCACAGTGGTTCCCTTCCTGGGCCCCACTCTGCAGGCTGGGGTCCGGTGCCCATACTGTCTCAGGGTGGAGTTCCAGCTCTCCTGGGCATCCTTTGAAATCTAGGTGGAGGTGACTACACCCCCATGCCTTTGCTGGGTACAGTGCATGCTGCTCTGCCCAAAGGGCAGCTGAACAGCGAGGCACTGGAGTGTAGGACTGAATTTTACAATGTAAGAAGGTTTCTTGTGAGGGGATGGCATGCCCTGAAGTCTCAAAAGTGCTGGTGGCCTCTCGTCTGAAACCATTTCTCCCCCAGGGTCCGTCCTTGCACTCTGGTTCTGTGATGGGAGGGGCAGTGCAGAGGATTTCTGAAGTGCCACTGGGGTCATTCTTCCATTGTTTTGGACAATACCTCCTGGCTTCTGTTGAGATGGCTGACTAATCTTATTAAATGGTCACTTGGCTACACTCTCCCCATTCTCTTCCTAACAGGCTTCTTCATCCTTTCAATACAGTTAGGCTGAGGGTTTTCCAAATCTTTAAGTCTTCTTCCTCCTTGATTAACAATTCTGTCTTTGGATCATTCTCTCTCCTCACATTTTATCACAGTATAAGCAGTCAGAAGAAATCCAGCTGCTCTTTCAACACTTTGCTAAGAAATTTTCTTAGCCAAGTATCCAATTTTATCACTCACAAGTTCTACCATCCACAAAACACTAGGACATGAACACAATTCAGCCAAGTTCTTTGTCACTTTATAGCAAGGATGGCCTTTCCTCCACTTTCCAGTAATGTGTTCCTCATTTCTGTCTGAGATCGCATCAGAATTGCCTTTGCTGTCCGTATTTATACTAACATTCTCTTCAGGATCATTTAGGTATTCTCAAAGAAGATTGAAGCTTTTTCTACTGCTTTCCTCTTTTCTTTTTCAGCACTTGCCAGAATTGCTTTTAAAGGTCTATTCATGGCAATATAGGCTTTTTTCTAGCCTGCACATCAAAACTCTTCCAGCCCCTACCTGTTACCCAGTTCCAAAGCCGCTTCCACATTTTTAGCTATTTGTTACAGCATCACCCCACTTCTCAGTACCAATTTTCTGTTTTAGTCCATTTGGGTTGCTATAACAAAAATTCTATAAACTGGATGACTTATAAGCAATGCACATTTGTTTCTTATAGTTCCAGGGGCTGGGAAGTCCAAAATCAAGGTGCTGGTAGATTGGATGATCTGTGAGAACTCATTACCTGGTTCATGAATGGCTGTCGTTCTGCTGTGTCCTCAAGTGACAAAAGGGCAAGGGATTTCTCTGGGGCCTCTTTTATAAGGGCACTAATCACCTCCTAAAGGCTCCACTTCCTAATACTATCACATTAGGGGGTTTGGATTTAACAGAAGAATTTTGAGGTGACACAAACATTCAGTATGTTGCATTCTTTAAGTACGAAATCTCTTATGATTATTATATAGACATAATTAAAATATATATATGGGGAAATTATATCTTATATATCTGTCTGGCTTAAAATAATCAAAATATTATATTTATTATATATTATGTCCTTAATAAAACCATTTATTTGGAATCTAGTTAATTAGAGTCTCATCATGACAGTCTGGTCCAAATTTCTAAGCTAGATGGGTAGTAAAGCAGGGTGCTTTGAGATTAGTCGTATGTGGATTCACATCTGAGCTTACCTGCAAATTGCCAGTTAGTGAACTTGAGCAAGTTTTTTACCCCCTGAAACCAAGTGTCCTCATCTATAAAATGGAAATAATTCTTCCTACGGTACTTTAAAATGCTGCTGTGAATATTTAATGGGTTACATATATGTAAAGTGCTTACTTTAGTGACTGACAAATTGTAAATTCTCAATAAATAGTGAGTCCCTACAATTTGCCATTTTCTTCTTGGAGTTGAATGTTGAGTTGAGTGTTTCACTGGAAAACTACTGTGGTCAGATAGAGTTGCATCTGTTATTTTAAAATCTGTATCTTCATTTGTTCATGAGGAAATGTCTATAACCAGCTACTGTATACTAGGAATCATAGTTGGGACCCAAAACTAGTCTTGTGATATAGGAAGCACTTAAGTGAGGCAATATCCACCAGGGGCTCTCTGGGACCAAGCGGTAGGTCATAGTTCTGTTGTTTGAATTTTTATTGGAAGAAGCACAACTGGCAACTTGGTCCTTGTAGCTGATTGTGTATCAAGGATAGAGCACAATCCTTACTTAAGTAACCAGCATTCATTGAGCACCTTCTATATACAGGGCTTTGTGCTAAGCATTGTGAAAACCACACAAAAACATAAGATATGGTACTTGCTATGAAGCTTACGTCTAATTGGGAAGATCAGGCATATTTACATAAATCATTAGTTAACAATGTAATGTATTACATAGGAGTACTAAATAAAGATGTTAGACAGTGTTAATTTATCAGACGGAGGGAGCTGTATGGATTGAAATGATGAGAAAAGATTTTGTGTCACTTGGGCCAAGGATGAATTTTAAATTATGGACAGAGTTTTGTTTTGTTTTATTTTTCGAGATGGAATCTCACTTTGTTGCCCAGGCTGGAGTGCAGTGGCATGGCTCACTGCAGCCTCTGCCTCCTGGGTTCAAGCAATTCTCCTGCCTTAGCCTCCCCAGTATCTGGGGCTACAGGCACATGCCACCATGCCCAGCTAATTTTTGTATTTTTAGTAGAGACGGGATTTCATCATGTTGGCCAGACTGGCCTCGAACTCCTGACCTCAAGTGATCTGCCTGTCTTGGCCTCCCAAAGTGCTGGGATTACAGGCATGAGCCACCGTGCCTGGCTGGACAGAGTTTTTATTGATAAAGTAAATGGGGCATTCTGGGAGGGGAGGCTGTTTTAACAAAGGAACTGTCCACGTATGTTCATGGGTCAGTGATGGTTCTGAACAAGGTTCATATAGCAGACCTGTGGAGATCAGCAGACACTATGTACAAGAAAGTGTCTTGGACCATCTGCACTTGAGAATTCAGTGATGGCTTAAGACCAAATTTCCAATTCTAAAGCGACCATTCAATCAGTAGTCACTGAGTATCCACCATGTGCTAGGCACTGGGGGCTCCATGGTTAGTGACATGGGACTGACTCCATCCTCATCTCAGGAAGCTTATCGTATGGTTGGGTTGAGAGGCGAGAAGACAATCAAATAATCATAAAATCAAGCGTAAAGTTTTGCTTATGACAAGTGCTTCAAGTATGTTATACTATAAGATGTGATAAAAGGAAATTTTGCTTTTATTGAGGAAGTCAGGAGGACTTCTTTGAGGAAGTAACCTTTGGTTTGAGAACTGCAGGATGAGTAATGTGAACAAGGCCTACAAGGGGAGGTGGTTCAGGAAGAGGAATCTCATGTGTCACGGGGGAGTCTGGCAAACAGCTGAGACTGAAGGATCAGTGTAGCTGGAACTGAGAGTGAGGGCTCCCTGGTGTGACACTAGACTTAGAGTTCCATGGGCTGGAACATGCAGGGTGTTGTGAGCTCTGTTAGGGAGGCCTGTGTTTATTCCAAATCTAAAGGGAAGCTGCTGAATGGCTTTGAGTGGGCTGTGGTGTGTGTCACCCCCGCTGCAGTTGAGAACGAATTGAAAAGAAGCCAGGTTGGATATAGATTGACCTGGAAGGAGGTCATTGCATTTGCCTAAGCACTTCAAAGGCAGGGACAATTGAAACTGAAGAATAAGCAGATCTTTCTGAAAGCTATTTAGGAAGTAAAATTGATAGGACTTGGTAACATACTGGCTAGAGTGGGTTTCTGGATGCACTAACTGGATGCATGGTGGTCATATTAGTTTGTTGTTGCACTGATATAAAGAAATACCTGAGACTGGGTAATTTATAAAGAAAAGAGGTGTCATTGACTCATGGTTCTATAGGCTGTACAGGAAGCATAGTGGCTCCTGTCTCTAAGGGAGGCAGAAAACTCATAATCATGGTAGAAGGCAAAGGGGAAGCACGTCTTACATGGCTGGAGCAGGAGGAAGAGAGAGAAGGGGAGGTGCCACATATATGTGTGTGTGTGTATATATATATATATATATATATATATTTTTTTTTTTTTTTCGAGATGGAGTTTTGCTCTTGTTGCCCAGGCTGGAGAGCAGTGGCACAATCTCAGCTCGCTGCAACCTCTGCCTCTCAGGTTCAAGCAATTCTCCTGCTTCAGCTTCCCAAGTAGCTGGGATTACAGGCACCCACCACCACACCCAGCTAATTTTTTGTATTTTTAGTAGAAATGGGGTTTCACCATGTTGGCCAAGCTGGTCTTGAACTCCTGACCTCCGGAGTTTTGATCCACCAGCCTCAGCCTCCCAGAGTGCTGGGATTACAGGCGTGGTGCCACACACTTTTAAACAACCAGATCTTGTGAGAACTCTATCATGAGAATAGCACCAAAGGGATGGTCCTAAACCATTCATGAAGGACCCACCCCCATGATCCAGTCACCTTCTGCCAGGCCCTATCTCCAACACTGGGGATTACAACTGAACATGAGATTTGGTGGGAACACAGATGCAAACTGTAACTGTGGTTCTACTCACTGATAAAGGAGGCATTGGAAGAAGAAGATCAGGCCTCTGAGGGAAGATCTTGAGATCTGTTTCAGACATATTGTGTTCACAGTATCTTTGAGACACCTGATAGGAGCTGGTAATTAGGTAGTTGTATTATGGGTCTGGAGCTCAGAACAGAGCTTTGGACTAGAGCTAATGAACTTTGAGCCCACATACAAGTGTCCAGTGACCTTGACTGAATTGCATATAGATGGCTGCTGAAGTTGTGTATGAGTCTGAGATTGCTTAGGGGAGAGCAGAGAATGAAAGAAATGTGGAGTGGTTCTGTGACTAGGCCTTCAGAAACTTCAGCAGATAATGGCCCAGTGAAAGAGGATGAGCTCTCCAAAGAGACAGAGAGGTTGCATCTGTTAAGATGTCTTTGGCTGACAGAGGCTTTAAAGTATAAGCACATTGGTTGTTTACTTAATAGGAAGTCCTGAAGGTAGCTGCACGTATCAGGGGGCTGAGATCTTGGAATTCCCCTCATGTTTGCAAGAAGGCTGCCACTGTGGAGGTTATTATAACCTCATATAACTACAAAACAGGTAATAGGATCAAGCAGAGTCATTAAGAGAAAAGTCTCCTGGTGTACCTCTTTTGTTTTATCGGAGGGAGAAAGTATGTCTCAGAAGCTCCCCAGCAGATTTTCTCTTCATTCTTACTGTCCAGAACTGAGTCACATGGCCACCTCTAGCTGCAAGGGGCTCTGGGAAAGTATCTTGCTTTTGTAGTCTGTGTATTGGTGTATTAGTCCGTTTTTACACTGCTATAAAGAACTGCCAGAGACTGAGTAATGCATAAAGAAAAGAGGTTTAATTGACTCACAGTTCCGCGTGGCTGGAGAGGCCTCAGGAAACTTACAATCATGGTAGAAGGTGAAGGGGAAGCAAAGACCTTCTTCACATGGTGGCAGGAATGAGACAGCTAGCAAGTGCAGGGAAAACTGCCTTTATGAAACCATCAGATCTCATGAGAACTCACTCACTATCACGAGAACAGCATGGGGCAAACTGCCCCCACGATCCAATCACTTCCCACTAGGTCTCTTCCTAAAACCTGGGGATTATAATTCAAGATGAGATTTGGGTGGGGACACAGTTTCAACCATATCAATTGGCAAATGGACAAGAAAAAAAGGGTGTTGACAGCAGTTGAGTAGCAACAGTGTTGTCCACCACAGGTGACGGGAGGGTCATTCATATGAAGCCAAGGAGTGTTTCAAAAAGGAGACGTAGTCAGCACTACTGAATGTGGCTGAAAAGTCAAGTAAGATGAGGACTTAAAAATGTCCACTGGATTGAATGACATGGAGGTCATTGGTGAATAAAGTGTGAACAGCTTCAATGTCAGCATAGGCCCGGAATATAGATTAGGGAAGGTATCAAAAGGCATCTAACTAGGTTGATGCCTAACTTCCCCAAGTGAAGATAGGCAAATCAAGGAAGCTTGCTGTCGTGTAGCTTTTAAAAATTCCTCTATAAGATGGAACTGGTGATGAAATTATAAAACCCCACTCTATCCATCAAGTCTGTCACTTGCTATCCATTCAACCTTGGGCAAGTTGGAAACTGAGCCTTAGTTTCCTAACTGCACCATGGCAATTGTGAGATAATACATATAAAGCTCTTTCTATGGTATCTAGCAAATAATGAATGCTCAATAAATGTGAGCTTTTGTTGTGATTCTGTTGGGCTAGTTTTTTTGTCCTATGTAGATCTTATGTTGATACAAGTTTATTTTATGAATGTATGATTACTACCAACTTTAAAAATATTTCCATTGTTAACAAGAAGCATGAAATACCTCTCAAGGACCTTGGGACAAAGCTTGATAAAGTCAAGGGCTTATGTGATATTTTTTAAGTATGAATATATGGAGAGAAGTTATTTCTAATTTAATGATTAGAGACTGAAAAGTCATATTGAAGTAATTTCTTACATATATATATATATATCAAAGGATGTTTTGTCTGGTATTTACATTTCATGTACGAATTACATTTTCTACATTACAGTGTATCATTGTCAATTACTGGAATGCCTCATGAAATATAAACAAGAAGTCTGGAAAGTAAGTTTTGGGTCAAATTTAACCCATAGTCACAAACTTAATTTGTATAATACAGTAAAAACTGTTTACATATTAAAACTGTTGTTGAGGTCAAATTTATTGACGTCCTATTATTTTGATGTGGCAGAACCCATAATTCTTTCTTTAATGGTTAATTATTTATCATTTAGAGCAGAAATGGTACTTTAAGAACATCGTGTTTTGACGGATAAAGTAATTGGACGTATCTTATTCTTGGAATTAAGCTAATATTATATGTTATGACAAACAATTTTATTTAATTTGAAAGGTTGCTTGAGAATGTGTCCTCTTTCAAATAGGAGATGTGAATGTTTAAGAAATGTGATTAGGGAAATGTTTTTTCAAATACGGTGTTTGGCAAACTGTCTTATGCTATTCTAAAATCTTTCTTTAGCATCAATCTGATTAGAGATGAATTTGTTAGAAGATAAAGTACTTTGTACTCTACCTGTGAGGGCTCATTTACAGAAGGACCAGTAAATAAATAAATCATTAAAATATAATGTTTTAACGTGATCTAATCTATGAAACATTCCTGCATGAGATTCCAGGGAAATTACTCACCTCAACCCCTCCATTAGAATTTTCACTGCTTTGGTAATGTTGAAGTCTCTACCTTTCTTTTTATTTCATGATGCTAAGTCAAAATATGCTTGCTGTTTCCTTTAGGATCTTTTGTATGTGATTGCGTATGGGCCTTCACAAGTGAAGCCTCCAGCTGTGCAAATGCTTTTCCACTACTGGCCCAATTTAAAACCTCCTGGGGCAATAAGCGAGTACAGGGGGTTGCAGTACACAGGTAAGAGGAGAGGAGCCCTGTGATGCCCCATCTGTATTTCTCCTGTGCCACACTGGCCTCACCTACTTATACATATATTTTTATCTTGCTGGATTATATTTTCTATGCCTTTGGACATGGTCATAAATCCTTTCTGAAACTAAGTAGTTTAAGGATGAATTAAATCAATTTCAAAAGCATTTATGGCATCAGGGCAAATTGCCCTAAGTCTCAGTCCATTTGCTATACCACTGGCTGAGGGTCTTAACTCTGGCTACCATTAATCGCTCCACAGGGATGAGCAGTGAGAGTGATGCTGCAAATTTGCTCATCATTTAGCAGAAACCCCAACTAGCAGATTCTGCTCTGATAAGAAGACTTGCAGCACTTTCAATATCACCAGCTCAGGCACTAAATAAAAATTAAATGACCCAGACTGGGCCCAGTGGCTCACGCCTGTAATACTAGCACTTTGGGAGGCCAAGGTGGGCAGATCACAAGGTCAAGAGATGTAGACCCTCCTGGCTAACATGGTGAAACCCCGTCTCTACTAAAAACACAAAAATTAGCTGGGCGTGGTGGTACGTGCCTGTAGTCCCAGCTACTTGGGAGGCTGAGGCACCAGAATTGCTTGAATCTGGGAGGCAGAAATTGCAATGGGCCAAGATTGCACCACTGCACTCCAGCCTGGCTACAGAGCGAGACTCTGTCTAAAAAAAAAAAAAAAATTAAATGACCCCGATAGGCTGGGTGCAGTGGCTCATGCGTGTAGTAATCTCAGCACTTTGGGAGGCTGAGACGGGTGGATCACTTGAGATCCAGAGTTTGAGACCAGCCTGGCCAACATGCAAAAATTAGCCAGTTTTGTTGCTTGTGCCTGTAATCCCAGCTACTCAGGAGGCTGAGGCAGAAGAATCACTTGAACCCAAGAGGAGGAGGTTGCAATGAGCCAAGATCATGCCACTGCACTCCAGCCTTGGTGACTGAGCCAGACTCTGTCTCAATAATAAAATAATAATAAATAAAAAATAAAAAATAGGTCAGGCGTGGTGGCTCACACCTGTAATCCCAGCGCTTTGGGAGGCCTAGGTGGGCGGATCACAAGGTCAGGAGATTGAGACCATCCTGGCCAACATGGTGAAATCCCGTCTCTACTAAAAACACAAAAAAATTTTAGCTGGACATGGTGGCACGTGCCTCTAGTCCCGGCAACTTGGGAGGCTGAGGCAGGAGAATCGCTTGAACCTAGGAGGCAGAGGCTGTGGTGAGCTGAGATCACACCACTGCATTCCAGCTCAGGTGACAGAGTGAGACTCTGTCTCAAAAAACAAACAAAAAAATGACCCCGATAGCCTGGTTGCTCAGCCATTCAACAGTGAATGATGTAATTAATAATGAGAAAAGAACATTAACTTTAAATATAATGACAGATATCTACCAAAAAATCCTGCAAAACAAACAAACAAATCAACAACCTCCAGGTCCTAGGAGGTTGTTTATGTATATATATTATTAAATCAAAGAAGAAACCTATGGCTAATGGAGTTTTTGATGCCCTTGTTGACCTTTTTGCCCCACTTAATTGTAGGTATAATTTTCTGAAAATGAAGAGAGATGGATATTTTTGCAGGGTTGACTTTTCTCCAAGTTATTGCAGGATTGCACACTGATGTTCTGATAATCTACTTATTTGTTCGCATTATTGGTATTTACAAAGGTGATTTGAGGTGGTTTTCAAGGGGATTTAACTGAATTCAGGTGTCTGACTTACGTTCCTGACGAAAGACTTAAAATCAAGTGTTAGAGATAGTAATACTTGTTGTCTGGGCTTTTGGTGGCCCTTGGTGGGCTCATTCTAAACCCAAAATACATGCTAACAATAATAAAAACAATGAAGGTAGATAGTAAGTAAATTTTTTTAAATTGGGAATTGGTATCATTGGTGCTGTATATCATAGACAGCAGAGAATGTTTAAGTGTTGGTAAGTGAATGATTTGAATGTAAAAGCAGCACAACTTACAGAAGCATTAATAGAATAAAAGGTGAAACAACTGAAATATTTGACACTAACTCCTTCTCATTTGATCCCTGAAATAAGCACTTACGTGAAGTATAAATGGATAATCAGTATTAAATAACATTTATTTATTCGATAAATATTTGATGAATAACTACTCTGTGTCAGACACTGTACTTTCTGTTAATAATACAGGAGCCAACACAAAACCAGGTCTCATGGAACCTACTACAATCTAGACATGGAAATCCATTTTATTTAACAAATAATTATGGAGTGTCTGCTATTAGGCAGGCATTATTCTAGGCATTCTTGGTGAAGCAGTAAAGAAAACATGAAAATCATTAATATCTTGGAGCTTACATTCTGATTGTTGGGGAAAGACCCCAAAACTGCCTTACAGGGTAATAAGTGCTAAAGTAGAACAAATACAGAGAGCTGTGGGGACACACAGGAAGGGTCTCTAACCTCACCGGGATGTGGGCATGTTTGGGAAGGGGTATTTGTTAAGGCAGATTCTCAAGTAAGTGACATTTAAGCTGATACCTGAAGGATATGTACACACTAGATGTTAGAAACGGATGAGGCATGAGTGGATAAACTTTGAGTTGCAAGGCAGAAGGTACTGCAGGGAGAAGATAGCATGATAGTATTTAGGAATTGGAACAAGTCCAATGTAGCCAGACATTGGAGTGAGAGGAGGAGAGTAGCCAGAGGTGAGCAGAGACGCTGATAGGCCTGGGAAGGAGTTTGGATTTTATCCTAACAGCAAAGGGACACCAGGCACAGGTTTTAGATGGAGAAGCCACTTGATGAGATTTGCCTGTTCAGAGTATCTCAGAAACCCAGCAAACTGACAACCACTTCCACCTATCCCCGTGGCCATTGCCCCAAGGAAGGTTCAGTCAAACCTGTCTTCACTGATATAGCTCAGCCTATGCCCACTACAACCAGAGCAACTTTCATCTTCTCTTACGCTCTGTGAACCAAGATGTCTCTGTCTGAGGGCATTCATTCTTCAGTCCATCCTTGCAATGACATGTTCATGCTTCTATCCTTTCAGCAGTCTGTTAATGGGATGCCTGCTGCCCTCCAGGCACTGTCCTAGGTACTGGGCAAGTAGCTCTCTTGAAACTCCCATTCTAGTAGACCATGGCATTCTGTGTAGGAAACAAAAGATCACAGAAAAAAAATCATTCTGGTCTATAGATCACTACTTATCCAGCACTGGTTGCTGGTCAGACATTGTTTAGCTGCTTATTATATTATCTAATTTTTTTTAGCCCTCTCCTAATTGAAGGCAATCTATGGACCAGGCACCATATTAGGTTTTACAGATGTTTTCTCAATTAAACCTTACAAAAATATTGGGAAGTCAGTTGTCCTATTTCTGTTCTACAGATGAGGAGTGGGATACAGAGTTTAAGTAACATGCCTAAATTCACACAAATAATAAGGGCACACATTGAATTTGAGCCCCACATTTTTCTACTTTAACTGTGTTACATCACTTTTTTCAATTCAGTTCTTTAATTAAACATTAGGTAAAGCATTAGAAATTGTCTGCAATGCCTACTGCAAGACATACCAAAGAGTATCATCAGTATTTAAATCGCACTATAACCCCAAATATTCTGAATGAAAATTGTATGGATTTTATTAACTTAGAAGCTCAAAGATGAAATGCTTTCTTAGGAACCAGCAACTTTTGTTTGTTTTCCCAGTGATGTACAGCATTTCCTCTTTAAAAAGTAAAAGTTTGGCCGGGTGTGGTGGCTCATGCCTATAATCCCAACACTTTGGGAAGCAGAGGCAGGTGGATCACCTGAGGTCAGTAGTTGGAGACCAGCCTGGCCAACATGGTGAAACCCTAGCTCTACTAAAAATACAAAAATTAGCCAGGCGTGGCGGTGCACGCCTGTGATCCCAGCTACTGGGGGATTGAGGCAGGAGAATCCCTTGAACCTGGTAGGCAGAGGTTGCAGTGAGCCAAGATTACGCCATTGCACTGAAGCCTGGGCGACAGACAAAGACTCCATCTTAAAAACATAAAAATAAATTAAAAAAAATAAAAAGTAAAATTTTTTTTTAAAAAGGAAAATTTACTTATCGAAAAATTACAGTAACATGTGGCCGGCGCAGTGGCTCACGCCTGTAATCCCAGCACTTTGGGAGGCCAAGGTGGGCAGATCACAAGGTCAGGAGATCAAGCCCATCTTGGCCAACATGGTGAAACCCCACCTCTACTAAAATACAAAAAATTATCTGAGCGTGGTGGCACGTGCCTGTAATCCCAGCTACTTGGGAGGCTGAGGCAGGGGAATCGCTTGCACCCGGGAGGTGGAAGTTGCGGTGAGCTGAGATTGCACCCCTGCACTCCATCCTGGCAACAGAGCAAGACTCCGTCTAAAAAAAAAAAAAAAAAGAAAAATTATAGCAATATGTAAGGAGGAAAAACAACACTGCCATCCCAGAAATGACTATTGTTAACATTTTGGTTTATTTACAGGTTTTGGTGAACTTTAAAAACTCCAATTAAGATCATATTGTATGTAATTACACAAGGCTCCTCCCAACTATTTATGATAAAAGATGTCAAACCCAGGAAAGTTTAAAGAATCACTATGAACACACAGGGTTAATAATTGTTAGTAATTCACCATAATTTTAACTTCACATATATGTGTAGGAATTATATATTATTTTCTAAACATAGTTAACATAGGAATATTTACAGCTCATACAAAGAAGATCAAATAATAAGAATTTGGTGATCTACAATGTTTGTTCCTTTTTGGTTTATTAGTGTATATCAACAACAACTGCTCCAATTATTTTGGTCTTAAAGATGGAAAAAATTGGCTGGGCATGGTGGCTTACGCCTGTAATCCCAGCACTTTGGGAGGCCGAGGTGGGTGGATCACGAGGTCAGGAGATTGACACCATCCTGGCCAACATGGTGAAACCCCGTCTCTACTAAAAATACAAAAAAAATTAGCCGGGGGTGGTGGCAGGCGCCTGTAGTCCCAGCTACTTGGGAGGCTGAGGCAGGAGAATGGTGTGAACCCAGGAGGCAGAGTTTGCAGTGAGCTGAGATCGCGCCACTGCGCTCCAGCCTGGGTAACTGAGCAAGACTCCGTCTCAAAAAAAAAAAAAAAAAAAAAAAGATGCAAAAAATTGATGTCTCATATTTTTGTGGGACTCCCATGTGTATGTATATAATTAAAATGACTTTTTCTCCTGTTTAAAAAAAATGCAAAAAATTGTAACTTAAGTTTCTTGACAATGAAAATAGCCATTATGTTGTTCTATGCTTCTCTGCTTCTGTGGGAGAGAAAGAAATTATTTAGCAATTTTCCTGTTACAGTGTCCCAACTAGAAAATAATTTAGCCTTTGTTAGTAAAGAACAGCAGCAATTATTGTTTAGTTTCCATTTGAACTATAGGACAAAAGATGTTACACAAGATATACATCTCCAAGAAACACACTCTACATTTCCAAGACAGGGACTGTACCTTTTTAAGACACAGACTGTTGCAAAAGCAGATAGAGAATAACTCAAGACAGTACTACAAGGTGAAATTTTGGTCTAGGCTACCAAATATCACATCAGTACAATTGGATTTTTGAGTTGTATACAAGTTAAGTGCAAGAAGGTCTACCAGTTTTTTTATGTCACATTGAGTTCTTAGTTATCTTTTTTATTAACTCAATCTTATCTCTACATAATTAAAAATGTTTTAAAACTTTTTTACCTGTGCCTTGTATACATGCAGAAAATCACAAATTTATAAGTGTTCATGGACCACCTCCTACCATATGTTCCCTCTTATACCCCAAAGGTAACTACTGACATGACTTCCAATACCCAAGATCAGTTTTGTCTGTTTTAGAATTTTATAGAAATGGAATAACTCATTATTTATTTGTGTGTGTGTGTGTGTGTGTGTGTGTGTGTGTGTGTGTGTTGTGTGTATGTGATTTGTTCATGGTGTTGAGGATAACTGTACTTTGTTCATTTTTTTATTGCTGTGCCTATTCTACCAAATAAATATACCATAGTCTACCTATCCATTCTATTATTAGTGGACTTTTGGATTATTCCCACTTTCTGGCTTTTATATATAACGTTCCTATGAACATCCTTGTATATGTCTTTTGGTGCATACTTGCATATATTTCTTTTAGGTGCCTAAGGTGGAATTCCTGGATTGGAGGATGTACATATATCCAACTTTAATGGATAATGGCAAACAGCTTTCTAAAGTAGCTGTATTAATTTGTCCTCTCATTAGTAGTGTATGAGAGTTCTTTTTGTCTTATTTTCCACATTTTGGTTATTATTGGTTTTGTTAGTTTTAAAAATTTTAGCCATTTTCAATGGCATGTAGAAGTATCTTATGATTATAATTTGCATTTCCCTGATTACTAGTGAAGCTGAACATTTCTTCCTATGTTTATTTGCCATTTGAATATCCTCTTATATGATCTTGGTCAGTTATATATGTTGCAAATATCTTGTTTTTTATTTTTCAATAACGTCTTATCATTAAATAAAGTTATTTTATTTTAATATTATCAACTTAGCATTCTTTGTCTTCATATTTAATCCTTTTCATGTCCTATCTAAGAAAATCCTTCCCTACCCCAAAATTATAATGCTTTTTTGTCATCTTCTATAATCTTTGTTTTTCATCTTTTAGATGTATCTGGAATTAATTTTTCTATATGGTATGAGGTAATGGCCAATCTCTTCTCTTATGGATAGCCAGTTGACTCAACATTATTTATTGAAAATATTATTCTTTCCTTACTACTCTGTGGTGCCATTTTTGTCATAAATCAATTGTCTATTTAAAAATGGTTCTGTCTCTGGATTCTTAGTTCAGCTGGTTTATTTTTCCTTTTACCAATACCATACTGTTTTAATTACTGTAGCTTAATAATAAAATTTTATATCCACCTGTGCAAGTCCTTTACCTTGTTATTATTGCTCTCTTCATCTTCCTTGTCTTCACCTACCTTCTCCTCTTTCTGTTCTTTCTCCTCCTCCTCCATTTCTTCCTCCTCCTTCAATAATATCTTGCCTATTCCTAGCTCTTTGCTAAGTTAAAGAGTTTGTCAAGTTAAACATATACAAACACTCATACTGCTAGGATTTTGATTGGGATTTTCTTGAATCTGTGTTGAGATAATCTTGATCAATTTGGGAAACTGACTTCTTTATAATATTGAATCTTCTAATCCATGAACATGGTATATCTCTTCATTTATTTAGGCTTGTTTTAAGTTGCCCTCAATCCCTTTTCTAGTTTTCTACTAGATGTAGATGTGTAGATATCTTACATATCTCTCATGTAGTTTATTCCTACATATTTATTTTTAGAATATTATTGTCAAATATACATTGTCTAACTCTTTGTTGCTAGTATGTAGATGCAATTAATTTTTAGTATATTGGTCTTGTATCCAGCAACTTTGCCAAGTCACTTTTCAGTTCTAATAATTTATTATGGTAGTCTTGCTTAAAAATTACTTTAATATGCACAATTATATTATTGTTGAATAATATACATTTAATGTCTTTCTCAATCCATAAGCCTTTTATGTCCTCTTGCCTTATTGCAGTGACTTAAATCTCACTGTGCTATGCTGATTCCTAAATCCTGTGCTATGCTGATTTCTAAATCCTTCATGGTTTCTTCTTTGACCCATGGGTCATTTAGAAGGAGATTTATAGCTTTATCCTTCTGTGGTCAGATAACATACTTTGTATTATTTCATTCCATTGACATTTTTAACACTTTCTTTAGGGTTGAGCATATGGTCATTTTTGTAAATGTTCCTGTGTAAAGAACTTAAAAAGAACTCAAGAACATAAAAAGAACTTCTATTTGGCAGTTGTTTGTGCAGTGTTCTACATGTGTCAATGAAATCAAATTTGTAATTGTTTAATTCAAATCCTGTATATTCTCATTAGATTTTTGCCCATTTCTTCTATCTGTTACCAAGAACAGGGTGTTAAAAATCTCTTACTATGACTGTGGATTTGTCTATTCCTGTTTGTAGTTCTGTCGATGTTTGCTTTATGTATTTTCAGGCTGCATTATTAGGTGTATACAAGTTTAGAATGCAGTATTTTCCCAGCTAATTGAAACTTTTACCATTATGAAGTGCATATCTTTATCTCTTCTAATACTTTTGTGTTAAAATCTACTTGGTCTTATACTAATGTAGCTATACCAGCTTTCATGAGTGTTTGCATGGTATAACTTTTCCCATCTTTTAATTTTCAATTTTTTTGTATTCTTAATATTTTATGTGTGTCTTGTAATCAGCGTATAGTTCTTTAAACCCAAGACTTATAATTTTTGCCTTTTAATTGGAGCATTTAGCCTATATATATGTAATGTAGTTACTGGTATATTTGACTTTAAATCCACAATTTTCTATTGCAATCTATTTTTCCTGCTTCTTTTTTCTTTTCTCTCTCTCTCTTTTTTTTTATTATACTTTAGGTTTTAGGGTACATGTGCACAATGTGCAGGTTTGTTACATATGTATCCATGTGCCACGTTGATGTGCTGCACCCATTAACTCGTCATTTAGCATTAGGTATATCTCCTAATGCTGTCCCTCCCCCTCCCCCCATCCCACAACAGTCCCCAGAGTGTGATGTTCCCCTTCCTGTGTCCATGAGTTCTCATTGTTCAATTCCCACCTATGAGTGAGAACATGTGGTGTTTGGTTTTTTGTCTTTGCGATAGTTTACTGAGAATGATGTTTTCCAGTTTCATCCATGTCCCTACAAAGGACATGAGCTCATCAATTTTTATGGCTGCATAGCATTCCATGGTGTATATGTGCCACATTTTCTTAATCCAGTCTATCATTGTTGGACATTTGGGTTGGTTCCAAGTCTTTGCTATTGTGAATAGTGCCGCAACAAACATACATGTGCATGTGTCTTTAGAGCAGCATGATTTATAATCCTTTGGGTATATACCCAGTAATGGGATGGCTGGGTCAAATGGTATTTCTAGTTCTAGATCCCTGAGGAATCGCCACACTGACTTCCACAATGGTTGAACTAGTTTACAGTCCCACCAACAGTGTAAAAGTGTTCCTATTTCTCCATATCCTCTCCAGCACCTGTTGTTTCCTGACTTTTTAATGATGGCCATTCTGACTGGCGTGAGATGGTACCTCACTGTGGTTTTGATTTGCATTTCTCTGATGGCCAGTGATGATGAGCATTTTTTGATGTGTTTTTTGGCTGCATAGATGTCTTCTTTTGAGAAGAGTCTGTTCATGTCCTTCGCCCACTGTTTGATGGGGTTGTTTGTTTTTTTCTTGTAAATTTGTTTGAGTTCTTTTTTCTCTTTTTTTTTTTTTGCCTCTTTTGCACTGATTAAGTATATTTAAATATTTCATCATCCCATCTTTGGCTTAGTAAGTTTAGTCCTCTACTATTCTTTCAATCATTACCCTAGAGATTATATCATGCATTCTGACTTATCAGTGTCCAGTATAAAGTAGTACTTTTATATTTTTGTGTTAAGTGGCAGAAGATTTTAACTCCATTTACTCCCTCCTGACTTCCATGCTATACTTTATTTTTTATATATATATAATATATATATATTCCACAAAACATAATTACTGTTGTTTAGTGCAGTCAGTTAGATTATATTTTCCTTTTTCTTGCTATTTTTCCCTTTTTGTATCTCTAAGCTCCTATCTGGGATTGAAGTTTTTTAAAATAATATCCTTTTATATTTCCTTTAGTGCCATTCTACTGAAGATACGTTTTCTCAGTTAGTGTTTGTCTGAAAATGTTTGCTTTGCCTTTGTTTCTTAAGGCTATTTTCTCAATGTATACAATTTTTTTTTTTTTGAGACGTAGTTTTGCTCTTGTCACCCAGGCTGGAGTGCAATGGCGTGATCTCAGCTACTTGCAACCTCTGCCTCCTGGGTTCAAGCAATTCTCCTGCCTCAGCCTCTCGAGTAGCTAGGATTACAGGCACCTGCCACCATGCCTGGCTAATTTTTGTATTTTTAGTAGAGACAGGATTTCACCATCTTGGCCAGGCTAGCCTTGATTGGCAGTCATTTTATTTTTCATACTTTGAAGGTTTTTCATGATTTTCTCATTTTCATTGTTTCTATAAAAAATTGACTTTCTATCAAACTCAATTGCCAATTGTTACTCTTTTGAGGGTAAACTTTTTTTTTCTTTGTCTTAAAAGTTTTCTCTTTTTTTAATTTTTGGCAGCTTTACTATGATATATCTAGTTATGATATTATGTATGTTTGTCTTTTTGGAGGGGTTCATAGGACATGTTGATCTGTGGCTTGATGTATTTTGTCAGTGGAAAGTTGTCAGGCTTATCTCTCTTTTGTTAATGATAGTACTTTATTAAGATATATTTTACATAAGTTAGATACACAAGTATCAAATGTACAGCTGGGTCAATTATGACAAATGTATAATGCTCATGTAGTCATCATCCAAATAAAGATAATGGAATGTTTCCATCAACCCAGAAAGTAACGGTATGCCTTTTCCAAACACCATCCCCTTCTCTCATTCTGAAGTGATCACTATTCTGGTTTCTACATAATTCATATATTCATCTAATTCAGGTATTCATGTAAATGGAGATCAAATACGATATATTTTTTCATTTCTGACTCCATTCAGTCAACATATTACTGAGATTAGTCCATGTTATTGTGGATATTAGTAGTTCTTTTTTTTATTGCTAAGTATTCCATTGCATGGATATGTCATTTGTTTATCAACCTTCTATTGATGTATATTTGGGTTGTTTTCAGTTTTTAGCCAATATACATAAAGCTGCTATGAATATCTTATACAAGTTTTTTTGTGGACTTACGCATTTATTTCTCTTGGGTATATACCTAGGACTGGAATTGCTGGGTCATAGAGTTTATAAGAAATATCTAAACAGTTCTCTAAAGTGTTTATGCCATTTTACATTTCATCCAACAATTTATGAGAGTTTCAGTTGCTCTCCACTCTGCTATCACTTGCAATTGTCCGTGTTTTTAATTTTAGCCATTCTGGTGAGTGTGTATCTTGTGGCTTTAACTTAAATTTCTTTGATGACTGCTGTTGAGCACATTTTTATATAATTATTGGTTATTCCTGTATCTTATGAAGTACCTGAGAAAGTCTTTTACCAATTATTGATTGGGTTCTTTATTTTCTCTGTTGTTGATATGTAGTTGTTCTTCATTTAGTTTGACACAAGTCATTTGTCAGATTTATATAATACAAATATTTTATTCCAGTCTTGGGGTTACTCTTTTATTTCCTTAACAGTGTCTTTTTTGATGAGCATGAGTTTTTAATTCTGGTAAACTGAAATGTATCATTTTTGCTCTTATGGTTAATGCCTTTCATGTCCTAAGAAATCTTTGCCTTCTCCAAGATTGTAAACATTTTCTCCTTCCAGAAGGTCTATATTTCCATTTAAGTCTATTATCTGTCTTAAGTTTAATTTTTGTGTATGATGGCTGTGGCTTATTGTCTTCCTTATGATTTATATTTCCTTATTTCCAGTGCTCTTTGTTGAAAAGATTATTTTCTCTCCTTTGAATTATATTGGCCCCTTGGTCATATTTATGTGGGTTTATTTATGGACAGTGTTTGTTTTCATTTATTTGTGTCTCTGTCTGTACACCAATACAATTGTCTTAAATAATTGTATGTTATAGCTTGAAATCAGATAGTTCGAATCTGTATCTTTGTTCTTTTTCTTTGACTACTTTGGCTATTTTAGAGACTTTGCATTTCCATTTAAATTTTAGTATCAGCTTTCAATTTTCAATTTCTGTCAAAAAAAAAAAACAAAAACACTAAACCCAAAAAAAGGCCAGGCATGGTGGCTCACACCTGTAATTCTAGCACTTTGGGAGGCTGAGGTGGGAGGGTCACATGAGGCCAGGAGGTCAAGACCAGTCTGGGCAACATGGTGAGACCCTATCTCTGTTTATTAAAAACAGCAGCAGCAGCAGCAACAGCAACAACAACAACAACAACAAGAATTTCTGCCAAAATAATCCTGCTGGGATTTTAATCTGGATTGTGTTAATCTGTGATTCCATTTGGAAAGAAATGGCATCTTAACAATATTGGATTTTTGAATCCCTGAATGTGGTATATCTTTCTGTTAGTTAGGTCTTTTAAAATTTCTCTCAGTGGTGCTCTGTATTTTTCACTGTAGAAGTCTTACATTTCTTTTGTTAAACGAATTCCTAGGTGTTTGAATTTTTTATGCCATTGTAAATGGCATTATTTTAAAATTTAATTTCCAATTGTTTATTGCTTGTGTAAGGAAATCCAGTTGAGTTTTACATATTGATCTTTTATCTCATGAGTTTGCTAAATTCAATTATTCTAGTACTTTGTTTATTAGTTGGATTTTCTATATAGGCAATGGTGTCATCTGGCTACTTCCTTTCAAATCTTTATATCACTTATTGCTGTTTTCTTTCTTTGTTTTATTGTCCAGTACTTTCACAAAAGAAAGTCTGTTGAATAGAATTGATAAGAATGGATATTGCATTAGTCTGTTCTCACACCACTATAAAGAAATACCTGAAACTTGTTAATTTATAAAGAGGTTTAATTGGCTTGTGGTTCTGTGGGATGTACAGGCTTCTGCTTCTGGGGAGGCCTCAGGAAACTTAAAATAATGGCAGAAGGTGAAGGGGAAGAAGGCACATCTTCACATGGCTGGTGGGGGGAGGGTGTACACACACTTTTAAACAACCGATTCTCTGAGCACTCACTCACTATCATGAGAGCAGCAAGGGGGAAATCCACTCTCATGATCCAATCACCCCTCACCAGGCCCCTCCTCCAACCATGGGAATTACAATTCAACATAAGATTTGGATGAGGACACAAATCCAAATAATATAATTCCACCCTTGGCGCCTCCAAAATATCATGTCATTCTCACATTTCAAAACACAATCGTGCCTTCCCAACAGTCTTCCAAAGTCTTAACTCATTCCAGCATTAACTCAAAAGTCAACAGCCTGAAGTCTCATTTGAGATAAGGCACGTCCCTTCCACCTATGATCCTGTAAAATAAAAAACAAGTTAGTTACTTCCAGATTATAATGGGGATACAGGCATTGGGTAAATGCTCCCTTTTCAAAAGGGAGAAATTGGCCAAGTCAAAGGGGCTACATGGCCCATGAAGTCTGAAACCCAGCAGGGCAGTCATTAAATTTTAAAGCTCCAAAATAATCTACTTTGACTCCATGTATCACATTCAGGCCACACTAATGCAAGGGAGTGGCTCCCAAGGGATTGGGCAGCTCTGCTCCTGTGGTTCTGCAAGGTACATCCCCTGCAGCTGCTTTCATGGGCTGGTGTTGAGTGCCTGCAGCTTTTCCAGGTGCATGGTGCAAGCCATCGATGGATCTACCATTCTGGGGTCTGGGGGACGGTGGCCCTCTTCTCACAGCTCCACTAGACAGTGCCCCCATAGGGACTTTGTGTAGGGGCTTCAACTCCATATTGCCCTAGTAGAGGTTCTCCATGAGAGCTCTATCCCTGCAGCAGATTTCTGCCTGGACATCCAGGCATTTCCATACATCCTCTGAAATCTAGGCACAGGCTCCCAAGCGTCAACTCTTACCCTCTGCATACCCTCTGGCTTAACACCACACGGAAGCCACAGAGGATTATGGCTTGCAGTCTCTGGAGCAGTGGCCTGAGATGTATTTGGGGCCCTTTTAGCCACAGCTGGAGCTGGAGTGGCTATAATACAGAGAACAGTGTCCTGAGGTTGTGCAGGGCAGCGGGGCCCTGCCCATGAAACCATTCTTTCCTCCTAGGCCTCTGGGGCTGCGATGTGAGGTGGTGTCACAAAGTTCTCTGAAATGCCTTCAAGACATTTTCCCCATTGTCTTGGATATTAACATTTGGTTCCTCTTATGCAAATTTCTGCAGCTGGCTTGAATTCCTCCCCAGAAAATGGGTTTTTATTTTTTACCACATGGTCAGGCTGCAAATTTTCCAAACTTTTATGCTCTGCTTCCCTTTTAAATGTAAGTTTCAGTTTTGGATAATCTCTTTGCTGATGAATATAAGCATGCACTGTTAGAAGCAGCCGGGCCACATTGTGAATGCTTTGCTGCTTAAAAATTTCTTCTGACAGATACCTTAAATCATCTCTCTCAAATTCAAAGTTCTACAGATCCCTAGAGCAGCGGCACAATTCTGCCATTCTCTTTGCTGAAGGATAGCAAGAGTGACCTTTACTCCAGTTCTCAATAAGTTCCTCATCTCCATCTGAGACTGCCTCAGCCTGGAATTCATTGTCCATATCACTATCAGCATTTCGGTCACAACAATTTAACAAGTCTCTAGGAAGTTCCAAATTTTCTGTCATTTTCCTGTCTTCTTCTGAGCCTTCCCAACTATTTCAACCTTTGCCCATTACCCAGTTCCAAAGTGGCTTCCACATTTTCAGGTATATTTATAGCAATGCCCCACTTCTCTAGTATGAATTTTCTGTATTAGTTTGTTCGTGCACTGCTATAAAGAAATACCTGCAACTGGGTAGTTTATAAAGAAAAGAGGTTTAATTGGCTCTGCTTCTGCAGAGGCCTCAAGAAACTTACAATCATGGTGGAAGGTAAAGGGGAAGCAGACACATCTTCACACGGTGGCAGGAGGGAGAGGTGGTGGGGAGGTGCCACACACTTTTAGACAACCAATTCTCTGTGCACTCACTCACTATTATGAGAACAGCAAAGGGGAAATCCACTCCCACGATCCAGTTACCTCCCACTGGGCTGCTCCTCCAACACTGAGGATTACAATTTGACATGAGATTTGAGTGAGGAAACAAATCCAAGCCATATTAGATATTGTTGCTTTGTTCCTAACTTGATGGAATATTTCACCATTAAGTATGCTATTAGCCATAGGGTTTTGCAAATCTCCTTTATATCAGTTTCAGAAAGTTAAATTTTATTTCCAGTTGATTTACATATTTTATTCTGAATAGTTTTTATTTTTTATATTTATTTATTTATTTATTTATCTTGAGACAGAATCTCGCTTTGTCACCAGCCTGGAGTGTAGTGGTGCGATCTCGGCTCACTGCAGCCTCTGCCTCCTGGGTTCAAGCAATTCTTCTGCCTCATCCTCCCGAGTAGCTGGGATTACAGGCATGTGCCACCACGCCCAACTAATTTTTGTATTTTAATAGAGATGGGGTTTCACTATGTTGGCCAGGATGGTCTCGATATCTTGACCTCGTGATCCACCTGCCTTCACCTCCCAAAGTGCTGGGATTACAGGCATGAGCCACTGCGCATGACCAGTTCTTAAATTTCACCAAATGCTTACATAAACTAAAACAAATAAACAAAAAACAGAAAAACGATAAAAGTTGTGTTCTTTATGTATCATTGTTTTCTGCTTTTATCTTTACTATCTTGTTTCTTTTACTTTCTTGAATTTAATTTTTTCTTCTTTTTCCTAGCTTCTTGGGATTAAAAAATTAGATTGTTTATTTCCAACATTAATTTTTTCTAATTATCCATTTAAAATTACCAACTTCCCTCTAAGTTCTACATTTGCTGCATCCCACAGATTTTGATATTTTGGGTCTTTACTAGCATTCATTTAAAAATATTTAGACATTTTAATTGCTCTATCTTTATTGCCTGTGTTATTTAGGAGAGTAGTTTAACTTGCAAATATCTGGGTTCTAGTTACTTTTTTGTTTTGATATCTGTGGTAATTCTGTTGTAATTAGTGAATGTTGCTTCTCTCATTTAATTCTTGAAAGGTGTCAATTCATTGTAGCCAACAGGAAATTACATATTATTCTTGTAATTGTACCTCTAAATGTAGTATGATATTTTTCTCTGCCTCTTTGAAAGATTTTCTGTTTATTTTTGGTATTTAGTACTTTCTTTTTCTTTTTTTTTGAGACGGAGTCTCGCTCTGTCGCCCAGGCTGGAGTGCAGTGGCGCAATCTCGGCTCACTGCAAGCTCCGCCTCCCGGGTTCACGCCATTCTCCTGCCTCAGCCTCTCCGAGTGGCTGGGACTACAGGTGCCCACCACCACGCCTGGCTAATTTTTTGTGTTTTTAGTAGAGAGGGGTTTCATCGTGGTCTCGATCTCCTGACCTCGTGATCCGCCCGCCTCGGCCTCCCAAAGTGCTGGGATTACAAGCGTGAGCCACCGCGCCCGGCCAGTATTTAGTACTTTCATTATGTTCTGCTTGAGTGTGGTGGTTTTTGTACTTATTTTGCTTGGGGTTTGCTGAGCTTCTCGAATCTTTGTTTTTGTGTTCTTCGTCAGTTTTGGAAAAATTTGGGATATTATTTTATCCAGATATTTATGCTGTCATTTCTTTTTTCTCCTCTCATTCCGGGAGTTTAAAAAAATATTTGGTACTTTTTCCAGAGGTATCAAATACTCCATTTTTAAAAAATGTTTACCTGTGCATTAGTTTGGATTTGTATTAATTTTTCAAGTTCACTGATCTTTTCTTCTGCTGTGTCCAATATTTTTTAAAAGTCCAGTCAATGAGTTAGTAATTTTATGTATGCTATCTTTTCTAATTATGTTTTTAGGTCTAGAATTTTCTTTTAGCTATTTTTTACAGTTTTCATCTGTCTCTGGGAATTTTCATCTGAATGATCTATTTCTGTATATTCTTTAATATATTTGAACTACTTATTTTAAAATTCTTATTTTTAATTTGAAATGAGTCTAGGTCATTTGCTTCTTTTCACTCTTTTCCTTTTGATTATGGATCACATTTTCTAGTCCTTTCACATGTCTTGTAAATTTTTTATTGTATGATGGACATTGTAAAGAATATGTTGTAGAGACTCCGAACTATTTTATTTACTCTAAAAAGCATTGAATTTTGTATTTTGTATTTGCTGGTCAGAAGTTACTGGTGGATCACCTTCTTGCATCAATGCTTAGCTTTATTTATTTTTATTTTAAATTTTCAGATTTTATAGCCTTCTTGATCTCTAGTCTTTAAAAAAATTTTACTTGTACATATTTTTGCTTTTTTGTTTTTCCCTCCCTCCCTCCTTCTGTCCCTTCCTTCCTTCCTTCTTTCCTTCCTTCCTTCCTAACACAGTCTCACTCTTTCCTAGGCTGGAGTGCAGTGGCACCACAATCATAGCTCACTGCAATCTTGAACTCCTGAGATCAAGTGATCTTCCCACCTCAGCCTCCTAAGTAGCTGGGACTACAGGCATGACCAACACACCTGGCTAGTTTTTTATTATTTGTAGAGATGGGTCTCCCTATGTTGTCCAAGCTGGTCTCAAAATCCTGGGTTCAAGTGATCCTCCTGCCTCAGCTTTCCAAAGTGCTGGGATTACAGACATGAGACACTGTGTCTGGTCTAATTGTACATTTTTATGGAATGTAAAGTATCCCATACGTTTTTGTTATGGCCTGATATTTTGTTACCTGCATAGACTGTGTAATGATCAAGTCATGGTATTTGGGGTGTCCATCACCTCAAGGATTTATTATTTCTATGCACTGGGGACATTTCAAGTCCTCTCCTAGGTGTTTTGAAATATACAATACATTGTTGTTAAATACAGTCAACCTACTCTACTATCAAATATTGGAACTTATTCCTTCTGTCTGTTTGTACCTGTTAACCAGCCTCTCTTTATCTGACCTTCTCTTCCCAAGGACTTAGATTTATAACTTGTTAAGCCAACTATATTTCAGTTTTGCCTTTAGTCCTAGTGTATAACTATGACTCCTGTAGCATTATCTTCAATATTTGTGTTATGTAGTGAAAGCAGTGTTTAGAGGGATATTTATAGCACTGAAGACATAGAGTAGAAAGAAGGAACATGTAAAATCAATGCTATAATCTTCTACTTTAGGAAACTAGAGAAAGAAGAGCAATTTAAGCCTAAAGCAAGCATAAGAAAATAAATAACAAAAATTAGAGAACAAGTCAGTAAGATTTAAAACAGGAAAACATAGAGAAAAATCAACAAAATTAAAAACTGTTTTTTAAAAAATCAATAAGCTTGTAGCCAGTCTAACCAGGGAAAAAGAGGAAAAGACATTAGACACACATTTCTAATATCAGAAAGGAAATAGAGATTATTAAACAGAGATGATTATTTCCTGATCTCATGGACATTAAAAGGATAGTGAAGGATTACTATGAACAACTCTATGTCTACAAATTTTTAAACTTAGGCCTAGAGCACAGTCTTCATTCCTAAGGTGTGACCTATCTGTTACCAACTATTGTCTCCTGAATTTCTGGTGTGTTCACTAAAGTTCTTTTCTTTGGCTACATTGGAAATACAACATATACCTAGCCCTGTGTGACCTCCAAAATCTCTGTTCTGCGTTCAACCATAGAGCAGAGTTCTTTGCTAGTCCTTGCAGAAGTTTGCTGTGAGCACATGCAGGCCAAGGACCTGAGGGATGCCCTTCCATTGATCTGTGATACCTCTTCTCGGAAGCTCTCCTCTGTTCTCTACCTTTACTCACAAATTCCATCCGCCTTAGCATTTCTTTATTTTGATTTCTCTACCCACTGAAAATCTGTTTCTTCTACCCACCAAAAATGCTGATTTCTTACTGAGTTCCATTTTTCTATGCCGCAGTTTGGAAATATCACCAGGCAGAAAGCCAAGGTGAATGTAGAACTTAACTTGTATGCTTTACTTTTTAAAAAAGAGAGCAACCCTGTGCTGTATCTATGCCCAACGTCTGAAACCAGTTTGTCCAGTGGAAAGATAAATTCAATACCAGCTTTTTATTATGGTTGTAACTGGAAGTTTCCTTATCTCTTCAAAAGTGGCTTCTGACACATTCTCATCCCTCTTTCTGGAATTCTAATGGTATTTATGTTAGACCTTTCTCTCATACATCCTTTTATGCATATTTTTTGTATTCCCCGTCCCCCACCATTTCATCTTTCTGTGCTTCACACTGAATCTTTTTCTGACATGTCTTCCTGTTCTCAAATTCTTTAGCCTCCTAATTATATTTTTAATTTTGGTTATTATATATCTTTTCTTTCTAAAGTTTTGTAGCCTTTGACCAACATTCCCCAAATTCTACCCCCCATTATATTTTTCACTTCTAGAATTTCCATTTGGTCCATATGTATATGTGAGAGTGTGTGTGTGTGTGTGTGTGTGTGTGTGTGTGTATTTCCAGTTCTTTGATGATATTCTCTTATCTTCTACTTTATAGAACATATTAAGCATAGTTATTTTAAAATCTGTTTCTGATGACTCAGTGTTCTGGATCCCTGGAGATTCTGATTCTTTTGTCTGTTGTTTCTTTTGTTTTCTTGTCTTCTTGTTTGTGTGGTTGTTTTTTATTGTGTTCAAGACAATAGATATAAAAACCATAAAGCTAATTTGAGACTTAGTATGATGGATACCTTCAGAGAGAACTTAATTTTGCTTCTGGGGAAAGGGTATAATTCTTAGGTCAGATTTTCATTGTTTGTGCTCTGTGGCTACTGTAACCACTAATTTCATATATTTATCTTTCCCTCTATATTCTTACCTTCTAAGGTTTGCTTACCCTTTGTGTGTATATGTGAAGTTACCAATGAACTTTTTGCTCATTTTTAAATTGGGGTGTTTATTTTATTATCTTATTATATTGTATGTTCAAAATATAAGACTTTTGTCAACATAATGTGAATATACTCTCTCATTCAGGGGCTTCCCTGTTCAGGTATTTCAAAGAGGAGATTTTAATTTTGATAAATTAATTGAAATTTATCTTTTTTTTTCTTTTGTGGTCCTTTTTTTGGTCTCTCCTAAGGTTGTAAAGAAATTCTATGCTTCTAGAAGTTACATAGTTTAAGATTTTACATTTAAGTATATGATCTATTTGGAATCAATTTTTGTATATAGCGAGAGGTAAGGGTTGGATTTGTTTTTCCTTTAAGGATATCCAGTTGTTTCAGTTCAATTTGTTGAAAAGAGTATCTTTTCCATATTGAATTACCTTGACCCTTTTGTTGAATAGTAATTAACCATATGTGTATGTGTCTATTTCTAAACTCTCTATTTTGTTTTGTTGTCTATCCTTACACCAATATCATGTAATCTTGATTACTGTAGCATTGTAGCATATTTTAGAATCATGTAGTATAAATCCTCTAGATTTGCTCTTTTAAAAATTTTATGGGCTATTTTAATACATAAAATTATGTAGTGTAAATACTCCAGATTTGTTCTTTTAAAGAATTTTTTGGGCTATTTTAGTACCTTTGCATTTTCATATGAATTTTACTATCAGTTTGTAATTTCTACAAAACAATCTGCTTGGATATTGTTTTTTGGGGGAGTAGGGGATGGAGTCTTATTCTGTTGCCCAGGCTGGAGTGCAGTGGCATGATCGCAGCTCACTGCAACCTCTGCCTCTCCAGTTCAAGTGATTCTCCTGCCTCAGCCTCCTGAGAGGCTGGGATTACAGGCATGTGCAACTATGCCTGGTTAATTTTTGTATTTTTAGTAGAGATGAAGTTTCACCATATTAGCCAGGCTGGTCTCAAACTCTTGACCTTAGGGTGATCTGCCTGCCTCAGCCTCCCAAAGTGCTGGGATTACAGGTGTGAGCCATTGTATCTGACCTCTGCTTGGATTTTTGAATGAGATTACATTGACTATATAGTTTAATTTGGGGAGAATTGACATCTTAACAATACTGAGTCTTCTCATCCATGAACATGGTATATTTATCCATTTATTTAGGTCTTTAATTTCTTTCAATAATATTTGCTAGTTTTTAGTGTACAGATCTTATATTTTGTTAAAGGTGCTCCTAAATATTTTATGATTTTATATGCTATTATAAATAGTGTTTAAAAATTTTAATATTATACTTGTTTATTGGTACTCTACAAATACCCTGCAACCTTGCTAAATTCACTTCTTAGTTTTTGTGGCTTTTTTGTAAGTTTCTTAAGATTTTCTGTATACCTGATTATGCTCTCTGCAAATAATTTTTATTTTTTCTTTTCTTTCTAGTTTGTATGCCTTTCTTTTTTCCTTCCTTCCTTCCTTCCTTCCTTCCCTCTCTCCCTCCCTCCCTCCCTCCTTCCTTCCTTCCTTCCATCCTTCCTTCGTTCCTTCCTCCCCTCTCTCCACTCCTCTCTCCCTTTCTCCATCCCTCCCTTCCATCCTTCCTCCCTTCTTTTCTCTTTCTTTTTCTCCTCTTTTCCTTTTCTCTCTTTCTTCCCCTTCTTTCCTTTCTCCCTTTTTTCCTTTCTATCCTTCTCTTTTTTTTTTTTGCACTGCTTAATATCTCCACTTGAATAGAAGTGCTGAGAGTGGATGTCCTTGTTCTTTCTCCCAATCTTTGGGGAGAGTATTTGAGTTTTCACCATTAAATTATTATGTTAACTGTAGGTTTTTCATAGCTTTTTTTTTTTTTTTTACCAGATTGAGGAAATTACTGTCTGTTCTTAGTTTACTGAGAGCTTTAATCATGAATGTCAATTTTGGTCACATGCATTTTCTCTTTCTATTGAGATGATTATATGATTTCTTCCCTTCATTCTGTTAATATGGTAAATTACATTGATTTTCTTGGCAACGGTATGCCTTTTATGCCTATTTTTTGTATTCCCCATCCCCCACCATTTCATCTTTCTGTGCTTCACACTGAATCTTTTTCTGACATGTCTTCCTGTTCTCAAATTCTTTAGCCTCCTAATTATGTTTTTAATTTCGGTTATTATATATCTTTTCTTTCTAAAGCTTTGTAGCCTTTGACCAACATTCTCCAAATTCTGCCCCCCTATTATATTTTTCACTTCTAGAATTTCCATTTGGTCCATATGTATATGTGAGTGTGTGTGTGTGTGTGTGTGTGAAATGCAATCTTGCATTCTTGGGATGAACTCATCTTGTCATGCTGTATTATATTGCTAGATTTAATTTTCTTTTTTTTTTTTTTTTTTGAGACAGAGTCTCGCTGTGTCGCCCAGGCTGGAGTGCAGTGGCGCAATCTCGGCTCACTGCAAGCTCTGCCTCCTGGGTTCACGCCATTCTCCTGCCTCAACCTCTCCGAGTAGCTGGGACTACAGGCGCCCGCCACCACGCCTGGCTAATTTTTTTGTATTTTTAGTAGAGACGGGGTTTCACCGTGGTCTTGATCTCCTGACCTCATGATCCGCCTGCCTCAGCCTCCCAAAGTGCTGGGATTACAAGCGTGAGCCACTGCGCCTGGCCAAGATTTAATTTTCTAAGTTAAGTGTTCAGGCTCCTACATTTATGAGAGATATTGTTTTGTTTTATTTAATTATAATGTCTTCATCTGGTTCCATTTACAGAGTAACACTGACCTCATGAAATGAGTTGGAAAATGTTTTTTTCTCTTCTAATTTCTGAAAGAGTTTATGTAAGATCTGTATTATTTATTCTTTCAATGATTAATAGAATTTACTGGTGAAGCCACATGGACTTGGGGTTTCTTTTAGGGAAATGTTTTATGTTGTGAATGTATTTTAATAGTTATGTTTTTTTTTTACTTTTATTGTGTTATAGTGAGTTATTTCTGCCTTTTAAGGAATGTTAGCATCTCATCCAAGTTTTCAAATTTATTAGCATGTCTGTAGGATCTGTAGTAATGTTCTACCTTTCATTCCTGATATTGGTAATTCATGAATTTTCATTTTTTTTTTGTCCATCAGGATGCTGGGGCTTATCAATTTTTTGGGACTTTTCAAAGAACCAGTTTTTTATTTTATTGATTTTATCTATTGATTTTCTGATTTCAATTTCATTGATTTCTGTTTCTTTATTGTTTTCTTCCATCTACTGAGTTTTGTTCTTTTTTTATCTTCTTAAGGTAGATGCATAAACCTTTTATTTCAGATCATTAATATTTTCTTATATACTAATTTTTAGCTATAAATTTCCATTTAATCATTGCTTTAGTTGCTTCCCAGAAATTCATTATATATGGTATGCTTTTATTGTATTTCAGTACAGGATATTTTCTAAAGTTTCTTCTTTCATTCATGGATTGTTTAGAAGTGTGCTTTTTAATGTGTAAATATTTGGTAATTTTTCAGATACTTTTGTGTTACTGGTTTATAGTTTAATTCTATTGTGGCTAGAGAATATACTGTATGATGTAGCTCCATCTAAATTTTTGAGACTTATTTTATGGACTGGAATATCTATCTTGATAAATGTTGCATGTGTACTTTAAAACAATGTGTATTCCACAGTGGTTGAGTGGAGATTTCTAACATTATAAATTAGATTAAGTTGTTTGAGAGTGTTTTCAAGTCTTATATATTTGCTGATTTTCTGTCTGCTTGTTTTATCAGTTACTGAGAGAGGATTATGGAAATTTACAACTTCAGTTATGCTTCTTTCAATTCTCTCACCTTACTAAGGGTACAAATATTTATGGTTTTTATGTTTTCTGGGTTAATTGACCCTTTCATCACTGTAAAATTGCCTTGGTTTTTCTGGTAACATTCTTTGTTCTGAAATCTATTTCTCTGATATTAGTATAGACACTCCAGCTTTCTTATAATTTCAATTATGGTATAATAATTATGCCATAATTGCATAATATAACTTTTTCTGTTTACTTCTAGCTTATCTGAGCCTTTATATTTTAGATATGTTTTTCACAGGGAGCATGTAATTGGGCCATGGGTTTTAAAAAACTTAAATCCTATTTCACAATCTTTGCCTTTTAGACCATTTATGTTAGTAAAATTATTGTTTAGACCATTGGCATTTAATGTAATTTCTGGTATGAATTGAAGCCTATCATGATACACTTGTATGACTGAAGTCTATCATGTTACACTTGTTTTATATTTGTCCCATCTGTTCCTTTTTTTTCTTTTTGATATCTTGCCTTTTTTGAATTAATTATTTTTAGTGTTACATTTTAGTTCTGTATTGTATTGTTAGCTATACCACCTTTAAAAAATTGCTCTTGGGTTTGTAATATGCACTTTTAACTTCACAGTCTACCTCAAATTATATCAGTTTACATATAATGTAAGGCCTTTTTATATTTTAATTTTACCCCTCTTATCCTTTTTGTTATTGTTACCAAACATCTTACTTCTGTATATATTATTAGCCTCTATTCATTATTATTATTTTTTGTTTTAAATAATCAACCGGCTTTTAACAACATATTAATATGAGTAAAAAAGCCTTCTGTAGTTATTCAGCATACTTACCATGTCCAACACTCTTTATGCCTTTGTGTAAATTTGAGCTACTATCTGGTATCATTTTCCTTTAGCCTGAAAAACTTCCTTTAACATTTCTTGTAGTGGAGCTCAGCTGGAAATGAATTCTCTTATTTTGTGTTTGTCTTCAAATAGTCTTTATTTCATACTCATTTTTGAAGGATATTTTCACTGGGTATAGAATTCTAGGTTGACAGTTTTTTTCTTTCAGCCTATTAAAGATGTCGTTCCATTGTCTTCTGGCTTGCATTGTTTCTGACGAGAAATCAGCGATCATTCTTATCTTTGTTCCCCTGTAAGTAACGTGTCTTTTTTTTCCCTCCTGGCTGCTTTTAAGATTTTCTTCTTATTGGTTTTCATCAGTTTGTTTATAATGAATTTTGTTGTTATTTTCTTTGCTTTTATCTTGCCTAGGATTCATTGAGCTTCTTGGATTTGTGGATTGTTTTCATCAGACTTGAAAATTTTTAGCCATTGTCTCTTCAAATATTTCCCCCTTTTATTTCTTTTGCGCTTTAAATCACATGTACTTGGAGCAATCATAAAAATTTGGCTTTATACTAAGTAAAATATATGTAAGGTAAAACTGCCTGAAATTTTCCCACAGTTCACTGTATCTCTATTTTTCTTCCATTATTTCAGTTTGGGTAGTTTTGTTATGTCTCCTAATTCACTGATTTTTTCTTCTGCATTGTCTATTCTTCTATTAAGCCCATTCAGTGAGTTTTTCAAGTTGTATTTCTGATTTTTAAAGTCACATTTAATTTTTAAATTATATCTCGTATCTCTATCCTCATTATGCCCATCTTCATGCTTTCCTTTGCCAACGTTTATGATAACTATTTTAAAGTTCTTCTTTGCCAACTACTTCATCTCCACAATTTCTGGGTTTGTTTCTGCTGATCTGTTTTCCCCCTGGTTATGAGTGACATTTTACCCCCTTTTCAAATATCAAATAATTTTGACTAGATGCTGGATTTCATGATTGTTACATTATTGAGTGTCTGAATTTTGCTGTCTTCTATTACAGTATGTTGAAGTTTGTTTTGGCAATCAAGTTACTTGTGGATTAGTCTGACCATTTCAAGGCTATTCTTAGGTTTTGTTAGAGTGAGCCTAGAGTAACTTTTTCTCTAATGTTAGTTTAGCCCTATTACTAAGATATGACCCTCCTAAAGTTTCTATGATTGCTCCAAGTATTTAGTGATTTCCCTCTACTCTGACTGGTTGGACCTTGAATATCTTCCAGCCCTGTACAAGCTCTAGGAATCGTTTAGCTCACAGAACCCTCACAGTTTTTCTCTATCCAGCCTCATGGAGTTTTACCTTACATACATTTTACTTAGTATAAAGCCAAAGACTCAAAAGGACTCCTATTTAGATTTCTGCATCTCTTTCTTTGCATAGTTCCCTCTTCCTTCATACTCTATTCAGCAAATTTCAGCCACCTGGCCTCTATAAACTCCAGTTTTTGTCCCCTCAACTAAAAACAAGACCATACTACTCTGCTTATCTTTCCCCTTCTAGGGCCAAGGTCTGGAAATTACTGTCAGGAAGAAAGCCAGGGCGATTGTGGGGCTCACTGCATTATTTCTCTTCTTTCAAGGATCACTGTCCTGTACTACTTGGAGACCAGTTTCTGAAAATAGTGTTTCAAACATATATTTTTTAGTTTTCTAGTTGTTTATGGTGGGAAGGCAAGTCTAATACCAATTTTTCTATCATAGTTGAAAGGATAATTCTTTTCTGCTGTGTTTTTACGCTATGTTTTTTGTTATTATTTTTGAATGGTGATCTATTATGACTATATTTGCCATAAGATAAGGTATGCTGATTGTCCTTATATCAAAATCAATTGTAGTGCTTTTCCCAATTAGAAATACCTGTGTTCTATCCTCAAACATTTTGATTCAGAAGATCTCACATTGGTTCCAGACATCATATTTTTAAAATCTTGACAGTTGATTTTTGATACATAGCAAAACTTAAGATCATTGTTCTAGTAAGTTTAAATCCAGTGTGGCTTTTATGAACTAAATTGATTATCCTACAACCTGTTCTTAACACAGCAACACTCAGTAAAAATGGAATGCAAAATTAAAGCAGTAGGACCTCCTGGATATCTCCATTATCCACAAAAAAGCATTTATTTCTGGCAGAATAGAAGTCTTTAGAGCCCTAATTACTGTGGCTGGTGCACACTTCAATTTGTTTGCCTGTGCCATAGGAATTGTTATATGTTTTGAATATTATTCTTCCCGTATCATGAACTTCTGTAAAGCAATCTGCAAACATTCTCATAATACACTGATTTGGAGACGGTTAGCATATTTTATCTTGTATGCCAATTTTGTTTTGATTAGTGGTGACTTCTTGGAGCACAGTGATAAGAAGGATCCTAAGGCCAGTTCTGGACTCAGCAGGAAGGAATGCTGTAATGGATTACTGATGTCTGTCATGAGTTTGGGATCAGAAGAATGCAGCACATGTTCCATGTTTTTGCAATTCATGTACTGGTTAAAGGCAGCTTTTTCTTCTATGTTACTCTAATTGTACAAGAAAACTTGTTGCAACTCTTTATATTCAGCTTGACTTTACCATATGTGGGAAACTAATCTCATAGTTATGAAGCACCTATACCCAAATTATTTCTTCATCAATCTGTTCATGTACTCATTCATTTCTTCTTTGTTGTGCTCTAAAAATATGATCAAAATGATACTATCTTATTATAGTAGTGGTCTCTGGTCTGTATTTCTTGTCTTCTTTTCAAATAAATAGACCTGTCATATATTTTTAAATGTCAGTGGTTCAGGTAACTATATTTCCCTGAATCCTCAACTAGACACATAATCTTATACATGGTCTAACAATGAGATAGAAAGTTTGAAGCTGGGAAGCTCCTAGGTAGAAAATTTTCTAAAGTGTTTGGAACATAAATTAGCTCGGATCATTAATAATATATATTTTTGAATTATAATTGAATATGTAACTAAGTAATAATATCTTCTCATCTGCAAATTCCCACATATTAAGAATAGGCCAACATAGTCCTTTGAGTTTAAAATATGGCACTTTAGAAAAATGTCCTACTCTCAAGCATATAAACCTCTTACATGTTTTTAATGATGGAATATTGTTAGCTAAGTGCTTTGGGCTACAGAATCATCCAGATGATAACTACTGGTTGTGATTATCAGTCTGACTTATTACAGGTCACTTGGTTCTTTTCCTCATTCTGTGTGTATACTAAGCTTAGGAGTTGGGTATTAGCAGACTAGCAGAGGTTTAATTGGGTATTAGCAGACTAGCAGAGGTTTAGTAGGTGGGTCATGTGTAAGAGAGAGATGCATTTCATTTGGGCAAGAAATTCATCTTTCCAGTCTCCATGTTTGATGGGGATGGAATAGGAAGTGGAATGGTAGAGGACGCCTTACTATTCATTTCAATTGTTACCAATTTAAAACGCTTACTGGTGCCAACAATCTAGGATGTTTAGCATAATATACTATCATGAAAAGAGCAGAATGTCAAGCACCAAGAGATATAGGTTCTAGTCCTAGCTTATCATTTACTAACTCTGTGACCATACCAAGCTACTTAACCTTGATAACTTTAATTTATTCTTATATGAAATGAGATTAATAATCTGCTGTACCTACCCTACAGAGTTGTTGGAGGATCAAGTGAAACCATGGTTGTAAAAACCTTTGAAAACTTATTAAAGGCATACCATTGTGGTACTGTACATGCCTTCTTATACTGGCTTATCTCTTTTCCTAGGAAAATGGATGGAGTTGCATATCTTTGCTTGTCTTTTAAATTTTTTATAGATTAAAAAGATGATTCTGTTAGGAAGCTTTCTGATGATGGTTCTATTTAGAAAAAAGAAAATAGTAAAGGATCTGTTTTTACTAGGGCATGAATAATTTCAATGAGAAATATTCATCAGCTGTGCTTTACTTTACAGCTTGGAATCCCATCCACTGCCAGCACATTGAATGCCACAATGCAATTAACAAACCAGCTGTGAAGGTACTGTTTTATTAGACCTGGTGCCATATGGTATTGTCAGTGGTCAAATTGCTGAATGAAGTGGAGTAGATTGCATCCTTCTCTGTAAAGCAGAGGCATGTGCTCTGTAGTAATTCCAAGTACCGCCATATTCAATCTGATTGTACTTTGGCAGACTGGTCAAGAGAGAGCAATGAATAGCATTGTCTGCAGTTTTGCCTATGTGTTCGTAGCCAAGTGCTATGTAGCACTGAGCTAATTATCTATCAGAAGGATCCTAGTAAAATGCTTGCATGGTCCTTAACTGGTTTCTATTTCAGCTAATGAACTCAGGGAAATGTATTTTCTCTCTGTTTTCATGTGTATGCTACAAATCATGAGTGCTTATGCAAATTCAGGAGTGGTAGGACAAGAAGATAAAATCGTTAATTTTTAGCTCATATTACAAGTATAACTGAAATGACTGAAAGGTGTCTGGACAGCATATACATGGAAAGTTACATTAAAGGTAAGGAAACAGTGGTTTACAGAGTCAAGGCATTTTCCTAAGGTTGCCATTTAGCAACAGAACTGGAAACAGAACCAGGTATCTGGACTCCTAACCTTATTGTCCTTCTACCACACCAAATTGGTTCTGTCCTATTATAACCCTGAATCTTGAAAGTTGAATGTGAAGAAAAATAATCACACCTTTTAAGAAAATTATTTATGATATATTTATTGGATATAAAATATTTGGCTGGATGAACCTGTGTCTGGATTTGCAAGGTATAATTTTTATATTATGAGGAGTAGGAGTTACCTGAAGTTATCAGAGTTCACAGTTACTTTGGAGAACCAGGTGTCCTGCGGGTTTGCTTCTTTTGTTTTATAGATAGCCTGTAGAAAACCAAATACTGATAGAAAACTAACACCATCTCTTTATAGAAACAAAGTAGGAAAGGTGAAATAAGATCCAATAAATATAAAAGAAACCAAAAAGTGTTTCATGAACCAAAAGTGGCAGAGGAGTGCCAATAATAACACTGTCGTCTAGATACATTTATACTAACAAAGGATGGCCTTGTATTATTATTTTTAATCTCTGCTTTTGTTGAAGGCAAATTGAATGGATTGATATTAAGAGCAGGTAACTGGCTGGGTCTGGTGGCTCAAGCCTGTAATCCCAGCACTGTCAGAGGCTGAGGCGGGTGGATTGCCTGAGGTCAGAAGTTTGAGCCCAGTCTGGCCAACATGGTGAAACCCTGTCTCTACTAAAAGTACAATAAAAATTAGCCGGGCGTGGTGGTGTGCACCTGTAATCCCAGCTACTCGGTAGGCTGAGGGAGGGGAATTGCTTGAACCAGGGAGGTGGAGGTTGCAGTGAGACGAGATCGCCCCACTGCACTCCAGCCTAGGCAACAGAGCGAGACTCCATCTCAAAAAAAAAAAAAAAAAAAAAAAGAGCAGGTAATGATGACCCACACAATGGAAGTGTAGGCCCCTCCCATTCTACTGTGTGCACCCCACTATTGACCTTCAATAGACATTTGGGATTCAGAGGTGCTCTTCTTTGGAGTGAGGATATTTTGAGCTACTTACATGTGAATTCATAGTTCATTCATATAGTTCAGCTTGATTTTTCACAATGATGAGACTTCCATGGTTCCTTCTTATTATCCTTCTTTTCTTCCTCCTGCCTAAGTTATAGCTCCTTCTTTTGGGTCACCCAGACATCAACAGGAAGGGGATCCTTTCTGTCTGGTTTCTGCAGTTATTTTTCCTTGATTTTATGTCAGACTGCATTCTCAGGAGTCCTCTGATATGCTGGTTAGTAATGCTTTCTGGCCTCCTACTCACACAAAGCATCATGAATTAGATTTTCTACTTCTTTTCTAGGCAAACAGCCCAGTCCATTCCACTGAGTTGGCCTCACTTTTCTTCCTGAAGTGAGTCAGCCATGATAAGTCAAACCATCCACTTTCTGTCATTTTATAAGAATAGAGGTGAAATTCACATAATAAACAATGAATTATTTTAAAGTGAATAATTCAGTGGCATTTAGTGTATTTACAATGTTTGCCAACACCACCTCTTTCTAGTCCCAAGACATTTTCATATGCCCCAAATCTTACTTTCTGTACTCCAGTTTCCTTAAAGACCCTCCTTTTCTATTTTCATTCTACACTTTGCAGAAAGGTAGCATTCTCATGAAGACTTCCTGTGCTGGGGCCGTTTTTCCACTACAATAGGTCTGGCTCAGTATTGCTCTTCCTTTACAGTGTGAGTCCGCCCAATCCACATCATCACCACATGACATGCAAGTCAAGGGTATCCAACATCCAAATGCTTACAAAATAGTGTTAAGCATAAAGTTATGCAATTTTATAGTATGATGTTTAAAAGTTTTAAAAAGTTTAAAGGTTATATATATTCATGGTGGAAAACAATCAGTAATACTTATCAGAATGTTACTATGGATTGCATCAAGATGGAGGGTTAATGTGTTAATTGAATTTTCTTTTTTCCCTTTCTTGGTTTTCCAAAGCCTCTACATTGGGCATATGTCATATTTATAAACAAAAAAAATCCACTTATTAATGTGACACACAGATATGAACACATTAGTGTGGTTGTAAACCAACCTGTTCAGACTAGAACAAAACTCACTAGACCAACTACAGATCTGATAGGTCATGCTAAGTAAGTTATTTAAAAAGTCAGAGGTTGACTGGCTAATCTCTAATGATTATTTATAGTTTTAGCATCCTAGGAGCTTCTCCTTTTGAGTGGAATGAAAAAGTATCTTTACCTGGGAGAGGTATCAATGACTCACTAAAAAAGAGGATAGAATAACTTATATAATATGTAAGAGGAGCTCCACATGGGGGGCATGGGAAAGATTTGGGGAAAATTGATTAATCCTCACCAAAAGCCTAATATCTCTGTGACAGTGAGCTGTACTGCTAAGCAAGAATGATATACCAAATAGAAAAATATCATCTATTTTTGTTTTAATAGGCTGCAAAAAAGTACTTTTTAGGCAAAAGCCAAGAGTTGTAATAGGATTAAATATGAAAATATGCTGGAACTTAAAGTTTATATCATACTCTGCTTTTGGTTTTACTTGGTTCTACTTGAAGTCCACTTTATGAAATACTTTGAAGCCCAGATAATTATCTAAGGCAGGTTCTGGCAAACTATGGCCCAGAGCCAAATCTGGCCTTCTGCCAGTTTTTGTAAAGTTTTATTAGAACACAGCTATGTTAATTTTCTTACGTATTGTCTACGGCTGCTTTCATGCTCTAACAGCAGAATTGAGTAGTTGTGAGAGATTGAGTCCCACAAAGCCTAAAATATTTACAAAAAAAGTTTGCCAACCTCTGATTTAACACACCCCAAAGTAGTTACTTATTACATCTAAGGAAGCATGAAACTTATATGAGGAAAATTTTCACTCTGAGCCTTTGTCATCAGGGAATATATACTTTACAAATGTTGATAGTAAATTGAGCAATTCTAACTAGATTCCTCAATCATTGAAATATCTGAGTTTTCACTTTGAATTACAGGCTGTTTGGGTTATAAGTTTGGGTGATTTCCCCCCTTCAAATTTGTGAGAACAACTAAAAAAAGAGTGTAGTTCCAGAAAAATTTGTGTATTAGGCATCTTAACTGCTTACTCAGCTAGCACATGAGTTGATTATTTTTTCAAGGGTAGAAACAGAATTCAAAATGGCTTTGGTAAATTATAGAAATTTAAATTTATGCAAAGTACAAAATGCAGTTAGTTATCTAGATTTTTTGTTCATTTGATTTAAAAGATCCAGATATTGAAATATTCCAATGATCAGCTGTGAAATTAACACTTTGCATCTCTGTGCTTAGGCTAGTGAAACCCAGCCGTATCAACCAGTCCCAGCAAGGGCAAACAAATTGTAGGTCATGTGTAGGAAAAAAAAAAAAAACACATGAAAAAGAAAGGTTGGATGATTGATACAGAACTAAGATTCCAGAGTAAGAGAAGTGAACCACTCAATGTTAGATTTAATGCCAACTTTTTTGAATAAGGTATGCCTTAAGAAGCAAAGTTCCCTACCACTAGCATTTTGGTATCAGTTATGATTCTGAAATCTTAATAATATATTTTCCTTTTCCTGAGAGACTACTGTTGTTTACCACTTCAAAGAAGGAATTATTGTGAGTAATATACCGCCAATTTGAGCAGCAATTGAACAAGATGATATTTTGGATCTTTGTGGAATAAGAGTGAATTTCTTGACACTATTTATTACTTGAATTGCAAGTTAACAGGAGAAATGAAAAACCACGGCAGCCACATTTAAATCCTCAGGGTATACTCATCAGCTAGTGCAGGGAGAAACATTTATCGGTAAAAAGGGTTTTACTAAAAATATTTATTCCACCTTGCTTTTGGAAAATCTGTCATTATTGAAGCATTTGTGCTTAGAATATAGCGAATGTGATACCCAGGAACAGGAGAGTTCATTCTGTCTTTTCATGTGTTTCAGATGTGTATAGACCCTTCCCTGTCAGTAGCATTGGGTGATAAACCACCCCCGTTGTATCTCTGTGAAGAATGCAGCGAGAGGATTGCAGGGTAGGTATAAGAGTTCTTAAAGAAAAGGAAATAGGGCAACAATAAGAAGATAAGAAAAATATTTGGACTTAGTTACATTGCTAAAGTTTCTCACTAGCCTCTCTGATTTTTAAAGTTGATTATTCTGATATTTAACATATAGCAAACTTTCATTGGGAACATTACAGCTTTGAAAAGTTGCAGTATTTCTCTCTATGTGATATGAGAAGAAGGCAATTCCACTTAATAAATCAGCTCCAATTTTGGAGTAACCCTGTTAAAAAGGCCACAGAGAAAAACAGATGTAAAAGAAAACTGTGGTTTCCTAACATGACATACAAATTATATGGGTTCTTTTTGCTTGTTTGTTTCACAGAATCACACTCAGCTTTGTACAGATCATGCAGTATTTTGGTTGGCTTAATTAGCATCTGGAAAGTATCATTTAAAGATAACTGAATATGATGAAGTGCCTATAATTTATAATTTAGCTGGAATGCATTAGACATTTTAAGAGTTTATTATGATAGTGCTCTTAATTATACTTCCTTTCTATTAAAAGCCTTTCAGCAATAGTGTGCAGCTTATAAACATTCATGTGGAAGAACATTTCAATGAAGCTCAAAAATGAATTTTGTTTTTTTCAATAGGGACCACAGTGAGTGGCTGATTGATGTTCTTCTGCCACAAGGTATGGTTTACTTAGGAAAGGATGAAGAATGAGTAATCATGACTAATGACATAGTTGCTTTATCTCCTTTTGTACTATTTTATTTTACAAAGACAGTCACCAAAGTATTGTATTCTATGAATATTCATTGATATGAAGCATAATATCAATGCCTTATTTATAATGTACCCACACATTTAATAATGAGGGAAGTGGTATCATCCCTACCAAAATTAAGGGTAGATATTGGAATTAGGATTCCATGCGACTAAAGCCCTGCCAAATTATGTCTTCAGGGATTTTCTGTATCTGTAACAGCTGTTGTCAGTGATAAGTTGCTGCACCGGGTCTTATCAAGGAGAAGAAAAAGAATAAGGAACACCAGCTGGGAGAGAAATGAATAATTGGTCTTTTTCTTGCTACTATTACTAGTACCGTGTTGTGGGGGGGAAATCATTGAATTTCTCTGAGGCTCAGTTTCCTCATCAGTAAAATGGGGATAAAGTATATCTAACCCATCTCAATGGAAAGACAAGATTGCAATGCTTCTTGTACTTTGTCAGAGTTCTCAAAGCTCTGCCCTATAAGTTGGTAGATTCCAGACAGAGCGTTTCTCCACATGTGGGAGAAGCAGCTATTTCAGCCATGTCATTGGAGGCTAAAATGACAAGGAAAAGTACTGACAAACAGAGAGGAAAGATGAAAGGTGGAAAGAGCTGCAGGCATACTAAGTTTGAGTAGAGATCGGGGCACAGGAAGAACTCGATGGTATATGACTTCAGATGTAGAAAATAAATGGATTCCCATCCTAGCTAACATGGTGAAACCCCATCTCTACTAAAAATATAAAAAAATTAGCCAGGCATGGTGGCACCTGCCTGTAATCCCAGCTACTCAGGAGGCTGAGGCAGGAGAATCACTTGAACCTGGGAGGCAGAGGTTGCAGTGAGTCGAGATCGCGCCACTGCACTCTAGCCTGGGTGACAGAGTGAGACTCCATCTCAAAAAAAAAAAAAAAAAAAAAGAATGAACCATGAAAGTCGTCTTATTGTGAAAAATCAAGCTATCCATGAATAAACTATGAATTCATATGTGAGTAGCTCAAAATATCCTCACTCCATTCGATTCTTGGAAAAAAAAAAGAAAATAAAAGGATTCATGTGAAAGGCCTATTTCAAGGAAAACCTTATGCAAACTAAATTCTGTGAACTTCTTTTTTTTTAATCGAAGGCCTTTGGTTGATAATTACACTTTTTGTAGTCTCACTTTTCATATTAGATTATTTATATTAGATTCTCAACCTTAAGGGAGAAGTTAATTTAGTGCTCCCCTCTGTAAAATGGAGCAATAATATCAGCCTCTTTATCCTTCAAAGGCACATTTTGAAAATTTACATAAAATATCTGTAGGTCAGCCGCAATGGCTCATGCCTGTAATCCCAGTACTTTGGGAAGTGGAGGCGGGCCGATGGCTTGAGCCTAGGAGTTTGAGACCGACCTGGGCAACATGGTGAAACTCTGTCTCTACTAAAAATACAAACAAACAAACAAAAAATTTAGGAGGGCGGGAGAGGAAAAACAATTTAGCCAGGCATGGTGGCACATGCCTGTAGTCCCAGCTACTTGAGAGTCTGATGTGGGAGGATCATTTGAGCCCAGGAGGTTGAGGCTGCAGTGAGCCGTGATCATGCCACTGCATTCCAGCCTAGGCGACAGAGAAAGACCTTGTCTTAAAAAAAACAAAAACAGGCCGGGCGTGGTGGCTCACGCCTGTAATCCCAGCACTTTGGGAGGCCGAGGTGGGCGGATCACAAGGTCAGGAAATCGAGACCATCTTGGCTAACACGGTGAAACCCCGTCACTACTAAAAATACAAAAAATTAGCCGGACATGGCGGCGGGCACCTGTAGTCCCAGCTACTCAGGAGGCTAAGGCAGGAGAATGGCGTGAACCCGGGATGCGGAGCTGGCAGTGAGCTGAGATCGCGCCACTGCACTCCAGCCTGGGCGGCAGAGCGAGACTCCGTCTTAAAAAGAAAAGAAAAAACCCAAAACAACAACAACAAAAAACCTGTAAAAGGATTTGCGCTTATATGGGTAAATGTAACTTTTTTCCTTTAAATTAGGCTACTTAATTAGTGATCATCCAGTGCTCTGAGGTAAAAGCCGTAGTCAAGTTATAAAATAGAAGTTATAAAATACTTTTTAAATATGTTGCTGAGTTCTGGTTGTCATCTCCAGTGATATTCATCTTTAGAGGAAAATTGGCAATAACTTTTCATTACTTATCTAGACATGTGACACTAACCTCACATGATTTAAGATAAACTCTAGGATATCAAACTGTCAAATAACCATTAATTATACAAAACTAGTTTTTAAACATGAGTTGTAAATTTTATTGCTTTTTCATCCACTAGTTTAAGATTACCAGACAGGGTTTGGGAGACATTTACCTTTGATCTTTTAAATAAATTGTAACATAGACTATACTATAAATAAGGTGTTAGTTCATTTTTTTAGTACATACTATTTCAGAGTACATATTAGCCAATTCTTGGAAAATTTATTTTCAAATATTCTCCAGCATCAGTTTTCATGGAAATAATCGATGTGCCCACTAAAAATAATTCTTATCCATTCATTAAGGTCAATCCCATATGTAGGCAGTAATTTGACAGTCTTGCTCCAACTGGTCTACCCGTGGGTTTGAAAATTGCTTTCTCTTAAATAACCTTACAGCTGGTTTTACACACACACGTTAAGAATGGTATAAGTTGATAATTTAAATCTAGGTAGTCCAAGTTAGTAATTTTTTCTACAGTTTTGATATTGCAAATAATCCGATGATGATGCTGTAAATATATCACATCAACCCAGTGTCATAGTATAATGGAAGGAACAGTAAATGGGGAATTTGGAGACTTGAACTCAAGGTCTGCCCCTACCATTGATAGCTTGTGTGACCTTGAAGAATTTACCTAACCACAGTGGTCCTCAGTTTTGTCCTCTGTAAAATGGAGAAATAAGATTAAAGTTGTTTGGCTTTAACAAGATTCGATTTCTAAGTCATGTCTGAAAAGATTAAATTACTTGTAAGAGTAGCAGTGTGCAGGTGTTTTTAACCTCACTAAACATACACCACTAGATGAAAAGAGATCTAGTTCATGATTTCTGAGGAAACTAGAAGCCAATAAAAGTAGACGATAATTTATGAGACAAGTGAAAAGCTGTTTGGGCCAAGTCCAGAGGTCGAGTTACTAAGATTTAAAAAATTCCCCCTTCATGGCTGCCCTTATTTAAAATGGGCTCTAGACCTGGCATGATGGCTCACACCTGTAATCCTAGCCTTTTGGGAGGGAGATCAAGGCAGGAGGGTTGCTTGTGGCCAGGAGTTGAAGAACAGCCTGAGAAACATAGTAAGACCCCCTGCATGTGTACAAAAAAAAAAAATTAGCTGGGCATGGAGGCCCACACCTGTTGTCCTAGCTGCTTAGAAGGCAAGTCAGGAGGATCGCTTGAGCCAAGGAGTTCAAGAGGCTGCGGTGGGCCATGATGGTGCCATTGCACTCCAGCCTGAGTGACAGAGTGAGACACCGTCTCAAAAAATAAATTAATTAATTAAATAAAAATTAGAGGGGCTCTCTTTCTTTGTTGATATTTTGTGTGCCTTCCCCTTACAGCTGAAATATCTGCTATATGTCAGAAAAAGGTAAGAGCAAACCATTTGTGTGGTTGGGGCATGATTTATTGTGTTTGTATGTAAATTCATTTATTGACATCTGCCTCATTTCTGCACCGTGGTTTCTAGTATGTGCATGCCATTGCATTTGTGGAGGGGAAAAGGAAATAATTTAGCATGCAAGATTGCTACATCCAAATGGTCTCTATTTCCATTTCTGCTTTTGCTCACCCATCTTATGCACAATGCTTTTGTTCAGTAATTTGCAATAAAAGCCTATGTGTAATTCTGGGATAGGAGTCCAATTAGAAAAAGGTTTGAATTATACTGCAATTTATGGTACTTAACTTTAGTTAAGGATATATCTTGTATGCTAGAAATCTGGATTGTTTTGAAGTGGAGTGCAAATAGTCCAATTTGGGTGTGTGAAAAACATATCCAGACTGACTGTATGTGGAAAGTATTTATGTGTAAGTTGAACAATATATGTAGCTAAAGATTCTTCCTTTAATATTTCCTTCAGTTTTTTTTAATAATAGTTTCTCTAAACCACCTCCATCTTCTCTTCTTGTTTTAATAATCGAAAAGAGTAAGAGGCGGCGGTATGATGTCATAAAAAAGAACTTTTGACGAGTTGGTTGAGATTCTTGGACTCTGGCCAGTTCTGTTCCCTCCTACCTATGTGGACCTTGCACATGTCATTTAAACTTTTTGGGATGTTGATTGTGAGTAGGTATATTGGAGGGCTGTCTCAGTTATCTATGGATGCATAACAAACCATCTGGAAACATAGTGTCTCATATGGCAACCAATTATTTAATCACAATTCTGTGGATTGGCACTTTGTCCTATGCTCAGCTCAGCTAAGCAGTTCTTTTGATAAATTACTCTAGGCTCACTCATGTATTTGCAGTCAGTTGGTGGGTAAGCTGGAATTGGCCGGCCCCAGATAGTCTCACTCCCATATCTGGGGCTCAGCTGGGATAGCTGGAATGGTGAGATGGGTAGGGTGTCTGGGCCTCTTTCCACATGATGTCTCATCGTCCAGGGGCTAGGCTGGACTTGTTCACAGGTGGCAGTCTTCTGAGAGAGTGAGAGAGCCTCACTCACTCAAGGCCTCTCAGAAGTCACACAGCATCATTTCTGTAGCATTCAACAGGTCAAAGCAAGTTCCAAGGCCGGCCCAGATTCAAAGAGTGGAGAAATAGGATCTTTGTGGTTATTGAAGGATTGGCAAGAATTCTGTGGTCACATTTAATCTACCACAGTCCGTCCTTTGGACATAATTATTTATCTTCTTTCCATATGTAAAATATGCTCACCATTTTATATGACCGCCACAAGTCTTATTCATTTATGGCTTCAGGCTTAAAGTCTAGTATCTTGTGATCTGCATGTGATATATCACTGATTAAACTTCTTGGTAACTGATTCTCTTGATTCAGAGTCCTGTGAACTAGGAAGCAAAGTTATCTTCCCTCTCTGCACCCAAGGCACAATGTTGAGACAGGGATAGGATCATAGCAATAAGCTTCTGTTCAAAAAGAAGAAGGGAAAGCAGATAGCAGTCATTGGTCTATAGCAGCTCCAGCCACAAACACATCAACAGTTCCTCTGTCTCCAGGAATAGCATACGTGCCTTGATTACGATCTGGTTTTGTTTCCTAGAAATAGTTCCCTAATCTGTTCTTGTCCTCCTGAGCTCTTGGCTCCACTCTCTGAGACATCTTTTCTTTTCAGTAAGAAATAGTCCACGTTGCAGCTAAGTAACTTTCTCAATCTGCTTCCTGCATGTAGGAGTTAGGGTCCCATAGACCTCTTTTCATTTAGAACTGCGTCTGTTTACTTTAGTTTTAGCTGGTGGTGCTTTTGCTAGTATGACTTTCTTAAAAACTTTGTGGATTTTCAGTGAATCTCATTGGGGTCCTGTGCCCCCAAAGCCACATCTATAATGATTTTTGAGGCAGTCCTTCCTATACTTCGGGCATTTCAGTGTGCCCTTAAAATTATTAGAAGCCTTGTTATAGCTGAGAGGCTCAATTAGACATCGCCTTATAACTTTCTGAAGCCTTAACAAAGGATCTTAGAGTCATAGACCATATTCTTCCTTTGATCTTTATCCTGAGGCCATTCTTACTTTGCAATCGTTTATAAGCTTGAGGGACTAGGATTTCGAGCAGTTCTATTTTCTAAATCAGCATGTTTTGGCTCTGGGGACATATGTAACATATTTGACGCCCAGGGTAGATCATTTTTTAACACTTCCTTCTTTATATGACAAAGTTATTTTTAGTAACAAACTTCAAATTAGCACATTTTTATTGCTTATCCTTTAATAAACATTGTGTTTTACATAGACGTTAATTTGGAGAACTTCCATTAAGTTCATAACAGTTCAGAATTGTCTGAGCTTGCCCTGGGTAGTTTGTATTCTACCTCTTTGTACTGCATATTCCTTGAATGGTATATTTGAAATAAGCAGTGATAGCATCGTGATTGGAAAGATAAAGAGACAGACCTTGATTATTTCAATTCTGTGATTTTGTGAGACCACTTCGAGTTATTTCTATGTGTTTAAAATTCAAAGCAGTGAAGCAAAGTTGTTGGAGTGAACATTTGAAAACATGTCCAGCTGAATCTCCATCTAAGGGAAGCCTCTCTAGTTTACCTTGGAAATGAATGAGCTGAATCCACATGAGTTGAGGCCTTTCAAATATATTATCAAAACTTAGTAGGAATCCTAGCAATTATTTAGAACTTCGATAAACTGAAGATTATTTTTGGGGAAATGTATTTTATTGCTGACATTGTTTAGGATTGATGGCATGTGGTAATAAAGCAGGTTGACTTTTAGTCGGTATTCCAGATATTATCATATGCAGTGTATCCAGATACTCCATAAGAAATTGCTCGAAATTTAGCAGCATAAAACAGCAACATTTAATTATGTTTGTAGACTCTGTGGATCAGAGATTCGGACAGGGCATGATGGAGATAGCTTGTCTCTTTTGATGATGTTTGGGGCTTCATCTGGGAAAACTTGAATAGCTGAGGGTTTTAATTATCTAGAGGTTTCTAGATCATACGTTTGGGTTCTGGGATGGGGTGACTTGAAGTCTAGGCTAAGCCAGTGCCATTGACTCAAGACTTAAACATGGTCTCTCCCTGTGGCTTGGCTGTCTCATGGCATCCTGGCAGAGATCTGGGAGTAGTATCCTAATGAGGAAGTTTCTGAAGAGAGAACATCTCAAGGCAGCAAGTGGAAGCTGCATGTCCTTTTATAAGCATCATTTCTGTCATGCCCTATTGGTTGAAGCAGCTGCAAGCCCATCCAGATTCAAGGGGAGGGAAACTATCCTTGACTTCTTGATGGGAGGAGTGTGGACAACCCGCCTCTGGTCACAGATGATTTACATTCTTTCCCCTTGCAAAATCCTGGCTGGAGGTCCAAGAGCTTCTCATCAAAATGAAGTTCAGATGTAGACGAGGCTTTTTGGGCTTGGCTCCTTAAGTATTCTTCCTCTTGCTTTGAATACTTGTGAATGAAAGAGATATTACCTGCATCCTGCACAGCTAACATGCAATAGTGATACAGGGGTAGGATTAGTGCAGTAGAGACTCATGTAAAAAGTGAGGAAATGAGAGGAAGGTAGTCATGTCCGAATCTCTGATCCACGGAGTCTATGAACATAATTAAATGTTGCTGTTTTATCCTGCTAAATTTTGAGTAAATTCTTATGGAGTATCTGGAGTTCTTAGAAATTCTGAAAGTCACAGGGCACACGTCACTTGTTCCTTAGTTAGGTGCCAGTCCTGCTTCCTGGGAGCTGGTCTCTTTGGCTCTAGGCCCCACCCTCTGGGAGATGCCCATCTTTTCCTTCTCATAAAAAGTAGCCTGTCATTTACAGCTAAGTAGTTTTATCAGCCTATTTTTTGCTTATAGAAGTTTGGAAATCCCAAAACATCTTCTTTTTTGGGCTGTCTCTGTCCCTTTCAATCTACAATGGTATAATTCCATTAAAAACATGGGCTTTTATGTCTCAATTTATAAACCTGCTTCATTAAACGTGAGTCAAATGCACAAACCTCTTTGGGATAAGTCGTTCTACACCTTATCTCTCTATGAGGCTCCTGGGAACAATGACTTTAAGATTCTTAGAACCCTTATTGTTGAATGAAGAGGATGCTGAGGTATGCCCTTAAGATCCTTAGAAGGCACTCCCCAACCCCTGGCTTTTTTTTTTTTTTTTGTCTATCTTAAAGAGTCTATGGTGTACCATATTAAATTCTGAGTTCTTAACAAAGGGTTTTATATTCAAGCCCTTGCCATCATTTTTTTCCTACTGAAACCACATTTTCCTGATAGGGCCCTGGATTTGATGTTTGCCTTGAGACTTTTTCTTACCTTGAGAATCCTATGCTGGCTAGAAAGACTGTCCTGAGCTCAGTATTTTCCCTTTAAATTCTAGGTGAAGACAGATTAATTCATTCTTTTATCTTCCTCCTCTCACAAGCTCTGAGTTCATAAAGGCTTAGAATCTAACGCCCCCTTGGTAGTGTTCACATCTTCACAAGCACTATTGAAAGAGACATTGACTATGTGGTGGTCGCATCTCTCATAGGCTTGGGCCACGTCTCCAACAGCTTTAAGTGGGTGCTGCCTCACTCCTCTGCCTCCTGCCAGGGCAGCTTGAACAGTAGCACCCCTGAACTTGGAAATGTCTTACGCTCCACCACTTTTCTTGTTCCCATCACTTCATTTGCAGTTCCCTTCCTGCGACTGATGTCAATGCTGACTCTACGAAGGGTTCTGGCTGTGTACGTCCCTGTGGTCTTCATAGAGTGCTGGTGGGCATAGGAAAGGCTGTTCTGAGGCCATCGCCTTGGCACAGCACGTCCCTGTCTTTGAACGCAGCATCTACCTGTCCTTGAATGCGACAAGGACAGAGGAGCTGTAGTGGAAATCTACTCTTTGAGGTGGATAAAATTATTTTGAAAGAGTTTATTCTGGGAGTTAACATCATTTCTTTTCTTCCCTGATGTGCAGTGATGTTGCACTCTCTGATCCATGGTTCTGTTTTTTTCTTTATATTTCTGCTGAAAAACTCTTGGAATGTTAACTTGAAATAATCCAGAAAGTGTCCTCCTCCTCACTCCCCCCATGGCCGAGGTAACTTTGCACAGGGCTTCCCTACACAGCGCCACTGATATTTAGAGCATTTCTACTACTCACAGGAATAGAAAACACTCCTCACCTTTATTTTTTAACTATGACTGAAATCTAGCTAGTGGGAGAATAACCTGCGCTTTGGAAACTAGTGGCCCTTGAATATGTTGTCACTTCGAGTGGCCCCTTAAGTTTTCATTTATTCTGATTCTTAGCCAAGTTTACCTCGGTGGTCAATTTTAATTGATTTCACTTTCTTGGCTTCTAGAACTGCAGTTCCCACGTTAGAAGAGCAGTTGTCACCTGCTTCTCAGCAGGGTGCTGCGGTCGTCACGGAAACAGGCCTGTTCGGTACTGCAAGAGGTGCCACTCAAATCATCACAGTAATGAAGTGGGGGCCGCTGCGGAGACCCACCTCTATCAGACCTCTCCTCCGCCTATCAACACGCGGGAATGCGGCGCTGAGGAGCTGGTCTGTGCCGTGGAGGCCGTGATCAGGTAACACGCAGTTTCTTAGTAGCTGCCTCTGACAACTCCACCTTGCTTTGAGCTAACCTCCTCACACTGAGATGTGCATATTTAATGCAACCTCAAATGCCCTTAGCCCAGATGCTCACCTTCCCGCAGTGTTGTAATGATGCTATTTTAATTCATGAATTCAATGAATATTTTTACAGATGCCAGTTATGTGCCAGGCACTATGCTGGGCACTTGGGAGGTAGGAGGGAATAAAATATAGTCTCTGCCCTTAAGTTACCCATGTAGGGAATAGAAAAACATAAGCCCCTCATTGTGGTACGGTTTGGTGAGCTCAGTAATAGCATTGAGGAGAGGGCGTTAGGGGAACTAGGTGAAGGGGCCAATCAGAGTGAAGCGTGTGAATAGGCCTGGCTTGACTGACAGCAGCATTAACCAGTCAGGAGGCGGGGAAGGCAACAAGGGTGAATTACCTGCACAGGAAACAGGTGCGGGACAACTCCAGGTAATTCCATACTGGGATAAACCACGACCCTGTGGAGTCAGACAGGGACAGCAGGGACAGGTCCTGCAGGCTACTGGGTTTTTCTTCTTCTGTCACATGACCAAAAAAAAAAAAGCAATTGAAATAACTTCTACGCTTCCTCTTTTTTTGTCTGATACTCATCGAGGCAAGATTTTTTGTTTGCTTGTTTTTGTTTTATTTTGTTTTGTTTTGAGACAGAGTCTTGCTCTGTCGCCCAGGCTGGAGTGCAGTGGCACGATCTTGGCTCACTGCAACCTACGCCTCCTGGGTTCAAGCGATTCTCCTGCCTCAGCCTCCTGAGTAGCTGGGATTACAGGTGCGCACCCCACGTCCGGCTAATTTTTGTATTTTTAGTAGAGACGGGGTTTCACCGTGTTGGCCAGGCTGGTCTTGAACTCCTGACCTCAGATGATCCACCTGCCTCGGCCTCCCAAAGTGCTGGGATTACAGGCGTGAGCCACCGTGCCTGGCTCCAGGTTTTATTAATACTGGTGTGGTGTGCATCCATTTGTTCTCAAGTGAGCTCAAAAGTTTGGGAAATTTTTAGCTGGGGTGGGTATCATAAAACTGGAGAGATGTTATTATCTTATTCTATTCTAGAATAAGAGGAAAAATAATACGCATTTAATTTTTGTACTGGCTGACTCTGGGCTTGAATGACTCACATGGATTGAGATTTTACATTGAATCCTCCCACGGTGGGAGGTGACGGCGGGAGTGTGTGTCTCTTCAGCTCTCCACTGGGGCCATCCAAGTCCAGGCAAGTTTCTCCCCTCACTCCCCAGTCCAGAGTTTTGTCCTTTTGTTTTTGTTTTGTTTTGACTCAGCCTCTGTTTCTTTTTAAACCTGAGTGGAGAGTTGTTTCAAGTTGAATACGACTGAAACTGTTATTGACTAGTGCAAGTATAAATAACTAGCACCCCGTGCCACTGCTGCATAATTTTTCAGATTAAATGTCTGGAAATTATGAATAACATTTAATGCTGTTTAAAGTACGTTTCCAGGCTAGCTGGGGGTGCAGTTATATTAGCAAACTAAATGTTTCCTATTACATTTTGCTTTGGAGTCACAATGAGGGAATGTACTTCGAGATTTCTGCTATTTCAAATATTATTTTAACATTATCCCTAAGCAGCTCCCTTAAAAAACAACTTAATGGTGCTATTCTTGTAAACATTGTCACTCATTTCCGTTTTCCTTGGCACTGTAGTTGCTAATTTGAAGTGAAAACAGGAAGGTTAAGAAAGCTTAACCTGGGTTAACAGATAAGCTTAGATATTAACATCATCCACAAAGTGTGTTTTCAGTTTAGGATGCTGGGAGAAGACCCCATAAGAACACAGCCGTTGCAAAGGACCCTCAAGCCCTTCCTCAGCCCATTTGTTCTGGAGGTGGTCCAGGAGGAAGGCTGTTACAATAGGCTGGAAAGTCATCCAGCCGGTGATAACAGGACCTGCTGAATACCCGGAAATCTCAGCTCTCTCAAGTGCTAAGCGCCAGCACCAACTTCTGGCATCTGTGAAGTAGTTTTGGTGGTCAATCCAGGGTGCCTCACCTGGCACAAGTGTGTGGGCAGGGACAGGATAACTCAGAGTCCAGTCACAGGCACGTACGTTCTGGAGGCAAGACCAAGAAAAACTTGAAGAAGAGCAGGCCCAAATTGACAAACGCAATTCAAGGAGTAGAAATGAGGTCCCCGTGCAAGTTCCCAGATTCATTTGGGAGGCCCTAGGCTCATTACCTGACTTGAAATGAGGGGCACAGGAAGGCCACTGAGAGAGGCAGAGCCGGTTGCAAATTCATTGGCTTGAATCTTCTGTTCTCTAACTTTAAAGCCAGCAGGAAGTTGATTCATCCCCCTCCCCCATCCCGGCTTCAAAGATTGAAGAAAGTATGATTAAAATGCTAAAAGCGTGTCTTCCTGAGTTATTCTGCTGTAGCCCCAGGAGCCTCAGCTGAGCCAACTGCTTGCAATCCAGGCTCCATAGACCCAGAATGAACCCAGAATGAAGTTTCCCTTTGATGGCAATGAGGCTATTAGTAGGTCAACCAGCTGCATTTAGGGCCTGGCTGGTCATTTAAACACTCAAGGGAACTGTAGCAAAGGAGATAAAATTACACCCAGCTCATTGGAGTATGACTTTCAATCTTTAAATACCATGCCTTTTTTTTTTTTAAGTGAAAGCCAATTCTTGAATTATTTGAATATTGAGGAATGACCTCACATTTCAATGTCACATATTTTTTTTTAAAAAAAACCTTTTATGCATGCTTTTCAAAACAATGGTATATAAAAACCTTTATAATTCTTGAGATTAATTGCATGAAGACAGTTTTTTATTATGAATTTTCTATTATTCCAGGATAGGTCTTTAAATAGTTCTGATTTAGGAATAAACAGAAGGGTCTATGATTGTTTCAGGTGATACAGAGAGTAGCAAACATTTTCATTCTCCCCAGATTCTGGGCAAGTGGAAACAGTTGTAACCAAGAAGTTTAGCAGCTTAAAATTTTAATTTTTCTTTGTCAGACATCTAGCAGCTGAAAAAAAGGACAAAACTAGCTACTCGGTAACTGCAGCTGGCTGGTAAACTGAGGGTTTGAGTTCTAAATATGCACCCAAAGATGAATATTTCATTGCTCCATATGAACAGGGCCCCATAATATTAAGAAGAGTTGGGATCTGGATTAAGAGTGAATTGAATTCTTAATCCTTGTGCTCACACCTGTAATTCCCAGCACTTTGGGAGGCCAGGGTGGGAAGATCACCTGAGGTCAAGAGTTTGAGACCAGCCTGACCAACATAGTGAAACCCCGTCTCTGCTAAAAATACAAAAATTAGCCAGGTGTGGTGGCAGGCACCTGTAATCCCAGCTACTCGGGAGGCTGAGGCCAGAGAATTGCTTGAACCCAGGAGGTAGAGGCTGCAGTGAGCCGAGATCGCACCCCTACACTCCAGCCTGGGCGACAAAGAGAGACTCTGTCTCAAAAAAAAAAAAAAAAGAGTGAATTAAATTCTTAATCCTCTATTTAAGATACTGGGGACTTAAGAGTTTGAGGAAACATCACACTAAGAATTCATAGACACGTTTATGTTTTAAACACAACCAAAAATATTGAGAAATAGTAGGAAATTAGCTGATAGTTTACTTAGGGTGTACTTGGGAGCTACAGGTCTCATGAAGGTGTAAGTCAGAACCGGAAGATATATAAGCATCCCTGACATAGTTCAGGGACATTCAGGAACTAGAGGCCAACACGGGGGAATAGGAACCCATTGCAGAAAGAAAGGGCCTTGTGAGGTTGCCCTGCCTGAATTAGCGGTACTTCATTTAAGTTCTTCAAATACCCCAGCAGCAGCAATAGTTCTTTCAGGGCACACATCTCTCCTTCCCTCACCTTGTACTGCCAGCGATTCAATAAAAAATATGAACCTGCATGAAAAGTTTGAGTAGATACAAAGATTTTTTAATAAAAGGATATAAAAGAGTGCTTATGGGTACAGATGTTGGGCTGGTAGTACTCTCCATAAAAGTTTGTTGAGAAATGGGATCTGACCTGGCAACATTTAGCACTTGGTTAGTCATTGACAAAACCATCCTGAGTTAATGCCAAGTTTGTTTCCGGTCATTAAAGCAACCCAAGTGAAGAGCTCAACACGTTGCACAAAGAAACAATGACAAATTTTTTTTTTTTTACTTTTTATTTTGAAATAATTATATAGGCTGAGTGTGGTGGCTGATGCCTTTAATCCCAGCACTTAGGGAAGCCAAGGTGGGAGGATTACTTGAGCCCAGGAATTCAAGACCAGCCTAGGCAACATAAGGGCATCCCGTCTCTACAAAAAGTAAAAAATTAGCTGGGTGCGCCTGTAGTCTTAGCTACTCAGGAGGCTGAGGTGGGAGGATTACTTCAGCCCAGAAATTTGAGGTTGCAGTGAGCTATGATCATGCCACTGCAGAAATAATATACTCACAGGAAGTTGCAAAAACAGTACAAGAGGTCCAGTGTACCCTTCACACAGCTTCCCCCAAAGGAACACCTTATATGTGGATCAATATCGACACCAGGAAATTGACACTGGTGAGATCTAACAACAGACCTTATTCAATTTTCAGCAGTTTTTACGTGTACTCATTTTGTGTGTGTGTGTATAGATCTGTGTAATTTTATTATATATAGATTTGTGTAAACACCACTATGATCAAGACACAAAGCTAGTCCATCAACACAAAAAAACTCTTGTGCTACCCTCATTATCATTACATACCCTATCCTATCCCACC